>NC_134690.1:99552909-99865722 GCF_050947455.1 Rhinoderma darwinii
ATAAATCCCTTGTAAGACCACATCTTGAATATGGAATTCAGTTTTGGGCTCCACATTGTAGAGGGGTAATGTTACATTTGAATCACAGGTTTTTAATCTCTCTTTTTATACACCCTAAAATCCTATTTGCTTTTGCAGCTGCTGCTTGACATTGAGTGCTGCTTAGCTTATTTGTAACCAGAATACCTAGGTCCTTCTCTTTTTCATTGTCCCCAGTTTTATTCCATTTAATGTATATGCATTAATACTATTATTGGTTCCTAGGTGCATTACTTTACATTTATCAACATTAAATTTTATTTGCCATGTTTTTGCCCATGCTGCCAGCTTATCTAGGTCTTTCTGTAATATTTTATAGTCAAGCTGAGTTTTAAGTATCCTACAAAGATTTGTACAGCATCAGCCGTACTTCAATCCTGTGGCACTGATCCTGTTACAAGAGAGTCTAAGAAGATGAGATACAATGGTCTGTCCAATACTGAGCTCAATTCTCTTAATACCCATGGATGAATGCCGTCTGGGCCGGGGGATTTATCAATATTTAATTTGCTCAGACGTAGCTGTACTTCCTCTGGTACTGGCAGCTCATCAGTAACCACAGAGGAAAAGTACATGTTTAATATCTCAGCCCACCCTTTATCCTCTACAACTATATTTCCAGGGTCATCTTTAACCAGTTCAGGATCGGGCTATTTTGAGCTTTCAGGACCAGACACAGTTTAGCTATTTTTAGCACGCGTTAGTTAAACAGCTAAAACATTTTTATATGTTGGTCTAGTGACGTGTTTTTTCAATGTTTTTTTCGTAGACAATGCAGGTCTCTTTTTTTTTATCATTTTTATACACATCCTTTTTGCGATTTTAGAATTTCTAGGTTTAAAATTTGAAAATAATAGTAAAAAAATATGCTTTTTTACTTTTCAGAATTATTTTCTGGTAATAATATAATTTTACCCAAAAATAGACCATTTATCTGTGATCGTCATTGACTACCGTAAATTTTGATATATTACATGTCTATTTTAGCGTAATTGGGTCAAGGCTAGCGTTACCACAATGATTGGCGGGGGGGAACGTTTCTTTTGGGTGGGTATTTTATGTGTATTTATTATTTAGTTCTTTTTCACTTTATTTTACTTTTATTTTTTTATTATTATGATCCGTCTCGCAAAGGTCAGAAAATACCTTTGGGGAACTTTATTTTTTCTTCTTTTATACCTTATTTTTCCAGTGTAACCGGGGATGCACAGCAGCCCCAGTTACAGGGGAAATCAGCCCTCTCATAGTGACTATTGTCACTAATAGGGCTGTGCTGCGTCTAGTTAGACCCAGCAGCAGCCTGCCACTAATGGCAACCAGTGATCATGTGACTAGTCATATGATCAATGGGACCAGCAGAGGCAGCGGCACTGCCGCTACCTCTATTCCATATACTATTCTATATACCTCAATTCAATATACTCATTGAGCGCTGTGTACAAGTGTTTAGAGAAGATAGAAGCAGGCTAAGATCCGTGCCGTAAATACACTATGGAGCGGGTTTTAAGGACCCTGGCCGCTAGATGTTTATATATAGCCGGCGTTTGGGAACCGGTTAAGAGGGCCAATTATATCAGCTTTTTTTTTCTTTTGGCATTACTATATTTATAATATTTTTTGGGATTCATTTTAATGCGATTTGTTTTTCTGTAGATAATTATGCTAACTTGATTTCACTTTTACATTTTCTATTGAGATCTCTGTAGGTCTGGAACGCTTTTGCTGAGCCCTCAGCCTTCAATGTTTTGAATGCTTTCTGTTTTTGTCTTACTATATTCAGTAATTCCCTATTCTTCCTTATTGGTCTCCTTTTATTCCTAGGCATTTTGTTACCAGTGGCTATAAACTTACTACAAGAGTCATGTAATATACCTTTAAAAACTCGCCATTTCGCTTCTGTATTCCTATTTACCATTACAGGATCCCAGTCAACACGATTAAATGCTTTCCTCAGTCAATTGAATTTTTCTTACCTAAAATTCCAGGTTTTTGTAACTCCCCTTCATACTGTTTTATTGAATTTTATATTAGTTGTTGTTTGAACAATTGTTGTGCCAACAGTTATCACTATAACCCATAAAAGAACAAGTTTGGTTCGCCTGAACATGCATGTTATTCCAATAGGGAGATGAGTGAGCGATTTATGCCTCCTGCGACGCTTATCTCAGGAAAAATAATAGGATTGGGTGGGTCAAAATCCAACATTAGTTGGGTGACGTTAATAGACCATAGATAATCACCTAAATTAGTGCCAAATTCTATTAAAATTGACAGTGTTTAGAAAATTCAGTCAAGCGTAAGACTTGTCCTTGTGCTGTCCGTTTAATTAACTAACAGCACACGGACCGATCCATTTCAATGGGGCTATTCAGAAATGCTTGAGTTTTCATGCAGCGAGTGTCCGTTGCATGAAACTCGCTGCATGTCCTATATTCGTGTGATTTTGTGCACCTTGTTGCCCACTGAAGTCTATGAGTGCGTGAAAACCAAGGACAGCACACGAACGTGAAAACGCATGCCACATACAAAGCACACTGATGGCATACGCAACGCACACTTATGGCACACTTACATGAAATGCACGAAAAACGCTGCGTAAAAAGTACATAAATCGGACACGCTCGTGTGAATGTAGCCTAAGTGTCACTTGTATGAATTAGAGATCATACATAAAGCAATGCTATGTGTATCGTGTGGCACCATATTTTCCCCTATCAGCAATGTGCAGATTCTGCACCAAAAATGTGAAACAAAGTTCAGTACAATGTATATGAATGGGGTTTTACAAAGTCTGTTTCACATACTGTACAAATAATCTGTGCTGATTTATGGGCATGCTGTGGATTTTGAAATTGGTCACAAATTTCATACCGATTTGCATCAGATTTCACAAACTGCAATGTAAAGGATAATATCCATAGTCAAATCCGTAGCTGGGACTATGGCCCAGACTTACTAAGACTGGTGGCGAGAGAAGTCTAAAATTTAAGCGCAGATATGGTGTAAGACAAAAAAATGTAGCACCACAAATGTGGCGTAAAACTGATAAATTCCCGCTATATGGCTAAAAGTATGTGGACACCCCTCCTAATTACTGAGTTTAGGTACACCTAACAGGTGCATAAAATCAAGCACACAGCCATGCAATCTCCAAAGACAAACATTGGTAGTTGTATGGGTAGAGCTCAGTGACTTTATGAAAGGAAGGCCAGATTCACACACCCGTGCGAGTCCCGTTTTCACGCATCCCCATAAATTTGAGTCTATCGAGGGATTTCTGAAAACGGAAGGAAAAACTACGGTCGTCTGAATTCAACCTAAGGGCTTAAATGTTAATATAAACTATTTCAATAACTACTAATTGAAACAAAAGGATTGATTCACTTACCTTCATTTAGGGCTGTGTTACACAAGTAGTATTTTATACCAGTATTTTTTGCTAGCAGGTATATGTTGGGAACACACTTTATATGTAAATATAGTTATATTAGAGAAGAGAGACGAGTACTCAGTGTTTATTCTTTCTGCAATGTTCAGACATATGCACATTGTCCCTGGAATGTGAAAACTGTGGGTGTATGTACCACTCAAGTGGCATGTCTCTTACCAACAGGAAAAGTAGGTAATGGGCACTAAATAAAATATAAAGTAAAGTATGTGCCTAAAATCCCTGGGACCGCAGACATCTGCCTCCTGAATCTTGGAATAATGACTACACCCACCCATGTGCTCATTTCTTATTCATCCTTGGGCTTCCAGGAAACACAATGATTGTCTGTTAAACAAATTAAAGTTACTACATGTGCAAAGTGATTCATTATGACCTAAGTGATTCACGTTCTAGACGTAAGAGAAAGCAATGAATGACATTTGTAATGAGCCCATCGTGTCCTTCTTTGTAGGATTATTATACTTAGTTACAGATGTAGCAGAGCTGATGTACTGTCATATCACAATTTGTTTTTTGGGGAGTTCTGAGAAAAACTCATCTTTTGGAATATGTCCACTATTTCATAGTTAAAGAGGCTCTGTCACCAGATTTTGCAACCCCTATCTCCTATTGCAGCAGATCGGCGCTGCAATGGAGATAAGAGTAACGTTTTGTTTGTTTTTTTAACACGAGCATTTTTGGCCAAGTTATGACCATTTTTATATTTATGTAAATGAGGCTTTCTAAAGTACAACTGGGCGTGTTTAAAGTAAAAGTACAACTGGGCGTGTATTGTGTTAGTTACATCTGGGCGTTTTTACTTCTTTTACTAGCTGGGCGTTCTGACGAGAAGTATCATCCACTTCTCTACACAACGCCCAGCTTCTGGCAGTGCAGACACAGCGTGTTCTCGAGAGATCACGCTGTGACGTCACTCACTTCCTGCCCCAGGTCCTGCATCGTGTCGGACGAGCGAGGACACATCGGCACCAGAGGCTACAGTTGATTCTGCAGCAGCATCGGCGTTTGCAGGAAAGTAGCTACATCGACTTACCTGCAAACGTTGATGCTGCTGCAGAATCCACTGTAGCCTCTGGTGCCGATGTGTCCTCGCTGGTCCGACACGATGTAGGACCTGGGGCAGGAAGTGAGTGACGTCACAGCGTGATCTTTCGAGAACACGCTGTGTCTGCACTGCCAGAAGCTGGGCGTTGTGAAGAGAAGTGGCTGATACTTCTATACACAACGCCCAGCTAGTAAAAGAAGTAAAAACGCCCCGATGTAACGAACACAATACACGCCCAGTTGTACTTTTACTTTAAACACGCCCAGTTGTACTTTAGAAAGCCTCATTTGCATAAATATAAAAATGGTCATAACTTGGGCAAAAATGCTTGTTTTAAAAAAACAAAAAACGTTACTCTTATCTACATTGCAGCGCCGATCTGCTGCAATAGGAGATAGGGGTTGAAAAATCTGGTGACATAGCCTCTTTGCAAAAAAAAGTTGACTAACTTTAAAATACTTAGTTTGTATTCATTCCGAGTTCAATTTTGTTTTGTTATTCACATCTGTCCAAGGCTATATTCCGAATGCTGTTGATTTCCTGTTACCATAAAGAAGTGCAGTGTGAGAAAATCACAGTTACACATCTAGGTCTCATGGATGACCGCAGAGTGGAGATAAAAAGCTGTCTATTTCCCAGGGCAACACAGTATATATACATATATATATATATATATATATATATACACACTGCATACGCGTTTTGTATCATTTTGTTGGAATGTGCTGTTCAAATTTTTGTTGTGTTTATTTAATTCATATATGTGGGGTTAGTGACTGCCTCCACTTGTTGTTCTTGCATTCCTCCCAAGATTTTAATTAGTTTAGTGCTGGTTCCTACCATCCCCAGGTATATATGTAGGCCTAGTCCCAGTTCTGGGTGTATGTGCAGCGTAGGTTCCCACCTTACAGAGGTCGCCTTGTCGTGGCAGGTGGGCAAACACTTTTTGATCAAAATGTGCACTAAGAACCTCCCTATTTGTAAGAAGATGTAGCGTTACTGCATATTTATTTATATGTAGTGGCTTAGGTGGCATTAGTATATAAAACTATAACATTAACCCCTTTACGACAAGTGATGGATATATTCGTCACAAGTGGGTGCTAGTTCTCACAAAGTGATGGATATATCCGTCACTCTGATCTTGTGGGTACTGCCACTGTACACACGAGATCAGTGTCAGGAGCCTGGCTGTTATACACAGCCAGGCTCCTGCCGCAACTGCTGGAATCGGAGAGCACTGAGATTGTGGCAGTTTAACCCCTTAGATGCCGCGGTCAATAGCGACTGTGGCATCTAATGTGTTTGACAGAGGGAGCTCCCTCTGTCACCCCATTGGCACACACATGATGAGATCGCGGGGCGCCGATGGGTTTCCATGGCAGCTGGGGGCCTAACAAAGTTTTACACTGACAGACAATAAAGCTTTGGTATACAAAATGAAGTCCCCTAGTGGGACAAAAAAATATATATATATAAAAACAGTTAAATAAAGTTTCGGGGAAAAAAAACAAAAAAAAACATTACAGTAAAAATAAAATCAAACCACTGTTTTTCCATAAATATTGGTCTTGTTTAGTAAAAGCGTAAAAAAAATAAAACAGACATATAAGGTATCGCCGCGATCGTAATGACTGGAACAATTAATTAATTAAGCCGCCGGGTGAACGGCATCCAAAAAAAAAAGCAGGAAACAATGGCAAAAGTATTTTTTTCCCATTCCCCCACAAAAGATAAAATAAAAGTTAATCAATAAGTCCCATTTACCCTAAAACAGTACCAATGAAAACTACACCTTGTCCCACAAAAAACAAGCCCACATATGGCTACATCAACGGAAAAAAAAAAGTTACGGCTCTTGGAATGCAATGCAAAAACAAGTCATTTTTTTTTTGTTTTAAAAGGGTTTTTATTGTGCAAATGTAGGAAAACATAAAAAAACCTCTACATATGTGGTCTCCATGTAATTGTACCGACCCATACAATAAAGGTAACATGTTATATATGCCGAATAATGAACGGCGTAAATTTATAACGCGAAAAACAATCCTGGAATAGCTGTTTATTCTAAATTCTTTCCCAAAATAAAGTTAATAAAAGTTAATCAATATATTACATGCATCCAAAAATGGTGCAATTGAAAAATACAACTTATCCCGCAAAAAACAAGCCCTTATACACCGAGGCCTTGACAAAGCGTGGGTACACGCGAAAAGGCCATAGGCTTGTGCTCCGCATCCATACGGCCTTTGATTGCCTGCCACAATTTTAAATGAAAATCCTTCTGAATGGGGAGTCCCGTGGATTTTTTCTACTTTTTACTATTATACCTGTACTTGTCTAATCACACCACTGAGCACCACCTGTTGTGGATTCAATTGAACCCGTTTAGACGTAAGTGGTCGTCTCATTATTGAGACTTGTAGTGCTCCAAGAGCCAAAGCAGTGCCGATCTTTTTCTCACTTTGAACATTTGCTCATTTGATACTTTATATTGATCTGAGCACGGTTGTTGTGGGCCACAATGGAGACCAGTCCTATTATACCAGATGACAATCATGATCTTCTGGATTCAGCGGCAATTTCAGCTGGCAGAGAGGATGTGGATGTGTTTTTTGCACAGCGCAACCTTAAAAACTTTTTCCTTGTAAAAGTAGTAAAATATATAAAAATCGATATATATTTGGTATCGCTGTAATCATATTGACCCGCAGAACAAAGTTAAAATGTTGTTTTAATTGCACAGTGAATTCTGTAAAAACTAATCACAAAAAACAATGGAGGAATCGCTGTTTTTTTTTATTTTCTACCCCATAATTTTTTTTTTTCCCATTTCCTAGTACATTATATGGCACAATAAATAGCACTACGAAAAACTACAACTCGTACCACAAAAATCAAGCCCTCATAGGACTATATCGACGGAAAAATGAAAAACGTATGACTTTTGGAAGGTGGGGAGGAAAAAAGAAAATGGAATATGAAAGTTGTTTACGACGGGAAGGGGTTAAAGAGTCAGTTTACGGACATTGAATTTCAGAATTTTTTGAAACGACTGGATAAAAAGATTATCCCAATCTAAGCAGGTATTAAGGAGAGGAAACGAGATAAATTTCTTCATGACAAAAATGATTTTGATAATGATCGAGTTTTCCAATGGGGCAGAAGGAGAATTAACCCCTTAATGACCAGCCTATTTTAAACCTTAATGACCAGGCCATTTTTTAAGTTTTTCCATCGTCGCATTCCAAGAGCTATAACCTTTTTATTTTTGCGTCGACATAGCTATATAAGGTCTTGTTTTTTGCGGGACAAGTTGTACTTTTTAATAGCACCATTTTGGGGGACATATTATTTATTGATTAACTTTTATTAACTTTTATTTGGGGGGGAAATAGAAAAAAACCTGAAATTTCGCCACTCTTTTTCACGTCTTAAATCTACACCGTTTACCGTGTGATATAAATAACACAATAACTTTATTCAGCGGGTTGTTACGATTGCAACGATACCAAATTTGTATAGTTTTTGTATGTTTTACTACTTTTACACAGTAAAAACGCTTTTTTTTCAAAATTATTTGTTTTTGTGTCTCCATATTTGAAGAGCCGTGACGTTTTTATTTTTTCGCCGATGCAGTTGTGTGAGGGCTTTTTTTTTGCGGGAAGACTTGTAATTTTTATTGGTACCATTTTGGAGTAGATGCGACTTTTTGATCACTTTTTATCACATTTTTTTAAAGTCAGTATTCACAGAAAACAGCAATTTTTCCATAGTTTTTTATTACATTTTTTACGGCATTCACCGTGCGGGTTAAATAATGTAATAGATTTATAGTCGGGGTCGTTACGGACGCGGCGATACCAAATATGTGTAACTTTTTAACTTTATTTTGTTTTTTCAATAGTAAAGAATTTTGTAAGGGGAAAAGCTGGGTTTTTCATTTTTTTAAAAAAAAATTTTTAATTAACTTTATTAAACTTTTTTTCCACTTTTTTACTAGTCCCACTAGGGGACTATAATATGCGATTCTGCGATCGCAATTTATAATACACTGCAATACTTTTGTATTGCAGTGTATTACTGCCTGTCCGTTTAACACGGACAGGCATCTGCTAGGTCATGCCTGCGGCATGATCTAGCAGGCATTCACTCCAGGCAGACCTGGGGGCCTTTATTAGACCCCCGGCTGCCATTGGAGACACAGACACTCGGCGATCGTATCGCCGGGTTTCGGTGGGGGAGAGAGGGAGCTCCCTCCCTCTCTCCAAAATCACTCAGATGCGGTGCTCGCTATTGAGCACCGCATCTGAGGGGTTAAACGGCAGCTGAGAGCAGGGAGATTTGACAGCTCCCTGCTCTGTTAACTTATTCCGATGCCGCGACGTAAAAAGTCTATGGCATCGGAATAAGGCCCGTTAGTGACCGACGTAGAAGCACGATGGGCCGGTCACTAACGGGTTAAAAGAGGAAGACGTCCAAAACAACAGAATAAAAATACGGAACACTGGACTACTGACTCCGGGTCAGATTCTAGTCATGGCGAAGATACAGTTCCATATAGTTCTTCAATGGACACTCCCACCAGCCATGTTGCTGTTACGGGTGTACTCCCTTTGGAAGGCGCATTCGCAAGGTGCAAAACAGAAACAGGTCTCCTGGAGACAGTAGGAGATTCTGCTCTGAACAACACCTAATATCCTAATACCACTAACCATACATCTGTTATTAATTTAACCAATATCACTTTGCCAGAAGAATGCTATACGGTATTATCTAAGGGTCTTAATTTTTGTTTTCAAGATGATTTCAAGTTTAGTCAGTTTGAGATTGACCTATATAAAGCTGTTAGAAAAATCAGTCTATACAAATTATTCTCAGATAAAAGTAGTTTAACTACACAAAGATGTATTGGAGAAAAACAGCTGAATATAGGCTGTGGCAAGTTTATGATTAATGCTAATCTGTCTGTTGAGGATAGTAACTGTTTAGCTACACTCCTTGAGTTTACGGATGGAACTGGGGACACATTAGAATTGCCATACACGGATGAGAAATTTGTGGGTGGTGTTCCGTCCACTTGGTCTGCTCCCTTGTCTGTTGGCTCACATTTGGTAAATAAAGAAGCAAAAGGCACGGCGCCACATAGTGCAGGTCAATCAGACTAAAAATAAATGTAGAACGTAGTTAATATGCTCACCACGTGGTAGTAGGTAAAGGCAATATATAACTCCACTGTGCTGCTGCCAGGATCCAAAACCGGTGAAAACGAATGGTCACCGCTAATTGAAGCAAACGAAGGAAGAAAAAAGGAGGATCCTATAGGGCGCTGCTGCGTGGTTGTGGTGGAAAGTCAATGAAAAAATAGAAGATATATAATAATTATATAATAATTATTTATTGAACAATAGATGGCTACGCGTTTCAACACTGAACTAGTGTCTTCCTCAGGCCATTAAAAACATATACAAAGGGGTTCCTTATATACCTATAGATATTAGACAAACAAGAGTCAGAGGTGGGAGAGGTCAGGAAGTTAATTAGAACGTCATGATTAACAGCTGTATCAAAGGGCTAACTTAGAAAAAATCATTAGCACATAAAATAACACTTGCACAGGGGAAAGAAAAAAAGCGGGAAGCATACCCGTATTAATTTCATAGAATAAATGAATGAATTAATACATAAATAAATGTTGAATCCATCATACACAACATTGAAATAGTGTATAGACAAATATACATGTAAAAATATCATTAAAAACAAAGAATGCATTACATTAAATGATGAATTGACAGAAAAATAAATATATATATATGAGCGCGTATAGTTTGATGCAGTAAATGTTTTTTAGTGTCTCTAATATTATTGTTAGATGATGTAAACAATAATAAATAAAATAAAATATATAAAAATATATATTTTAAAAACCATCCGATGTATAAAACCGGTGTACAGAAACGCAAAGTGTCAATAGTAGCCAAATCAGCTTTACATACGATTTTATAATCAGAAAAAAACACAATAATGGTTAACCATTATTATGTGACAAAACGAAAAGGTAGGGACTATAAGTATAAACAGAATTTAACAAATATATATATATTAGAAAAAATAAACACCTAAGGGAATAAATAGATATTTTTTCTAGAACACATACATAAAAGCCGCAATGGTTTGATAATAAGGACAGTTCACATTACTAACCCCATTGGTAGCATGCAAACCGACCCATTCGTGTCAATCATAAGTCATTAATATTTGAAATATTACTGCAGAAATATCTGTCACTTACGCAGCAGAAATTTAGAATGTCAGACACAAGCGCTAAAATGTGCCGTATTAAAACGGCATTTATACATAGCAGTGTTGTCAAAATGCCAATCTTTTATTAGTAACAGAATCACAAAAAGCTATCAGCGAAGTGCAAAATATTAGAAGGAGTAAACAATATAACTATAAGCAACAATATGGCTGACTATGTGTCATCTATTTATTCTTTTTTTCTTTTTATATTTATATTTTAAACACAAATATTATGTATTATACTAGGATCATTTTTTAATAATCTGATTATTTCCTTTGTTGCTTATAGTTATATTGTTTACTCCTTCTAATATTTTGCACTTCGCTGATAGCTTTTTGTGATTCTGTTACTAATAAAAGATTGGCATTTTGTCAATCTTTCTTTATCTTTGTCACTTTGACAACACTGCTATGTATAAATGCCGTTTTAATACGGCACATTTTAGCGCTTGTGTCTGACATTCTAAATTTCTGCTGCGTAAGTGACAGATATTTCTGCAGTAATATTTCAAATATTAATGACTTATGATTGACACGAATGGGTCGGTTTGCATGCTACCAATGGGGTTAGTAATGTGAACTGTCCTTATTATCAAACCATTGCGGCTTTTATGTATGTGTTCTAGAAAAAATATCTATTTATTCCCTTAGGTGTTTATTTTTTCTAATATATATATATTTGTTAAATTCTGTTTATACTTATAGTCCCTACCTTTTCGTTTTGTCACATAATAATGGTTAACCATTATTGTGTTTTTTTCTGATTATAAAATCGTATGTAAAGCTGATTTGGCTACTATTGACACTTTGCGTTTCTGTACACCGGTTTTATACATCGGATGGTTTTTAAAATATATATTTTTATATATTTTATTTTATTTATTATTGTTTACATCATCTAACAATAATATTAGAGACACTAAAAAACATTTACTGCATCAAACTATACGCGCTCATATATATATATTTATTTTTCTGTCAATTCATCATTTAATGTAATGCATTCTTTGTTTTTAATGATATTTTTACATGTATATTTGTCTATACACTATTTCAATGTTGTGTATGATGGATTCAACATTTATTTATGTATTAATTCATTCATTTATTCTATGAAATTAATACGGGTATGCTTCCCGCTTTTTTTCTTTCCCCTGTGCAAGTGTTATTTTATGTGCTAATGATTTTTTCTAAGTTAGCCCTTTGATACAGCTGGTAATCATGACGTTCTAATTAACTTCCTGACCTCTCCCACCTCTGACTCTTGTTTGTCTAATATCTATAGGTATATAAGGAACCCCTTTGTATATGTTTTTAATGGCCTGAGGAAGACACTAGTTCAGTGTTGAAACGCGTAGCCATCTATTGTTCAATAAATAATTATTATATAATTATTATATATCTTCTATTTTTTCATTGACTTTCCACCACAACCACGCAGCAGCGCCCTATAGGATCCTCCTTTTTTCTTCCTTCGTTTGGCTCACATTTGGAAATTTTCTCTATGCAAGTTTTGAGAG
Source organism: Rhinoderma darwinii (assembly GCF_050947455.1). NCBI lineage: Eukaryota > Metazoa > Chordata > Amphibia > Anura > Rhinodermatidae > Rhinoderma > Rhinoderma darwinii. Next base: position 99,565,271 of record NC_134690.1, read on the forward strand.
ATGTCCAGGCTTTGATTTTTCCAGAGTCCAGCTCTAATCTCACACAAAGCGAATCTAGGGCACTCAAATGCTTAAGTATTATATATTTGCAGGAAGAAAATATTTGTGGACCATATACGGCGCTGCTGGTAATAAAGGTAGAAGCAGTTCCAGTGTTTTGAAATACAAAAATAAATAATTTATTGTAAAATACTACGCGTTTCAACGCAGAACCAGAATCTTCATCAGGCCAACTTGGCTTAGTCCCAGTTCTGGGTGTATGTGCAGCATAGGTACCCACCTCATAGAGGTCGCCTTGTCATGGCAGTTGTGCTCACACAATTTGATAAAAATATGCGCTAAGAACCTCCCTATTGTAAGTAGATGTAGCAGTAATGCATATTTATTTATATTTAGTGGCTTAGGTGGCATTAGCGTTCGCAGAGTGCTGTCGCCATTTTCTTGTGTGCTGTACGATATATAGAAGATATTTTTATTGTGTGGTCTGGTACGCCGCAGGAATTTATGGATTTTGTGACATATATCAATGACAATCAGGTTAACATGAAATTTACTACTAAATATGGTTGTCAGACTTTAGAATTTTTTAGACATTCTAGTTACAGCGAAATGTAGTGAACTTATGGCTAAGGCCATGTTCAGACGTGGCAGAATTTTTCCGCTGCAAATGTTGGTGCAGATTCCGGGCAATTACGCAACGAATCTGCACCAACATTTGCATATTTGACAGGTAATTCAGACGTTGCAGATATTACAGCGGACTTGCCACAGATATCAGTTTTTGCATTGCATTGCCATGAAATTCCGCTTCTACTCCGCAATGTAATGAGCATGCTGCGGAGGGAAAATTCTGCACCGCAGCCTGATTTCCGCACAGTTATTTTCTGCAACGTCTGAACTAAGTTTCCTAAAAATGTATAGAAACAAATGTAAAAAACGGCTGAAGCGGAATTCCACTGCGGACTGTCCGCAGCGGAATTCAACAGCAATTCCGCCACGTCTGTATGTGCCCTAACTGTTACTATAAACTTACTGCCACTAACTCTCTATTGAGATTTGATAGTCATCACCCATCTCATGTCAAAAGGGCTTTGCCCTATGGCCAATTTTTGAGACTAAGGAGAATTAATACTGATGACACAATATTTGAATTTTAATCTGAAGAACTTTTTTAGAAATTAAGAAATAGGGGATATCCGGACTCTATTCTCTATACTGCTTGGGAAAAAGCGAGAAATAAGAATATGGAAGAGTTATTGGGAATTACTAGAGATATCAAAAATAGTAACAGAAAAAAGAATAAGAAAGAGAAAAGGTTTGTTTTTTCATTCCGACATGACCCCATGGGAAATATTATAAATGCAGCGATCAGAAAGAACTGGTATATGATTGAGAGTGATTCATTACTCTCCGAGGTAGCTGCTAGACAACCTATTGTTTCTTTTTGAAGAAGCACTAACCTTAGAGATTTCTTGGTTAAGGGACGCTTTGTTAACCATCCCCCCAAAACAACATGGCTTAGTTGAATCATCCCGAGAGGGAATTATAGATGCGGGCATTGCAGGTTCTGTAGTCAGATTGTCCGGTCAAGGTACCTTAAATTGGGGGGCTTGACCATGTCAGTTGATAGTGTCATCACATATAGAACTAAATTTGTGGTATATGTTGTTATGTGCCCCTGTGGTCTCTTTTATATCGGGAAGACGATCTGCCCGATGTTCAAGAGATTTGGTTTAAGGTGTGTCAAACAAAATCCCTCTGGTGGAAATAAACACAATATGTTGCTTCAGGGAGAAGCTCAATTGATTTTACAAACAGAGCCCCTTGGTCCTCTAGGTCTAAATGACCGCAATGATTTGAGTTCTTTCTTGACGTAATATGTCTTGTCAAACTTTAGCAGAATTTTTTTTGTATATGAATTAATTTTTGCTTGTCATCAGCATTCTCTGGATGAACAAGTCATATTCATTCCCTTTCAGTTAATGTGAGATAGATGGAGGACTCTAAGACCCAGCAGTCTGAGTAACCACTAGACCTGTTTTATAAATTGTATCCATGCACTTTGGGTATGTTCACACGCCCTATTTACGGACGTAATTCAGGCGTTTTACGCCTGGAATTACGCCCGAAAAAAAGGCTCCAAACTTTTTTTTTTACGAGCCGCTGTAAAAAGACGCCCGCTTCAAAGAAGTGCATGTCACTTCTTGGGGCGTAATTGGAGCCGTTTTTAATTGACTCCATTGAAAAACAGCTCCAATTACATCCGTAATGGACACCGCGAAAAACGCGTGCACTTGCAAAAACGTCTGAAATTCAGGAGCTGTATTCGCCTGAAAACAGCTCCGTAATTTCAGACGTAATTGGCGTTGCCGTGTGAACATACCTTATATGTTGCTGCTCTTGCAACATTGTTACCTTCCTGTGCTGACTCAGACAATATGTTTTACCTTGTTTTTATCATTGTTTATTATTTTGTATGTAACATTAAAGTTTTCCTATGTGTGTATATAAGGGGGCATGGTCTGCAATAACGCTGAGGCCTTGAAAAAGCGTGGGTACACGAGAAATGATTGTAAGCTTGTGCTCCACATCCATACGGCCTTTGTTTGCCTGCCGCAACATTATATGAAAATTCTACTGAATGGGGAGTCCTGTGGATTTTTTAAACTTTTTACTATTAGGCTGGATTCACACGAGCAAGTTCGGTCCGTAAAGGACGGAACGTATTTCGACCGCAAGTCCCGGACCGAACACACTGCAGGAAGCCGGGCTCCTAGCATCATAGTTATGTACGATGCTAGGAGTCCCTGCCTCTCCGTGGAACTACTGTCCCGTACTGAAAACATGATTACAGTACGGGACAGTTGTCCTGCAGCGAGGCAGGGACTCCTAGCGTCGTACATAACTATGATGCTAGGAGCCCAGCTCCCTGCAGTATGTTCGGTCCGGACTTGCGGCCAAAATACGTTCCGTCCTCTACGGACCGAACATGCTCGTGTGAATCCAGCCTCATACCTGTGCTTGTGTAATCACACTTACTGAGCGCCACCTGTTGTGGATTCAATTGAACCTATTTAGACCTATGTTGTCGTCTGATTATTGAGACTTGTAGTGCTCCAAGAGCCGATCTTTATCTCACTTTGAACATTTCCACATATGGCTACATCGACAGAACAATTCGAAAGTTATGGCTCTTGGAAAGCAAACGTAGGAAAACATAAAAAAACTCTACATATGTGGTATCCCCGTAATTGTACCGACCCATACAATAAAGGTAACATGTTATATACGCCGCATAGTGTACGGCGTAAAATTATAACACGAAAAACAATCCTGGAATAGCTGTTTATTTTCAATTCTCTCCTAAAATAAAAGTTAATCAATTTATTATACGCACCCAAAAATGGTGCAATTGAAAAATACAACTTATCCCGCCAAAAACAAGCTCTTATATGGCTATGTCAACGGAATAAAACAAAAGTTATGACTCTTGGAATGCTACAGTGATAAAAAAAAAATAATCGTTGGTCATTAAGGCCAAAAAAGGACAATGAAAACCACTGACAGGTGATGTGAATATCATGGATTATCTTGTTACAACTATGCCTGTAAAAAGGAGGGTATATTAGTCCCCCTTCACATCACATTATAACATTTGGTCGGACGGAAGGTAAGTGTCGGTTGGATATTCTGTGGGATACGTTGCCCAAACCGACCCAACCCCATTTCACCCCCGTGAGAGCGCTATCTGATGTTCGGCCTGGGGACTCTGGTCCTGGGGAAGCTCCTGACGTAACTTTTCATATATGGATAGGGACATCAGTAGCTCTTCCCATGGTTGGAGTCCCTGAGCAGAACGCTTCTTGATGCTTCCTCTGCCCAGGAGGAACATGACAAAGATTTCAAGGTCTTGACTTGGCCTCCAAAATTGATTCACTCAACCAATCTGATAGAGCATTTGTGGAATGTGCTGGAAAAACAAGTCTGATCCATGGAGGCCCCACCTCGCAACTTATAGAACTTAAAGAATCTACTGCTAACATCTTGGTACCAGATACCACAGGACACCTTTAACCCCTAGGCACACCAGGACGCAACTGTACGTCCCTGCTGCCAGTGTCTTAGCGCACAAGGACATAAAGTTACTGAGTTTTTCCCGGTGCACACTGTCGGCGACAGTGTGCACCGGCAACTGGGAGGTCAGCTGTCGCCGACAGCTGACACTCCACTCTTGCCGACTAGCGGTCCTTTGCCGCTGGTTTCGGCGAATTAACCCCTTAAATTCGGCGATCTGGTGCAATCGCCAAATTTTGGGGGTTTCTAACATATCGGCAGACCTCGGTCCGAAATCGCGGGGTTTGCCGATAGTCACTATGGCAAACGGAAGCCAAACAATGGCTTCCGGGTCTGCCATGGACGGAAGCCCATCAGGACCAACCTTCGGCTGGTCCTGATAGGCTTCCTGTCAGAGTGACAGGAAGTCACTGTGTCGTTCCCGATGGCACACTGTCGGCGACAGTGTGCATCGGGAACTTGGAGATCAGCTGTCCCCGACAGTACACTCCAGTGTTGCCGATCAGCGGCTCATCGCCGCTGATTTCGGCAATTAACCCGTTACATGCGGGGCTCGTCTGCGATCTCCGCATGTAGCGGGTTTGTAGCGCATCAGCAGCCCCCATGCAATCGTGGGGGCTTCTGATGCTTGTGATGGCACCCGGGGGCCAGACAACGGCCCCCAAGTCTGCCATGTATGTCAGCCTATGAGGATCAGCCTCTGCTGATCCTCGTAGACCAACTGTCAGAGTGACTGTGACGTCACACTGACAGTTGGAATACGTTACATTACCTAGGTAGTGTAATGTATTCTAGCAGCGATCAGAGCTGAAGGTAAAAAAAAGAAAGTGTAAAAAGTAAAAAAAGTTAATAAAAATGTTTTATAAAAGTGTAAAAATAAGTTTTTGTTGTCCTATAATAAGTCATTTATTATAGGAAAAAAATGAAAACATTAAAAAAAAGTACACATATTTGGTATCACCGTGTTTGTAACGACCCAAACTATGAAACTATAATGTTAATTTTTCCGCACGGTGAACGCCGCAACAAAATAAACGGAAAACTATGTCATCATCGCTATTTCTTGGTCACCACCCCTCCCAAGATATAGAATAAAAAGTGATCAAAAAGTCGCATTTACCCCAAAATAGTACCAAAAAAACTACAACCCATCCCGCAAAAAACAAGACCTCCTACAGCTTTTTTGACGAAAAAATAAAAAAGTTACGGCTCAGAATAGCGTGTCCCAGAAAATTAATTATTTTATAAAACGTCATTTTATTGTGCAAACGCTGCAAATCGTTAAAAAAAACTATACACATATGGTATCGCCGTAATCATACCGACTGGCAGAATAAAGTAAAATGTAATTTACTGCGCACGGTGAACGCTGTAATAAATAAAGAATTTAAAGTGCCAAAATCGTTGTTTTTTGGTCACCTTAGCTCTAAAAAAGATCCTGTGGCGTCAAAATGTTCACTATACCCCTAGAAAAATTCCTTGGGGGGTGTAGTTTCCAAAATGGGGTCACTTTTGGGGGGTTTCCACTGTTTTGGTCCCTCCGGGGCGTTGCAAACCCGACATGGCACTAATAACCAATCCAGCAAAATCTGCGCTCCAAAATCCAAAAGGCGCTCCCTCCCTCCTGAGCCTTGCTGTGGGTCCAAACATCAGTTTACGACCACATATGGGGTATTGCCGTAATCGGGAGAAATTGCTTTACAAATGTTGGGGTGCTTTTTCTCCTTTATTCCTTGTAAAAATGAAAAAATTCTATGTTTCCACAGAAAAATAGGTGATTTTCATCTTCACAGACTAATTCCACTAAATTCTGCAAAAAAACTGTGGGGTCAAAATGTTAACTATACCCCTAGAAAAATGCCTTGAGGGCTGTAGTTTCCAAAATGGGGTCACTTTTGGGGGGTTTCAACTGTTTAGGTACCACAAGACCTCCTCAAACCTGACATGGTGCCTAAAATATATTCCTAAAAAAAGGAGGCCCCAAAATCCCCTAGCTGCTCCTTTGCTTCTGAGGCTGGTGCTTCAGTCCATTAGGACACTAGGGCCACATGTGGGGTATTTCTAAAATCTGCAGAAGCTGGGCAATAAATATTGAGTTGCGTTTCTCTGGTAAAACATTCTGTGCTACAGATTTTTTTTTTATTACAAATGAATTGCAGCAAAAAAAATGAAATTTTTACATTTCACCTCTACTTTGCCTTAATTCCTGTGAAACGCCTAAAGGGTTAAAATACTTTCTGAATGTGGTTTTGAATACTTTGAGGGGTGCAGTTTTCAAAATGGGGTGATTTATGTGGACTTTCTAATATATAAAGCCCTCAAAACCACTTCAGAACTGAACTGGTCCCTGAAAAAATGGCCTATTGACATTTTCTTGAAAATATGAGAAATTGCTGCTAAAGTTCTAAGCCTCGTAACGTCCTAGAAAAATAAAAGTACGTGAAAAAAATGATGCAAACATAAAGTAGACATATGGGGGATGTTAACTAGTAACTATTTTGTGTGGTATTACTATCTGTTTTACAAGCAAACACATTTAAATTGTAATTTTTGCACATTTTTGCTAAAATTTGACGTTTTTCACAAATAAATATTGAATTTATCGACCAAATTTTTTCACTAACATAAAGTACAATATGTCAAGAGAAAACTATCTCAGAATCGCTTGGATAGGTAAAAGCGTTCCGGAGTTATTATCACATAAAGTGACACATGTCAGATTTGAAAAAATCGGCTGTGCCACAAGGCCAAAACAGGCTGCGTCCTAAAGGGGTTAAAGGTCTTGTGATTACCTCAATGGTTCAGAGCTGTTTTGGCAGCAGTAAGAGGACCTACACAATATGAGGCCACTGTTATGACTGATCGATGTAAACAGGGACTTCAACCTCAGTTATATTAGTAAGAATCCCAGCTGAAGGACCCACAGTAATATGACAATCCAGCTTTCCGTTAAACAGCTAAGTGACTAGTTGCTATAGGTACTTAGTCCAACAGTTATAGCCTTTTAAATGTGTTAAATGTTGTTGTTATGCAATGATTCCTTAGCAACCAGCAATCTATGTCAAATTACTTAGATCCTCAGTTTAAAGAAACAATTTAATGATGACTTATTGGGATCGAATTAAAATGTAACATAACTATCTAAGATATAATTCTACCAGTTCATACAGAATAGGAATATAATTATATATTTCACGGGCCATGCTAGTGGCACTTTGCTGTCTAATAATTTTAACAATGATGAAGACTAGAGCACGTCTCCTTTTGACCTTTTCCCAGGGGACCAAAATTAAATGTGGTGGGTGGAAGTGAAAATAGTTTGACGGAAATGAGTCATAGAAACTGAAAGCCTGAAGGATCACAGATGCCAGCATTTGATAACCATTAATTTAGTAAGATGCTTTTTCTGAATGGATACTTCTTAACCCTTTATCCTAGAGAGACTTGTGGTATAGTATGCTCTGTTTATATAATACACACCTTTCCAGATAACCAAGGATTACATTTTATATAATTGAACCATATTTGTGTCACACAATGCAGTTCTTCCACCCCAGTGATAGGGGAACATATAAATCAAATATAATATAATAATAATATGGAAAGTGTTGGTTATTGGGAAGAACTTTAGTCTGAGCCAGGAATTTGATTTCTTCTTTATGCCTTTCTAAGTAAGGATTTGTTGACTTTTTTTTGGCCACTTCCCCATATTATATTATTATGATGTAATGTGTGTATGAATATTATTTATCATATCCCACAGATGCTTGATAGGATTGAGATCTGGAGAATTTATTGGTCAATTCAACACCTTGAACTCTTTATCATGCTTCTTAAACCATTTCTGAACAATTCTTGGACTATTTTTGCAGTTTGGCAGGGCACATTATCTTGCTGAAAGAAGCCACTGCCATTAGGTAATACCATTGCTATGGAGGGGAACTTGGTCTCCAACAATGTTTATGTATCGGGTACGTATCAAAGTAATATCCACATGAATTCTAAGATTTCCCAATAGGACATTGCCCAGAGCATCACAGTGCCTCGACCAGCTTGCCTTCTTTTCCCATAGTGCATCCACATGATATAAAAATAAATGTGATTTACCAGGCCACATTTTTCCATTGCTACATGGTCCAGTTCTGATGCTCATGGGCCCATTGTAGGTACTGACGGCGGTGGACAGGGGTCAGCATGGGCCCTCTGACAGGTCTGCAACTACCCAGCTCCAAACATAAAAAGTCATAGTTTCAGCCATAAATCTGCAAATTTTTCTCAATTTAAATGTATCTGCTTGTAAAACAGCAGACAAAGAATGGCAACAGCACACTGCGAACACCAATGCAACCTAAACCACTACATATAAATAAATATGCATTACTGCTAAATCTACATATAATAGGGAGGTTCTCAGTGGACTTTTTGATCAAAATGTGTTTGCCCACCTGCCACGACAAGGCGACCTCTGTAAGGTTGGGACCTACTCTGCACATATACCCAGAACTGGGACTAAGCCTACATATATACCTGGGGATGGTAGGAACCAGCATTAGGGCCAGTTCACACAGAGTTTTTTGACACGTTCTTTGAAGCGGAAAACGTGCCATAAAACGGCCGAAAATGCCTCCCATTGTTTTCAATGGGAGGCGGAGGCGTTTTTTTCCCGCGAGCGGAAAAAACGTCTCGTGGTAGAAACAAGCGACATGCCCTATCTTGAGGCGTTTTCCGCCTCAAAAACCCCATTGAAATCAATGGGAGACGGAAATAAACACGTTATTTGACGCGTTATTTTCCCGCAATTTGTGACGCTTGTTATGCCGCGACTTTTTAGCAAAAAACGCTCGCTGTTACTCCTTCTTTATGTTGAAGAGATAACTAAAAAAAGAAACGCACAAAATGCGTCAGAAAACGCGTGTGGTGCCAAACCACATAAAAAAACCGGAGCTGATTTTTCCAGGAAGAATTTTCTGCCTGAAAAAAACTCAGTGTGAACATACCCTTAAAATAATTAAAATCACCCAGGGCAGAATGGGAGGAGTGCAAGAACAAAAAATGGAGGCAGTCACTAACTCCACATATATGGATCACATAAACAACACAAAAGTTTGAACAGCACATTCCAACAAAATGATATAAAATGTGTATGCAGGAGCAAGAACGCCTGTGACTGCAAATATACAGCAGACAAAAAATGGCGACAGCACACTGCGGACACTAATGCCACCTAAGCCACTAAATATAAATAAATATGTATTACTGCTAAAGCTACTTACAATAGGGAGGTTCTTAGTGCACATTTTGATCAAAAAGCGTTTACCTACCTGCCCCGACAAGACGACCTCTGCTTGTAAAACAGATAGCAATACCACACAAATGAGTTACTAGTTAACATCCCCCATATGTCTACTTTATGTTTGCATCATTTTTTGAACGTCCTTTTATTTTTCTAGGACGTTACAAGGCTAAGGCTGGGTTCACACGACCTATTTTCAGGCGTAAACGGGGCGTATTATGCCTCGATTTACGCCTGAAAATACGTCTCCAATACGTCGGCAAACATCTGCCCATTCATTTGAATGGGTTTGCCGACGTACTGTGCCGACGACCTGTAATTTACGCGTCGTCGTTTGACAGCTGTCAAACGACGACGCGTAAAATGACTGCCTCGTCAAATAAGTGCAGGACACTTCTTTGGACATAATTTGAGCCGTTTTTCATTGAATTCAATGAAGAACAGCTCAACATTACGTCCGTCAATGACGCCTCGCAAAATGCGAGGAGGAGCAATTACGTCTGAAATGACGGAGCTGTTTTCTCCTGAAAACAGCTCCGTAAAGTCAGACGTAATGGTCGATATCGTGCGCACATACCCTTAGAACTTTAGCAGCAATTTCTCACATTTTCAAGAAAATTTCAAAAGGCTATTTTTACAGGTACCAGTTTAGTTCTGAAGTGGTTTTGAGGGCCTTATATATTAGAATCCCCCCCCCCAATAAATCACCCCATTTTAAAAACTGCACCCCTCAGAGTATTCAAAACAGCATTCAGAAAGTTTCTTTACCCTTTAGGCGTTTCACAGGAAATAAAGCAATGTAGGGGGAAATTTACAAATTTCATTTTTTGCCAAAATTCATTTGTAATAATTTTTTTTCTGTAACACAGAAGGTTTTACCAGAGAAACGCAACTCAATACTTATTGCCCAGATTCTACAGTTTTTATAGATATCCCACATGTGGCCCTAGTGAGCTAATGGACTGAAACACAGGTCTCAGAAGCAAAGCAGCACCTACAGGGGTCTGCTTTTTTTTAGATTATATTTTAGGCACAAAGTCAGGTTTGAAGAGGTCTTGTGGTGCCAAAACAGTGGAAACCCCCCAAAACTGACCCCATTTTGGAAACTACACCCCTCAAGGAATTTATCTAGTGGTATAGTTAGCATTTTGACCCCACAGGTATTTTGCTATATTTATTGGAGTTAGTCTGCGGATATAAATATCTGTTTTGTAATATTTACAAGGAATAAAGAAGAAAACGCACCCCAAGATTTGTAAAGCATCTTCTTCCGATTGCGGTAATACCCCATATGTGGTAATAAACTGCCGTTTGGACCCACGGCAGGGCTCAGAATGGAAGGAGCACCTTTTGGATTTTGGAGCGCAAATTTTGCTGGATTGGTTTTTGCCAAAATTCATTTGTAATAATTTTTTTTCTGTAACACAGAAGGTTTTACCAGAGAAATGCAACTCAATACTTATTGCCCAGATTCTACAGTTTTTATAGATATCCCACATGTGGCCCTAGTGAGCTAATGGACTGAAACACAGGTCTCAGAAGCAAAGCAGCACCTACAGGGGTCTGCTTTTTTTTAGATTATATTTTAGGCACAAAGTCAGGTTTGAAGAGGTCTTGTGGTGCCAAAACAGTGGAAACCCCCCAAAACTGACCCCATTTTGGAAACTACACCCCTCAAGGAATTTATCTAGTGGTATAGTTAGCATTTTGACCCCACAGGTATTTTGCTATATTTATTGGAGTTAGTCTGCGGATATAAATATCTGTTTTGTAATATTTACAAGGAATAAAGAAGAAAACGCACCCCAAGATTTGTAAAGCATCTTCTTCCGATTGCGGTAATACCCCATATGTGGTAATAAACTGCCGTTTGGACCCACGGCAGGGCTCAGAATGGAAGGAGCACCTTTTGGATTTTGGAGCGCAAATTTTGCTGGATTGGTTTTCAGTGCCATGTCGCATTGCAACACCCTGGAAGAACCAAAACAGTGGAAACACCCCAAAAGTGACCCCATTTGGGAAACTACACCCCTCAAGGAATTTTTCAAGGGGTAAAGTGAGCATTTATAGCTCACAGGTTTTTTTGCAGAATTTAGTGGAATTAGGCAGTGAAAATTAATATAAACATTTTTGTCCACTAAAATGTTGAATTTTTTCATTTTCACAAGGGATAAAGGAGAAAAAGCCGCCCAACATTTGTAACGCAAATTTCTCCTGAGTATGACAATACCACATATGTGGTAATAATTGTTTTTTTTAATAGAAATTAATTAACCTTTGCAGGACTGATCCTTTTTTGCTTTTCCATTTTCATTTTTCACTCCCCGCCTCCCCAACGCCATAACTTTTTTATTTTTCCATCAATAGCGCGATGTGAGGGCTTATTTTTTGCGGGAAGAGTTGTAGTTTCTATTGACACCATTTAAAGTACCATATAATGTACTGGGAAATCGAAAATAAAATTCTTTGCGGGGTGAAATTGGAAAAAACTACAATTCCTCCATTGGTTTTTGGGTTTCGGTTTTACCGTTTTCACCGTGCGGTAAAAATGACAACTTTATTCTGAGGGTCAATACGATTACGGTGATACCAAATGTATATAGTTTTTTTTATATTTTACTACTTTTACAAAGAAAAAACTATTTGTTAAAAATAAATAATTGTTTTGTATCAACACATTCCGAGAGCCATAACTTTTTTTATTTTTTGGTCAATTGTGAGGGCTTATTTTTGGCGGGACGAGCAGTAGTTTTTATTGGTACATACAACTTTTTGATCACTTTTTATTACATTTTATTTAGAGCTAAGGTGACCAAAAAACAGTGATTTTGGCGTTTTAAATTCTTTATTTCTTACGGCGTTCATTATGCGCTAAAAACTACAGTTTTACTTTATTTTGCGGGTCGATACGATTACGGCGATACCATATGTATATAGTTTTTTTTATGGTTTGCACAATAAAATCACTTGTTTATAAAATAATTAATTTTTGAGAGCCATAGTTGTAGTTTTTATTGGTACTATTTTGGGGTACATGTGACTTTTTGATCACTTTTTATTCTATATTTTGGGAAGGATGGTGACCAAAAAATAGTGATTCTGGCATAGTTTTTCATTTAGGTTTTTTTGCGGCGTTCACCGTGTGGGAAAAATAAAATTATAGTTTTATCGTTTGGGTCGTTACTAACGCGATAACAAATATATGCACCGTTTTTTAACTTTTTCATTTTTCTCCTATAATAAAAGACTTATTATAGGAAAAAAAAATCTTTTATTTTTACACTTTTGTAAAACATTTTTATTAACTTTTTACACTTTCTTTTTTTACCTGCAGCTCTGATCGCTGCTAGAATACATTACACTACATAGGTAGGGTAATGTATTCCAACTGTCAGTGTGACGTCACAGTCACTCTGACAGTAAGTCTACAAGGACCAGCTAGGGGCTGGTCCTCGTAGGCTTCCATACATTGCAGACCCGCAGGCCTTATCTGGCCTCCGGATGCCATCACAAGCATCAGCAACCCCCACAATTGCATGGGGACTGCTGATGTGCTACAAACCCCCTAAATGCGTTGATCGCAATCAAGGGCCGCATTTAACGGGTTAATTGTCAATCAGCGGCGATGAGCCGCTGATCGGCAACAGTGGAGTGTCAACTGTGGGGGACAGCTGACCTCCCGGTTCCCGATGCACACTGTCACCGACACTGTGCATCGGGAACGACACAGTGACGTCCTGTCACTCTGACAGGAACTCTATCAGGAGGCTGGTCCTGATAGGCTTCCATACATGGCAGACACGGAGGCCATTACTTGGCCTCCGGCCGCCATGCCAGCCATCTGCAAACCACACGATTTCATTGTGAGGTCAACCAATGTGCTAAAAACCCCTAAAATACGGCGATTACAATCGATCACCGCATTTAAGGGGTTAATTACCGAAATCAGCGGAAATGGGCAGCTGATCGGCAACAGTGGAGTGTCAGCTGTCGGAGACAGCTGGCCTCTCAGTTCCCTGTGCACACTGTCGCCGACAGTGTGCACAGCGAACCGTGCAGGTGTGTCGTGGTGCGCCTAGGGGTTAAAACTCTAAGTGGCGTTCATCGAGGTCAAGTAGTAGTGCGCAGAGATTATAATACTCCAGTTTTGGCATCTTTCGACTGTTCTAACAATAAAAAAATAACTAGGAAACAACATAAAATGTGTACTTTCTCATGGTCGCTCCTATAACATTAGAAATGGAGTGGGAATTACATGGGAGGTGCTGACAACCGAGGCGTTTAAAAACATCTCTTGGAAATGAAGCAATATTGCAAATACATAAGAACCAAAATTTAAAAATTCATAAAATTTAACAAAAATATAGTATCAAGTAATTTAACATTATGTAATTCTCAAAAAGCTTACACAAGAGGCCTATACACCCAACTCGCAGCAAGATAAAAGTGAAAAAATACTCATGAGATTAAGGGACCCATGTTAAAATGTAATATGTTGGAATCAATTAATAAACAAAGCCCACTATTCCGGTAACAGAACAAATTACATATGTTAGCAAAAAATTACAAAGCTTCTAATAAAAATAAAGATTATTTAACGAAGGTTGAGGTTGAGCACTTCATGATAGGGAATGGCACCAGGGCTTGAATGGCACACAGAATTAAGGCTCTTTTGCGTCCTGGTTTCTGTTTATAATAGAAACCAGGACACAGTGCAGGATCTGTTATACGACAGATGCCACCTGCACCAGACGAACCACATTCACTTTTAAACAAGCTATGGGGAAAATAGAATACATACTTTCTAACTTTATACGCATTCACAGAATCCCAAAAATAATTATCTGTTCACAGGATAGGTGATAATGGCCTGATTGCTGGGGGCACCATGCATCAGCACCTGAAGAACCCAGGCAAGTGTGTGGGCCCACTGCACTTGGGTGCAGAGCAGAATCTCTGCCACGCTGCTCACACACGAAAGGAGTATCGGCGCATTTGACGTCAGTGTAACTTGATTATGTAACTGCACCGGGTACCAGAAATAAGACACATGCAGGATGGAGTGACAGGACACATCAACCCGTCGTGGGAACTGGTAATGTGAGTTTATTATTTTTTTTATTGGCGCAAATTTGGCCTAGCTTCTATATGGTGGCACAAACTGGGGGCCTAACTTTTACATGGGGGCACAAACTGGGGGCCTAGCTTATATATGGGGGCACAATCTTGGGGCCTAACTTCTAAATGGGGGCGCAAACTGGGGTCCTAACTTCTATATGGGGGCATAAACTTGGGGCCGTTATACTGCCGCCGTGTGAGTTGTACCGCAAAGAAACCCACTAAGGCTCTATCGGCCATTGCCCATATGAACCTGGAACTGGCCCTGGCCCCATGGCTGGGACCTCCGCCGATCGCGAAAATGGGGTTCCATACCTCCTGCACCTACAAGAGAGGGCAGAAACTGTATTTTACCGATTCTGCCTTCCCAATCACTTTATACATAATAATTTTATTTTATGGTATATAATCCATTTCATTCCTGCATGAACTACATCCCTGCTGTAGCTGCATTTCAAAAAGCTGAAACTTTTATTTTATGGTACTCTGCTTTCCTGTCTTGCTATATAGTCTAATGTTATCTCTAACTTTTGTCAAAGTGTTTGATCGTCTTTAAGTTTTATGATCATCCAGACCTGCTAGTTTGTTTGTTTATCTCTGCAGAGCTTTTCACCTCATGTGTCTAGTTGATTTGATTAATAGCTGAACAAGCTTAATTAGGCCTAGATCTGAGCATCTACTCCCCTATAAATTTAGATGTAGCATATGGGGAAGGCACTCGTGCAGGGGGGTACGAAGGCAGAAGTCATCTGTGTCTAAGTGTCATACTGTCAAAGTGTCCTTGCAGTTATACATGGCAGTTATACATGGCAGTTATACATGGCAGTTAGACAGGGAAAGTGACAGGTAAGCTGCATTAGCAAAGCAAACAAAATATCACACACTCTAATTATTAGATTCTAAACTCTATCTGTTTACAAACAAACATGCTTGCTACCGCGCTCATCATTATAGCTGCTCTTGGTTTACAATCCTATCGCCCATTTAGGCCTTGGCAAAAAACAGTCCACATCAGTCCCTCTCCCCTTGCCTCGCCCATGTACAGCTCCCATGCACTATTCACTTTCCTCAGTCACCTTAACCCATCTCATCCCACTGCCCAACATCAAAAACACTCTCATAAATCACAGAACCATCTGCTGTCTCTCTCCATTCTCCTGCTACTAGCTGCAGGGGACATCTCTCCCAACCCTGGTCCTCCCTTTTCTTATGCCAAGCTCAACCACTTACCTGCCACACATAGAAACCCTGCAAATCTTCTTACCATTCCTTGTATGTCTTCTCCTGTCTCTTTTAACTGTGCTCTCTGGAATTCTCGGTCCGTGTGCAACAAACTCACCTTTATTCATGACTTATTCCTTTCTAACTCTCTCAACCTCCTGGCTCTTACAGAAACATGGCTACACCTGTCTGACACTGCTTCCCCTGCTGCTCTATCTTATGGTGGTCTCCAGTTCTCTCATGCTCCCAGACCTGAGAACAGGCAGGGTGGAGGAGTAGGTATACTTCTTTCTCCACACTGCACTTTCCAGGTCATTCCCCCGGTCCCCTCACTCACATTTCCCTCTTTTGAAGTCCACACCCTCAGACTCTTTCACCCTTTTTCCCTCCGAGTGGCAGTTGTCTATCCCCCCCGGGCTCACCCCGCCAATTCCTGGATCATTTTGCTGCCTGGCTTCCACAATTTCTATCCTCTGAAACACCCACTCTCATCATGGGTGACTTCAACATCCCCATTGATAACCCAATCTCCCCATCTGCCTCCCAGTTTCTATCTTTAACCTCGTCCCTAGGTCTGTCACAACTTACTAACTCTCCTACACATGAAGACGGGCATTTGCTTGACCTGGTCTTCTTCCGTCTCTGCTCAGTTTCTAACTTTATTAACTCTCCTCTCCCACTCTCTGACCACAACCTTCTCTCCTTTACTATCAAATATTCTCTGCCTCCTCAGGTCATCCCTACGTATCAGACATACAGAAATCTACATGCCATTAACACTGAGAAACTCATAGACAGTCTACAGTCCTCATTGTCCCCTATCTCTTCCCTCTCCTGTACCAATCTGGCTGCCAAACTTTACAATAACACTCTCAAAAATGCATTGGATGAAGCAGCCCCCCCTACACTCCGAACCACCCGACAAAGACGACGACAACGGATCTTGTGCGGGGTGGTGACTTGCCAATCATGTGAAGGTGCTATTGAGGACAGGAGTGGAGGAGAGGTAACAGACTGAGAGCTACGTAATGGTAAGAGCAGAGTTCACAGCAGCACAGAATCTGCACGCTCCTCTTCTGAAATACTCTGTTCTGCTGTGAACTCTGCTCTTACCATTACGTAGCTCAGTCTTTTACCTCTCCTCCACTCCTATCCTCAATAACACCTTCACATGATTGGCAAGTCACCACCCCGCACAAGATCCGCACACTCATCTCCTGAAATACTCTGTGCTGCTGTGAACTCTGCTCTTACCATTACGTGGTGACTTGCCAATCATGTGAAGGTGTTATTGAGGACAGGAGTGGAGGAGAGGTAACAGACTGAGAGCTATGTAATGGTAAGAGCAGAGTTCACAGCAGCACAGAATCTGCATGCTTCTCTCCTGAAATACTCTGTGCTGCTGTGAACTCTGCTCTTACCATTACGTAGCTCAGTCTGTTACCTCTCCTCAACGCCTGTCCTCAATAACACCTTCACATGATTGGCAAGTCACCATCCCGCACAAGATCTGCACGCTCATCTCCTGAAATACTCTGTGCTGCTGTGAACTCCGCTCTTACCATTATTTGGTGACTTGCCAATCATGTGAAAGTGTTATTGAGGACAGGAGTGGAGGAGAGGTAACAGACTGAGCTACGTAATGGTAAGAGCAGAGTTCACAGCAGCACTGAATCTGCACGCTCATCTCCTGAAATACTCTGTGCTGCCTTAAACTCTGTGGACAGGTCAGGATCCTGTTTCTTTTAAATGCTGCACTGTAGTGCAGCCTTATATAGTGGATCGAGTGGGTTCCCCAGCAGCATTTAAAAGAAACAGGATCCTGACCTGTCCACAGAGTTTAAGGCAGCATAGAGTATTACAGGAGATGAGCACGGCCGGCCACGGGCAGCCGGTCGTTTTTCCGAGCCGTGCTCCCATTATAAAGTAGAGGAGCACGGCCCGTAAAATAAAAAAATAGAACATGTTCTATCTTTTTAACGGCACGGGCACCTTCCCGGGGGGAAATTGGAAGGTACCCGTGGCTAACAGAAGTCTATGGGCCCGCTATTTCGGGTCGTAATTACGACCCGTAATAACGGGTGTTTTTACGGTCGTGTACATGAGGCTCCGTAATGACGGGTGGCTACATATGTGCACCCGTCATTACGGCAGCGTTGCTAGGCGACGTCAGTAAATAGTCACTGTCCAGGGTGCTGAAAGAGTTAACTGATCGGCAGTAACTGTTTCAGCACCCTGGACAGTGAATTCCGATAAGAATATACATCAACCTGTAAAAAAAAAAGACGTTCATACTTACCGAGAACTTTCTGCTTCCACCAGTCCGGTCTCCTGGCCGTTGCGTTGGTGACGCGTCCCTCTCGACATCCGGCCTGACATTCCTGGATCACGTTACAGCCCATGTGACCGCTGCAGCCAATCACAGGCTACAGAGGCCTCTGCAGCCAATCACAGGCTGCAGAGGCCTCTGCAGCCAATCACAGGCTGCAGAGGCCTCTGCAGCCAATCACAGGCTGCCGCGTCAGAAAAGAAGGTCGGACTGGAGGAAGAAGAGGGACTCGTCACCAAGACAACGACCGGGTACGTATGAAATGCTTTTTATTTTATTTTTAATCAGCAGCCTCGTTTCTCTATCAGTGATTGATAGAGACAAGTGGCTGCCGATTTGTATAATATTTTTGACCGGGTTCAGTCAAAACGGGTTCGGATTCGCTGCGAACCGAACTTTTCCATATTTTCGGACCGAAACCGGGTTCGATTGTCCCGGTTCGCTCATCTCTACTCCTCACATTCAATCACTTTCACGCTCCTGTCATTTTCACCTCAAAAACATCTCCAGAATCCGCACTTTTCTTACGAAGGAAACCACCAAAACTCTCATTGTTGCTCTGATTCACTCTCGTCTTGACTACTGTAACTCATTACTAGTCGGTCTTTCCCTCACCAAACTCTCCCCTCTCCAATCTATCCTCAATGCAGCAGCCAGGCTCATCTTTATGACCAACCGCTACACCAATGCCTCTAATCTGTGCCAGTCACTGCACTGGTTGCCCATCCCCTTCAGAATAAAATTCAATCTTTTTACTCTCACCCACAAAGCTCTCCACAGTGCTGCACCTCCTTACATCTCCTCCCTCATCTCTGTCTACCACCCTACTCGGGCTCTACGTTCTGCCAACGACCTTAGATTAAAATCCTCCATAATCCGAACCTCCCACTCCCGTCTCCAAGATTTCTCTCGTGCTGCACCCGTCCTCTGGAATGCGTTACCCCAGACAATCAGATTAATTCCCAATATCCATAGTTTTAAACGTGCCTTGAAAACACATCTATTTAGACAGGCCTATAACATTCCCTAATCTGACTCCTTTCCATGGCCCTCCTTTTAGATTAGATTAAAACAGAGAAGAAAAAGAAACACGGCTCCACATCGTGAAAAGTAAAAGTTGGATTGGGTAAAGGAGCAAAATTGGTTAGATATAAGCTCACCTTAACCAATGGACACTGTGAGGTGTCACATAAGCATTGAGGCTGCTGCCAGGTCCAAAAACACAAACAAACACAGTTTGTTGTCCAAATTGGAAGTAGAGAGTAAAAAAACGGACCACCGGCGCTGCGATTGTAGTCAGGAAATAAGGACCTTTAAACGGACATCACGGCAAAGTTTTAATGACAGAGGCTACGCGTTTCAACACCGGACTGGTGTCTTCATCCTTTTAGATTAGTCATCAGTAGAGATGAGCGAACTTGTGAAAAGTTCGGTTCGGCTAGTTCGCTGAATTTCACGAAAAAGTTCGATTCGGACCGAACTAGTTCTGACCGAACCTGTAATTTCCGTGCGCCGAGCATGGTACTGTCCAGGGTGCTGAAAGAGTTAATGGGCTGCACTAACTCTTTCAGCAACCTTGACAGTACATGCTCGGCGCACGGAAAATAAAATTTTAATGTAATAAAAAAAATATATAAATACGTTCATACTTACATTCCTCCTGTCCGGCTTCCAGCGATGACGTTTCATCCATGTCGCTGCTGCAGCCAATCACAGGCTGTAGTGGCGGTCACGCACGTCAGGATGACGTCAGAAGGCCAGCCTCCAGGGATGACGCTTCATCCCATGTGACCGCCTCTGCAGCCAATCACAGGCTGCAGCGGCCTCTGCAGCCAATCACAGGCTGCAGCGGCCTCTGCAGCCAATCACACGCTCCTCTCCTGAAATACTCTGTGCTGCGCTGCCTTAAACTCTGTGGACAGGTCAGGATCCTGTTTCTTTTAAATGCTGCTGGGGAACCCGCTCGATCCACTATATAAGGCTGCGCTACAGTGCAGCATTTAAAAGAAACAGGATCCTGACCTGTCCACAGAGTTTAAGGCAGCACAGAACTTTTCCTGATGTTCGGACCGAAACCGGGTTCGGTTGTCCCGGTTCGCTCATCTCTAGTCATCAGAATAAGATTCCCTCACACTCCTTCTCTTCATGTCCGACGTACAAGGATACTGGCTGCTGACCGGCTAATGCAGCTTTATGTTACCACCCCATGTGTATAAAAATGGCCGGACCATTGTACAGAACAAACACTGTTACACTTTTTGTCTCCCTTATTTCCTCATAGATTGTAAGCTCTTTCGAGCAGGGTCCTCACTCCCCAAGTTTGAATTGTAAATGAACTTTGTCACTATGTAATGTCTGATATTGTTTGTTTCATGTTCCCTCTAAATTGTAAAGTGCTGCGTAATATGTTGGCGCTATATAAATAAAGATTATTATTACACAGCACTAATATGAACACTGTGTATGCATTAGTCCCATCAATCACCTGATCGCCAGATGACAGGTCACATGACTATGCTGCAGGGTCTTGCTATTTGTCACATGTCAGGGCTGTTTTCTCTTGTAACTAGGGCTGCTATGGCAGCTCCAGATATAGTGGAAAAAAAGTAATAAAACATATATAATAATGATTTCTATCACAGAGCCAGTAGTTAACTCAATTACACATATTTTCCCCCAGTCACAGAATTTTCATTTTATGCACCAACCTTTTATGCAGCACAGTCGGAAACGCCTTTGAAAAGTCTGGATACACAACTTCCACAGCCTTTCCCTTAGGAAACAAATTAAGTATCTAAAGCCTAAATGAACAAGAACACTGGTGTTGGTACCTTTATCTCGCCATTTCAATTAGCAGGAACAAGTAGTACTAATGAAATATGGGAATAAAAATATTCAACAGTCAAGATTTTTAACCACGCATTAATTTGATAAAATTGCCTTGAAACAGAACATTGGATAATGCTGTAGAACATGAAATTTTGGCATAGAGAAAGCTTCCCACTTTTTTCATTCACAATTACAATATCTCCTGAGATTCTTTCTAGAACACAACAAAATGCATAATTATCTGTTACAACAACCAGCAATGAGCAGAAGATCTGACATAGAAACATGTGGCTTAAATTAAGGTTTTAATGCAGTTTTATTCCCTTCTCTTACAGTTTGTGGATGGAACGTGCCTACAGCACAATTCAAATGTGTCCCAATGCAAAATGACTCATTATCTTAAAACTAATTAACTCCTCTATGTGGGAAAGTGATTTTCAAAAGTAAACTTGAAACAGATCGAGTTTAAACCACAGCACGTCCAACTGTACCTAGATAGATACATGTTGCCAGGGCCCATTATAGCTTCTCTGCTGCCTGAGGCATAAATTTAAATGGCGCTTCCCCTAGCCCAGACTGATACATTCACTTATTTCTCCATGCTCCCAGTTCTTCTTCACCTCCAGGCGCTGACGCACAACACATCATAATGCTGGTCGGCATCAGGACTTTGTGGGAGCAGCACCTGGAGGTGAAGAGGAACCGAAAGTATAGAGGGTAAGTGTTCTGTGTTGCTGTGGTAGCATTTATCAATGTGAATATAGCATAATAAAGTGATCCCAGCAATACAGATACAATGCAAAACATATTTCTTAGGCTTTGTTCAAAACTCAGTACATATATACTGTACGAGGACCAAGCTCAATACATAAATACAGCACCAGAACAAATATCAGTACATATATGCAGGTCCAGAACCAAGCTCAGTACATAAATACAACACCAGAACAAAGCTCGGTACATATGTACAGCCACATGACCAAGCTCATTACATATATCCAGCACCAAAACCAAGCTCAGTACATATATACAGCACCAGAACAAAGCTCAGTAAATAAATACAGAACCAAAGCCAAGCTCAGTACATAAATGCAGTACCAGAACCGAGCTCAGTACATAAATACAGCACCAGAACCAAGCTCAGTACATAAATTCAGTACCAAAACAAAGCTCAGTACATAAATACAGCACCAGAACCAAGCTCAGAACATAAGTATAGTGCCAGAACCAAGCTCAGTACATAAATACAGAACCAGAATCAAGCTCAGTACATATATACTGCACAAGAATCAAGCTCAATACATAAATACTGTAATGACCCTAAGATTGGGCTGTAGCAGTGTCAGCAGGGAGCAGTGTGAACCCTCCTTGTCACCAAGGGATTTGACATGGGGCTACTCCAGGGAGCAGAGTTTTAGGGAACCTCCGGTTTTCACCCTTTAACCTCTGTACAGGGGTGTGGACTTTGCTGTGGGGGATCCCCAGGTCGAGACACCCAGAGTAGTCTCCCTGGTGACAGCTGACCTTGGAGGAGGCGGAGTGGTAAATGGAGCTATACGTTGGTCTGGGCAGGCGGCAAAGGTTCAGCATGGTTAACGTAAGAATAGATCTGGACAAGCGGCAAAGGATCAACACAGTGAACGAAGCAATAGGTCAGAGCAGGCGGCAGGCATGAATGGTCAGAAATATGCAGAAGTTCGATACACAGGTATTCAGCAAATACAAAAGCGATCTAGGAAAACTAGAAACACATGGAAGACTAGCAACCACATTTTTCTGGCAATGACGAACAGGGCAAGAGTAGCTTTATAGCAGGTCAGGCAGTCATTCCAAGATTGTCGCCTGCTGGCCCTTTAGGAATAGCAGAAGAACCCTGTGGAGTGCGCCAATTGCTAGAGCAGCCGTCAGTCGCTAAACGGAGAGGAGCAAGAGAACGGTGCCAGAAGCCGGTAAGCACAGAACCCTGGAGGGGTAGAACTTTTACAATTACAGTGCCAGAACCAAGCTCAGTGCACAAAATACAGCAAGAGGAAACAAGCTTAGTACATACATACAGCACCAGAACCAATCTCAGTCATAAATACAACTCAGTACATACATACAACAACAGCACAAATACTGCTTAGTACGGAGATCATTTGTAATGTCAGGTTATACCTAATTTTTTATGGCATGAAAACACAGATCCAATTTGACCTAAACAATGGTAAGGACATGCTGGGAGTTGATGTTTCACTATAAAGAATGGTAGCACCCATCTTGCTGCAGATCATTCAGTAATTACACTAATGATCAGTCAGAAGGAAAATAAACATTTACATTCAGTGACTCACAGGTGACATCTTCTCTGATTGGAATAGTTTTTATTAAAAAAAAAAAAAGAGTAAAAAGTAATAAAAGGGTCCAATGTCCCCCAGCATGGTACCAATAAAAATTACAGCTCATCTTGCAAAAACCAAACCCTCAAACCGCTCCGTCGACATAAAAATAAAAAAGTTCTAAGTCTCAAAATATGGCAAAGCAAAAAAGAATTTTTTAACAATATGTTTTTCTTTGTAAAAGTAGTAAAATATAAAAAAAAAATACATTTGGTATTATAGTAATCATATTGACCCACAGATTAATGTTAACA
The DNA here is from genome assembly GCF_050947455.1 of Rhinoderma darwinii. NCBI lineage: Eukaryota > Metazoa > Chordata > Amphibia > Anura > Rhinodermatidae > Rhinoderma > Rhinoderma darwinii. The sequence continues at coordinate 99,588,767 of NC_134690.1, forward strand.
TGTCACTTTTACCATATTGTGAATGCAGTAAAGACAAAACTCAAAAAACAATTGAGAAAACGCTGTTTTTTTAAGATTTTACCTCACAAATATTTTTTCTTCAGTTTCCCAGTACATTATATGGTGCAATAAATGTTGCAATTAAAATAAATGCAACTCATCTCGCAAAAGACAAGCCCTCATACAGCTATATATATCGGCTAAAAACAAAAAAAGTTATAGCTTCTGGAATGTGGGGATGTAAAAACGAAAATAAATAAATGATAAATGACTGTGGTGGCGGAAGGTGACAATTTTTTTAACAACAATCAGACACTGTGTGGGGAATTTATCAGCCCTTTGTAGAAAAGTCGCAAAAGGGGCTAAACGTCGCATTTTGACTTTTGACCATTTTATGCTGCCCTTGCCACTTTAATAAAAAATAAGTTGTTTCTTTCCAAAAGGCAGCAGGCCTATAGCAGCCCAACACATTTATTATTTATTAATTTACGCCAAAAAACTGGTATAAATGATAGCGGAAAACTACACCAGCTCCTAGCTGGTGAAAATCGAAATCTGTGGGGCAAAGCAAGGTAAAGGCCGAAGCCGGCCCTGTACATTGCCCCCCCCCCCCCCCTGGATCGGACCACTTTCAAGGAGATCTGTGGTAAGAAGCCGGCAAGGATATAATGGCATGTAGCAGCGTCTACTGGTGAACAAATTCACCCAGCGTTATCACTAATTTATTCTGATCGTGAAATAAAATGCAAGACCTACCCTGCTCCTATTATAACATGAAAGACTTACCCTGCTTGTATAAGAGGAAAGACTCACCCTACTTGTAAAATAAGAGGAAATACTTATCCTGCCTCTATAATAAGAGGAAAGACTTACCCTACTTGTATAAGAGGAAAGACTTACCCTGCTCGTATAAGAGGAAAGACTTACGCTGCTCGTATAAGAGGAAAGACTTACCCTACTTGTATAAGAGGAAAGACTTACCCTACTTGTAAAATAAGAGGAAATACTTATCCTGCCTCTTTAATAAGAGGAAAGACTTACCCTACTTGTATAAGAGGAAAGACTTACCCTGCTCGTATAAGAGGAAAGACTTACCCTGCTCGTATAAGAGGAAAGACTTACCCTACTTGTATAAGAGGAAAGACTTACCCTACTTGTATAAGAGGAAAGACTTACCCTACTTGTATAAAAGGAAAGACTTACCATGCTTGTATAAGAGGAAAGACTTACCCTACTTGTAAAATAAGAGGAAATACTTATCCTGCCTCTATAATAAGAGGAAAGACTTACCCTACTTGTATAAGTGGAAAGACTTACCCTGCTCATATAAGAGGAAAGACTTACCCTGCTCGTATAAGAGGAAAGACTTACCCTACTTGTATAAGAGGAAAGACTTACCCTACTTGTAAAATATGAGGAAATACTTATCTTGCCTCTATAATAAGAGGAAAGACTTACCCTACTTGTATAAGAGGAAAGACTTACCCTGCTCGTATAAGAGGAAAGACTTACCCTGCTCGTATAAGAGGAAAGACTTACCCTACTTGTATAAGAGGAAAGACTTACCCTGCTCGTATAAGAGGAAAGACTTACGCTACTTGTCTAAGAGGAAAGACTTACCCTGCTCGTATAAGAGGAAAGACTTACCCTGCTCGCATAAGAGGAAAGACTTACGCTACTTGTATAAGAGGAAAGACTTACCCTGCTCGTATAAGGTGACATTTTTTTTAACAACAATCAGACACTGTGTGGGGAATTTATCAGCCCTTTGTAGAAAAGTCGCAAAAGGGTCTAAACGTCGAATTTTGACTTTTGACCATTTTATGCTGCCCTTGCCACTTTAATAAAAAATAGGTTGTTTCTTTCCAAAAGGCAGCAGGCCTATAGCAGCCCAACACATTTATTATTTATTAATTTACGCCAAAAAACTGGTATAAATGATAGCGGAAAACTACACCAGCTCCTAGATGGTGAAAATCGAAATCTGTGGGGCAAAGCAAGGTAAAGGCCGAAGCCGGCCCCGTACATTGCCCCCCCCCCCCTGGATCGGACCACCTTCAAGGAGATCTGTGGTGAGAAGCCGGCAAGGATATAATGGCATGTAGCAGCGTCTACTGGTGAACAAATTCACCCAGCGTTATCACTAATTTATTCTGATCGTGAAATAAAATGAAAGACCTACCCTGCTCCTATTATAACATGAAAGACTTACCCTGCTTGTATAAGAGGAAAGACTCACCCTACTTGTAAAATAAGAGGAAATACTTATCCTGCCTCTATAATAAGAGGAAAGACTTACCCTACTTGTATAAGAGGAAAGACTTACCCTGCTCGTATAAGAGGAAAGACTTACCCTGCTCGTATAAGAGGAAAGACTTACCCTACTTGTATAAGAGGAAAGACTTACCCTACTTGTAAAATAAGAGGAAATACTTATCCTGCCTCTTTAATAAGAGGAAAGACTTACCCTACTTGTATAAGAGGAAAGACTTACCCTGCTCGTATAAGAGGAAAGACTTACTCTGCTCGTATAAGAGGAAAGACTTACCCTACTTGTATAAGAGGAAAGACTTACCCTACTTGTATAAGAGGAAAGACTTACCCTACTTGTATAAAAGGAAACACTTACCATGCTTGTATAAGAGGAAAGACTTACCCTACTTGTAAAATAAGAGGAAATACTTATCCTGCCTCTATAATAAGAGGAAAGACTTACCCTACTTGTATAAGAGGAAAGACTTACCCTGCTCATATAAGAGGAAAGACTTACCCTGCTCGTATAAGAGGAAAGACTTACCCTACTTGTATAAGAGGAAAGACTTACCCTACTTGTAAAATAAGAGGAAATACTTATCCTGCCTCTATAATAAGAGGAAAGACTTACCCTACTTGTATAAGAGGAAAGACTTACCCTGCTCATATAAGAGGAAAGACTTACCCTGCTCGTATAAGAGGAAAGACTTACCCTGCTCGCATAAGAGGAAAGACTTACCCTGCTCCTATAAGAGGAAAGACTTACCCTGCTCGCATAAGAGGAAAGACTTACGCTACTTGTATAAGAGGAAAGACTTACCCTGCTCGTATAAGAGGAAAGACTTACCCTGCTCGTATAAGAGGAAAGACTTACGCTACTTGTATAAGAGGAAAGACTTACCCTACTTGTCTAAGAGGAAAGACTTACCCTGCTCCTATAAGAGGAAAGACTTACCCTGCTCGCATAAGAGGAAAGACTTACGCTACTTGTATAAGAGGAAAGACTTACCCTGCTCGCATAAGAGGAAAGACTTACGCTACTTGTATAAGAGGAAAGACTTACCCTACTTGTCTAAGAGGAAAGACTTACCCTGCTCCTATAAGAGGAAAGACTTACCCTGCTCGCATAAGAGGAAAGACTTACGCTACTTGTATAAGAGGAAAGACTTACCCTGCTCGCATAAGAGGAAAGACTTACGCTACTTGTATAAGAGGAAAGACTTACCCTGCTCGTATAAGAGGAAAGACTTACCCTGCTCGTATAAGAGGAAAGACTTACCCTACTTGTATAAGAGGAAAGACTTACCCTACTTGTATAAGAGGAAAGACTTACCCTACTTGTATAAAAGGAAAGACTTACCATGCTTGTATAAGAGGAAAGACTTACCCTACTTGTAAAATAAGAGGAAATACTTATCCTGCCTCTACAATAAGAGGAAAGACTTACCCTACTTGTATAAGAGGAAAGACTTACCCTGCTCATATAAGAGGAAAGACTTACCCTGCTCGTATAAGAGGAAAGACTTACCCTACTTGTATAAGAGGAAAGACTTACCCTACTTGTAAAATAAGAGGAAATACTTATCCTGCCTCTATAATAAGAGGAAAGACTTACCCTACTTGTATAATAGGAAAGACTTACCCTGCTCGTATAAGAGGAAAGACTTACCCTGCTCGTATAAGAGGAAAGACTTACCCTACTTGTATAAGAGGAAAGACTTACCCTGCTCGTATAAGAGGAAAGACTTACCCTACTTGTCTAAGAGGAAAGACTTACCCTGCTCCTATAAGAGGAAAGACTTACCCTGCTCGCATAAGAGGAAAGACTTACGCTACTTGTATAAGAGGAAAGACTTACCCTGCTCGTATAAGAGGAAAGACTTACCCTGCTCGTATAAGAGGAAAGACTTACCCTACTTGTCTAAGAGGAAAGACTTACCCTGCTCGTATAAGAGGAAAGACTTACCCTGCTCGCATAAGAGGAAAGACTTACGCTACTTGTATAAGAGGAAAGACTTACCCTGCTCGTATAAGAGGAAAGCACCCTGCTCGTATAAGAGGAAAGACTTACCCTGCTCGTATAAGAGGAAAGGCTTACCCTACTTGTATAAGAGGGAAAACTTATCCTGCTCGTATAAGAGGAAAGACTTACCCTGCTCGTATAAGAGGAAAGACTTACCCTACTTGTAAAATAAGAGGAAATACTTATCCTGCCTCTATAATAAGAGGAAAGACTTACCCTACTTGTATAAGAGGAAAGACTTACCCTGCTCATATAAGAGGAAAGACTTACCCTGCTCGTATAAGAGGAAAGACTTACCCTACTTGTATAAGAGGAAAGACTTACCCTACTTGTAAAATAAGAGGAAATACTTATCCTGCCTCTATAATAAGAGGAAAGACTTACCCTACTTGTATAAGAGGAAAGACTTACCCTGCTCATATAAGAGGAAAGACTTACCCTGCTCGTATAAGAGGAAAGACTTACCCTGCTCGTATAAGAGGAAAGACTTACCCTGCTCGTATAAGAGGAAAGACTTACCCTACTTGTATAAGAGGAAAGACTTACCCTGCTCGTATAAGAGGAAAGACTTACCCTACTTGTCTAAGAGGAAAGACTTACCCTGCTCCTATAAGAGGAAAGACTTACCCTGCTCGCATAAGAGGAAAGACTTACGCTACTTGTACAAGAGGAAAGACTTACCCTGCTCGCATAAGAGGAAAGACTTACGCTACTTGTATAAGAGGAAAGACTTACCCTGCTCGTATAAGAGGAAAGACTTACCCTGCTCGTATAAGAGGAAAGACTTACCCTACTTGTATAAGAGGAAAGACTTACCCTACTTGTATAAGAGGAAAGACTTACCCTACTTGTATAAAAGGAAAGACTTACCATGCTTGTATAAGAGGAAAGACTTACCCTACTTGTAAAATAAGAGGAAATACTTATCCTGCCTCTATAATAAGAGGAAAGACTTACCCTACTTGTATAAGAGGAAAGACTTACCCTGCTCATATAAGAGGAAAGACTTACCCTGCTCGTATAAGAGGAAAGACTTACCCTACTTGTATAAGAGGAAAGACTTACCCTACTTGTAAAATAAGAGGAAATACTTATCCTGCCTCTATAATAAGAGGAAAGACTTACCCTACTTGTATAAGAGGAAAGACTTACCCTGCTCGTATAAGAGGAAAGACTTACCCTGCTCGTATAAGAGGAAAGACTTACCCTACTTGTATAAGAGGAAAGACTTACCCTGCTCGTATAAGAGGAAAGACTTACCCTACTTGTCTAAGAGGAAAGACTTACCCTGCTCCTATAAGAGGAAAGACTTACCCTGCTCGCATAAGAGGAAAGACTTACGCTACTTGTATAAGAGGAAAGACTTACCCTGCTCGTATAAGAGGAAAGACTTACCCTGCTCGTATAAGAGGAAAGACTTACCCTACTTGTCTAAGAGGAAAGACTTACCCTGCTCGTATAAGAGGAAAGACTTACCCTGCTCGCATAAGAGGAAAGACTTACGCTACTTGTATAAGAGGAAAGACTTACCCTGCTCGTATAAGAGGAAAGACTTACCCTGCTCGTATAAGAGGAAAGGCACCCTGCTCGTATAAGAGGAAAGACTTACCCTGCTCGTATAAGAGGAAAGGCTTACCCTACTTGTATAAGAGGGAAAACTTATCCTGCTCGTATAAGAGGAAAGACTTACCCTGCTCGTATAAGAGGAAAGACTTACCCTACTTGTATAAGAGGAAAGACTTACCCTGCTCGTATAAGAGGAAAGACTTACCCTACTTGTCTAAGAGGAAAGACTTACCCTGATCCTATAAGAGGAAAGACTTACCCTGCTCGCATAAGAGGAAAGACTTACGCTACTTGTATAAGAGGAAAGACTTACCCTGCTCGTATAAGAGGAAAGACTTACCCTGCTCGTATAAGAGGAAAGACTTACCCTACTTGTCTAAAAGGAAAGACTTACCCTGCTCGTATAAGAGGAAAGACTTACCCTGCTCGCATAAGAGGAAAGACTTACGCTACTTGTATAAGAGGAAAGACTTACCCTGCTCGTATAAGAGGAAAGGCACCCTGCTCGTATAAGAGGAAAGACTTACCCTGCTCGTATAAGAGGAAAGGCTTACCCTACTTGTATAAGAGGGAAAACTTATCCTGCTCGTATAAGAGGAAAGACTTACCCTGCTCGTATAAGAGGAAAGACTTACCCTACTTGTAAAATAAGAGGAAATACTTATCCTGCCTCTATAATAAGAGGAAAGACTTACCCTACTTGTATAAGAGGAAAGACTTACCCTGCTCATATAAGAGGAAAGACTTACCCTGCTCGTATAAGAGGAAAGACTTACCCTACTTGTATAAGAGGAAAGACTTACCCTACTTGTAAAATAAGAGGAAATACTTATCCTGCCTCTATAATAAGAGGAAAGACTTACCCTACTTGTATAAGAGGAAAGACTTACCCTGCTCATATAAGAGGAAAGACTTACCCTGCTCGTATAAGAGGAAAGACTTACCCTGCTCGTATAAGAGGAAAGACTTACCCTGCTCGTATAAGAGGAAAGACTTACCCTACTTGTATAAGAGGAAAGACTTACACTGCTCGTATAAGAGGAAAGACTTACCCTACTTGTCTAAGAGGAAAGACTTACCCTGCTCCTATAAGAGGAAAGACTTACCCTGCTCGCATAAGAGGAAAGACTTACGCTACTTGTACAAGAGGAAAGACTTACCCTGCTCGCATAAGAGGAAAGACTTACGCTACTTGTATAAGAGGAAAGACTTACCCTGCTCGTATAAGAGGAAAGACTTACCCTGCTCGTATAAGAGGAAAGACTTACCCTACTTGTATAAGAGGAAAGACTTACCCTACTTGTATAAGAGGAAAGACTTACCCTACTTGTATAAAAGGAAAGACTTACCATGCTTGTATAAGAGGAAAGACTTACCCTACTTGTAAAATAAGAGGAAATACTTATCCTGCCTCTATAATAAGAGGAAAGACTTACCCTACTTGTATAAGAGGAAAGACTTACCCTGCTCATATAAGAGGAAAGACTTACCCTGCTCGTATAAGAGGAAAGACTTACCCTACTTGTATAAGAGGAAAGACTTACCCTACTTGTAAAATAAGAGGAAATACTTATCCTGCCTCTATAATAAGAGGAAAGACTTACCCTACTTGTATAAGAGGAAAGACTTACCCTGCTCGTATAAGAGGAAAGACTTACCCTACTTGTATAAGAGGAAAGACTTACCCTGCTCGTATAAGAGGAAAGACTTACCCTACTTGTCTAAGAGGAAAGACTTACCCTGCTCGTGTAAGAGGAAAGACTTACCCTACTTGTCTAAGAGGAAAGACTTACCCTGCTCGTATAAGAGGAAAGACTTACCCTGCTCGCATAAGAGGAAAGACTTACGCTACTTGTATAAGAGGAAAGACTTACCCTGCTCGTATAAGAGGAAAGGCACCCTGCTCGTATAAGAGGAAAGACTTACCCTGCTCGTATAAGAGGAAAGGCTTACCCTACTTGTATAAGAGGGAAAACTTATCCTGCTCGTATAAGAGGAAAGACTTACCCTGCTCGTATAAGAGGAAAGACTTACCCTACTTGTAAAATAAGAGGAAATACTTATCCTGCCTCTATAATAAGAGGAAAGACTTACCCTACTTGTATAAGAGGAAAGACTTACCCTGCTCATATAAGAGGAAAGACTTACCCTGCTCGTATAAGAGGAAAGACTTACCCTACTTGTATAAGAGGAAAGACTTACCCTACTTGTAAAATAAGAGGAAATACTTATCCTGCCTCTATAATAAGAGGAAAGACTTACCCTACTTGTATAAGAGGAAAGACTTACCCTGCTCATATAAGAGGAAAGACTTACCCTGCTCGTATAAGAGGAAAGACTTACCCTGCTCGTATAAGAGGAAAGACTTACCCTGCTCGTATAAGAGGAAAGACTTACCCTACTTGTATAAGAGGAAAGACTTACCCTGCTCCTATAAGAGGAAAGACTTACCCTGCTCGCATAAGAGGAAAGACTTACGCTACTTGTACAAGAGGAAAGACTTACCCTGCTCGCATAAGAGGAAAGACTTACGCTACTTGTATAAGAGGAAAGACTTACCCTGCTCGTATAAGAGGAAAGACTTACCCTGCTCGTATAAGAGGAAAGACTTACCCTACTTGTATAAGAGGAAAGACTTACCCTACTTGTATAAGAGGAAAGACTTACCCTACTTGTATAAAAGGAAAGACTTACCATGCTTGTATAAGAGGAAAGACTTACCCTACTTGTAAAATAAGAGGAAATACTTATCCTGCCTCTATAATAAGAGGAAAGACTTACCCTACTTGTATAAGAGGAAAGACTTACCCTGCTCATATAAGAGGAAAGACTTACCCTGCTCGTATAAGAGGAAAGACTTACCCTACTTGTATAAGAGGAAAGACTTACCCTACTTGTAAAATAAGAGGAAATACTTATTCTGCCTCTATAATAAGAGGAAAGACTTACCCTACTTGTATAAGAGGAAAGACTTACCCTGCTCGTATAAGAGGAAAGACTTACCCTGCTCGTATAAGAGGAAAGACTTACCCTACTTGTATAAGAGGAAAGACTTACCCTGCTCGTATAAGAGGAAAGACTTACCCTGCTCGCATAAGAGGAAAGACTTACGCTACTTGTATAAGAGGAAAGACTTACCCTGCTCGTATAAGAGGAAAGGCACCCTGCTCGTATAAGAGGAAAGACTTACCCTGCTCGTATAAGAGGAAAGGCTTACCCTACTTGTATAAGAGGGAAAACTTATCCTGCTCGTATAAGAGGAAAGACTTACCCTGCTCGTATAAGAGGAAAGACTTACCCTACTTGTAAAATAAGAGGAAATACTTATCCTGCCTCTATAATAAGAGGAAAGACTTACCCTACTTGTATAAGAGGAAAGACTTACCCTGCTCATATAAGAGGAAAGACTTACCCTGCTCGTATAAGAGGAAAGACTTACCCTACTTGTATAAGAGGAAAGACTTACCCTACTTGTAAAATAAGAGGAAATACTTATCCTGCCTCTATAATAAGAGGAAAGACTTACCCTACTTGTATAAGAGGAAAGACTTACCCTGCTCATATAAGAGGAAAGACTTACCCTGCTCGTATAAGAGGAAAGACTTACCCTACTTGTATAAGAGGAAAGACTTACCCTACTTGTAAAATAAAAGGAAATACTTATCCTGCCTCTATAATAAGAGGAAAGACTTACCCTACTTGTATAAGAGGAAAGACTTACCCTGCTCGTATAAGAGGAAAGACTTACCCTGCTCGTATAAGAGGAAAGACTTACCCTACTTGTATAAAAGGAAAGACTTACCCTGCTCGTATAAGAGGAAAGACTTACCCTACTTGTCTAAGAGGAAAGACTTACCCTGCTCGTATAAGAGGAAAGACTTACCCTTACGCTACTTGTATAAGAGGAAAGACTTACCCTGCTCGTATAAGAGGAAAGACTTACCCTGCTCGTATAAGAGGAAAGACTTACCCTACTTGTCTAAGAGGAAAGACTTACCCTGCTCGTATAAGAGGAAAGACTTACCCTGCTCGCATAAGAGGAAAGACTTACGCTACTTGTATAAGAGGAAAGACTTACCCTGCTCGTATAAGAGGAAAGACTTACCCTGCTCATATAAGAGGAAAGGCACCCTGCTCGTATAAGAGGAAAGACTTACCCTGCTCGTATAAGAGGAAAGACTTACCCTGCTCGCATAAGAGGAAAGACTTACCCTACTTGTATAAGAGGAAAGACTTACCCTACTTGTAAAATAAGAGGAAAGACTTACCCTACTTGTAAAATAAGAGGAAAGACTTATCCTACTTGTAAAATAAGAGGAAAGACTTATCCTGCCTCTATAATAAGGGGAAAGACTTATCCTTCTTGTATAATAAGAGGAAATATGTATCCTAATTGTAAAATAAGAGGAAAGACGTACCCTGCTTGTATAAGAGGAAAGACTTATCCTACTTGTAAAATAAGAGGAAATACTTACCCTGCTTGTATAATGAGAGGGAAGACTTATTCTGCCTGCATAATAAGAGGAAAGACTTACCCTTCTTGTAAAATAGATGAAAAACGTACCCTGCTTGTATAATAAGAGGAAATACTTATACTGCTTGTATAATAAAAAGAAAATACTTATTCTGCTTGTATAATAAAAGGAAAGACTTACCCTACCTGTTTAATAAGAGGAAAAACCCAGCTTGTATAAGAGGAAAGACTTATCCTGCTTGTATAATAAGAGGGAAGACTTACGCTGCTTGTATAATAAGAGGAAATACTTATTCTGCCTGTATAATAAAAAGAAAATACTTATTCTGCTTGTATAATAAGAGGAAAGACTTATTCTGCATGTATAATAAAAAGAAAAGACTTATTCTGCTTGTATAATGAGAGGGAAGACTTACCCTACTTGCAATGGCGGATCATCATAGGGCGTTTTAGGCGGCCGCCCAGGGCCCGAGGGTCCCGGGGGGGTCCATGGCCGCCCAAAGTACAATGTAGTTTAGTCGCGTTTTTGCCGCGAATCGCGGTAAACACTGCGCCGAAACGGCATTGTATATGTCCTGCAAAAGGACCTTTAGACATAAGGTCACATGACCTCATCTCTGAAGTTCTTACTACTGTTTAGAGACTTCTGGTCACATGACCGCAGCTCCATGAGCAGCAGCAAGACTCCACAGAAAAGACTGAGGTGAGCTGCTATGTAACTATAAGGGGATGGATTTGTTTAACCCCTTAGTAACCAGCCCATTTTAGGCCCTAATGACCAAACTATTTTATTAGTTTTTCTATAGTCGCATTCAAAGAGCTATAACTTTTTTATTTTTTCATCTACATAGCTGTATGAGGACTTGTTTTTTGCGGGATTAGTTGTACTTTTTAATAGCACCATTTTTGGGTACATATAATTTTTTTATTAACTTTTATTAACTTTTTTTGGGGGGATTATAAAAAAAACCTGAAATTCCGCCATTGTTCTATGCGTTTTTAAATTGACGCAGTTCACTATGCGACATAAATAACATGTTACCTTTATTCTATGGGTCGGTACGATTACGGCGATACCACATATGTAGAGGTTTTTTATGTTTTACGACTTTTGCACGATTAAATCCTTTTGAACTAAAATTATTTGTTTTTGCATCGTTGCTTTCCAAGAGCCGTAACTTTTTTATTTTTCATCAATGTAGTGATTTTTTTGGGCTTGTTTTCTGCGGGACGAGACGTAGTTTTTATTGGTACTTTTGGGGTGCATGGGACTTATTGATTCATTTTTATTATGACTTTTTTGGGGGGCAATGGAAAAAAATAGCAATTTTGCCATTGTTTTTTGCGTTTTTTTTACGGTGTTCACCTTGCGGTTTAAATTACATATTAACTTTATTAATGGAGTCATTACGGTCGCGGCAATACCATATATGTGTACTTTTATTTATTTTTTACACTTTTACTAAATAAAACCACTTTTTATGGAAAAAAAATGTTTTTGTTTTTTTTTTACTGTAACTTTTATTATTAATCTTTATTTCACATTTATTATTTATTTCACTAGTCCCACTAGGGGACTTTACTGTGCGATCTTCAGATCGCTGATATAATGCTCTGGTATACTTCGTATACCAGAGCATTATTGCCTGTCAGTGTAAATCTGACAGGCAATCTGTTAGGACGTGCCTCCGGCGCGTCGTAACAGGCATATGTCCAGGGCAGACCTGGGGGCTTTTATCAAGCCCCCGGCTGCCATGACACCCCATCGGAGACCCGCGATTGCATTCGCGGGCCGCCGATGGGTGACAGAGGGAGCGCACTCCCTCTGTAAACAAATTTAAATGCCGCGGTTGCTATTGACGGCGGCATTTAACGGGTTAAACGGCCGCGATCGAAGTAAACTTCGATCGCGGGCGTTGGAGCAGGAGCTCAGCTGTCATCAGACAGCTGAGCTCCGGCTCCAGCCTGCACGGGAGACCCGTGCAGGACTTAGACTAGGCGAACGTGAAAAGGCGTCAGCCTAGCCTAAGGCCCCTTAGTGACCAACGTAAAAAGGCGTATTGGTGGTCACTAAGGGGTTAAGGGGGTCTGTATTTAAGCGGTCTGGTTTTGGGACTGTCTTTTGGGGGTCTGGTTTGGGGACCGTATTTAGGGGGTCCAGTCTGTATTTAAGAAGTTTGGTGTCTGTATTAGTTTAGTGGGTCTGTATCAGTTTAAGGGGTTTAGGGTCTGTATATTTAGGGGTCTGTTAGTTTAAGGGGTCTGGGGTATGTATTTAGGGGGTCTGTATTAGTTTGATATCTGGGGTCTGTATTAGTTTATGGGGTCTAATTAGGGGGCCTGTTCTAGGGTCTATATTAGTTTAGGGGTCTTTATTTAGGGGTCTGTATTTAGGGGTCTGGTCTGGGTCTGTATTAGATTAGGGGGTCTGGTCTGGGGTCTGCATTACTTAAGGGAGTCAGGTCTGGTGTCATTATTAGTGTAGGGGGTCAGGTCTGGGGTCTGTATTTAGGGGGTCTGTATTTAGGGGTCTGGGGTCTGTATTAGATTATGGGGACTGTATTTAGGGGGCCTGGTGTAGGGCCTGTATTCATTTAGGGGTTTTTATTATGGGGTCTGTATTTAGGGGTCTGTATTAGATTAGGGGGTCTGGTCTGGGGGTCTGTATTACTTAAGGGAATCAGGTCTGGGGTCATTATTAGTGTAGGGGGTCAGGTATGGGGTCTGTATTTAGGATGTCTGTATTAGTTTGAGGTCTGGAGTCTGTATTTAGGCGGTCTGTATATAGGGGTCTGTATTAATTTATGGGGTCTGTATTTAGGGGGCCTGGTCTAGGGTCTGTATAAGTTTAGGTTTCTTTATTTAGAGGTCTGTATTAGTTTAGGGGGTCTGGTCTGTGGTCTGTATTAAGGGAGTCAGGTTAGGGGTCATTATTAATGTAGAGGGTTGGGTCTGGGGTCTGTATTTAGGGGTCCTGTCTGAGGTCTGTATTTATTTAGGGTGCTTGTTCTGGGGTCTGTATTTGTTTAGGGGCTCTGGTCTGGGGACTGCAATAGTTTAGAAGGTCTGGGTCTGTATGTATTCTATGATCTAGTCTGGGGTCAAAATTTATTAGTCTGAGTAAAAGGGGTTTTCCGGGCACATCGATAGGTCATCAGTATAAAAAACGGTCTGTGCCCGGACAACCCCTTTAATGTATGGTTCTGGGCCTTGGTGTCTAAATCTGTGTGTTTCTATAGGGGCTGGAAATGGCTGCAGAAGTGATGGGCAAAGATGTCTCATCAGGAGAAGTCGCCATAACGGTCTGCGTCTGATGGAGAAGAAAAAAAACTACTCCCATCAGAAGAGACATCACCTGTGAGTCACTGGATCTATAGGGGATTCTGACATGTCTGTTGTAGGAAATCCTTGTATTCTACATATCTTTGTGTACCCAGGACTAATAAACCTGTGTGTGTTACCAATCCCATTGTCAAGAGGAAGTGTGATACGGTCAGCGATGGTTGGAGACTGTCAGTATGTAGGGACGCAGCCCTTTGACAAGGGGAATCGTAACACCCATTTGTCAATGCTCGCACAGAAAGGTGGTGTTTTTACTATACTACACGGCAGAGCGGCGGTGGGGAAGGGGGCCCAAGTTTGGGGAACAGCCCATGGCCTATGGTCTACTTAAACCGCCACTGCCTGCTTGTATAATAAGAGGGAAGCCTAACCCTGCTTGTATAACAAGAGGGAAGATTTACCCTGCTTGTATAATAAGAGGAAATACTTATTCTGCTTGTATAATAAAAAGAAAAGACTTATTCTGCTTGTATAATAAGAGGAAAGACTTATCTTTCCTGTATAATAAGACAAAAGACTTACCCTGCTTGTATAAGAGGAAAGACTTATCCTTCCTGTAAAATAAGAGGAAAGACTTACCCTGATTGTATAATAAGAGGAAACATTTATCCTGCCTGTATAATAAGAGGAAAGACTTATGCTGCTTGTATAATAAGATTAAAGACTTACCCTGCCTGTATAATAAGAGGAAAGACCTACACTGGTTGTGTAATAAGAGAAAAGACTTGTCCTACTTGTATAATAAGAGGAAAGATTTATTCTGCCTATATAATAATAAAACAAAGACTTATTCTGCTTGTATAATAAGAGGAAAGACTTACCCTTCCTGTATAATAAGAGAAAAGACTTACCCTGCTTGTATAATAAGTGGGAAAACTTACCCTGCTTGTATAATAAGAGGAAAGACGTTCCCTGCTTGTATAATAAGTGGGAAAACTTACCCTGCTTGTATAATAAGAGGAAAGACTTACCCTGCTTGTATAATAAGAGGGAAAACTTACCCTGCTTGTATAATAAGAGGAAAGACTTATCCTGCTTGTATAATAAGAGGAAAGACTTACCCTGCTTGTATAATTAGAGGAAATACTTGTTCTGCCTGTATAATAAGAGGAAAGACTTGTTCTGCTATTATAATAAGATGAAAGACTTATCCTGCTTGTATAAAAAGAGGAAAGACTTATCCTGCTTGTATAAAAAGAGGAAGACTTATCCTACTTGTATAATAATAAGAAAGATTTATCCTGCTTGTATAATGAGAGGGAAGACACCCTTCTTGTATAGTAAGAAAGAGGAAATACTTATTCTGCCTGTATAATAAGATTAAAGACATACCCTGCTTGTATAATAAAAAGGAAAGACTTAGGGCAGATACACACGAACGTTGCGTTTTTGCGCGCGCAAACAACGCGGCATTTTGCGCGCGTGTCAGCAGCGTGTGCAATGCGTATTTTAACCATGTATGCGTGTAATACGCGCGTAAGACATGCGTTTTTCCCGCGCGTGTAAAAAACGCATGCAGCTGTTCTGTTGACGGCAGCCTCCAAAAAGGCCAAGAATGCAACACCCCTGCTTGATGTGTGCACCTGTGTTAATTCATTTGTGTGCTTTGGGTGCAACCCAGTGTTGCAACTAGTATTTTCGGGAAGTTTGTCTGCCACACTGCATTGATGCCACCTAGCTCTCTGGCCCGTGTCCTATTAGCATGGATGCTATCCCGGAGGTTTGGCCAACGCGGTAGCATTCTACGGCCACACCGGCGGAGATCAGGTAGGATGTGGGTTCACCCAATAGTGGCCCAACGCACCTCTAAAGGGCATTTTCATACCCTCTTTGCTGACCTCCGTCGTCACCCCGAGAAATTTCGCACCTTTTGCCGCCTGTCTGTGCCAGCCTTTGATATGCTGCTGGAGCTGGTTCGGCCTGGAATAACACCAACACCAACATGTGACGCTGTATTTCCCCAGAGGAGCGTCTCCTTGTCACCTTACGGTATGTGCTGTTTTGTTATCCAGGTTACCCATTCTTTTAGGTGCTTAATGTCCTACCTAACATGTTTGCTTTGTTGTTTGCTTGTATGATTTCCTGTAGATTTTTGGCGACCGGCAATAGCTACCATTCCCTTCATTTTGAATTCCTTCTTGGAGTGTCCACTATTTCCGGCATTGTCCCAGCAACCTGTGTGGCCTGTGGCTGAGATTGAAGAGCAGCGTGATCCCTCAGCCTACGGCCCAACACTGGCTTCGCATAGCGCAGCAGTTTGAAACCGACACCCAATTTCCCCACTGTATTGGTGCACTCGATGGGAAGCACATCCGTGTGCAGAAACCGCCCCACTCTGGGTCTCGATACTTCAACTACAAGCAGTTTTTTTCCATAGTCTTGCTTGCCTTGTCGGACTGTAATTTCTGCTTTACCATCGTGGACATCGGGTCCTATGGAAGCTCTGCGGATGCCCGCATTTTTCGCTCGTCCAGAATGGGCCATCGTCTAATGTCTAACCAACTTGATGTCCCCGAGCCTAGCATCCTCCCTGGCACCAGCGGGCCACCCGTTCCTTATGTTATGGTTGCAGATGAAGGTTTTGCCCTCAGCAGACACGTCATGCGTCCATATGCGCGGAGGGGCATGGATAACCGTAGGCGCTCTTTCAATCAGCGCCTATGCAGAGCACGGAAAGTCGTGGAATGCGCCTTTGGCATCATGACCAGCAAGTGGAGGGTCCTGATGACAGCAATGCAAATGTCGCCGTCAAATGTGACATGTGTGATCAAAGCCTGTGTTGTGCTGCACAACTTTACCCGCATCCATGATGCCGCTCATGATGGGGAATATATGGTAACATCTGCACCCACCACCAGCCTGGGCCAGGCTGCTCGGCCTGGGCGGCCACCGACATGTGGCCAGCGAGTGCGCCACCAATTTGTGGAGTATTTTGACAGCCAGCCTTGAGATGTAACCTGGCAGAAGGCTGCCATTTGAGGTGTGGGGAAGTTACTATTATTTTATCGAACGTCTGTTTATCCCTCTAGTCCTTTATTGTTTTGGGGGGGGAGTAGGGTTAGGGACTCGCAAAACTTGAGGCCCCTTGACGTGGGTTGCGAGCTTAAAGCTCGGTAGGCGCTTGGAATACCCTTTTTAGACGTCAAGAATTCATGGACATAACATCCTCTTGTGGAGACAATGTATTTCCTGCCCTATATGTCTGCGCGCCTTTCTGGGTGAGTAAAGTTAGGTTTGGCCAAACACTAACTATACTAATTACACCTCAGTTCCTGTTATTCCAAACCCCTTCCGACCAACGAAGACCTCAACGATGTGGTGGAGAAATGTCATACCGTCCCAACCTCTTACAACATGGCACTTCATAGCGGTAGAGGCTGTAGAAATGGTGCGCAAGGTGACAAAAGGATTGTCCACACGGAAGTGAAATATATAAAACTTTTGCGTTTATGTTTGTGGCACATACACGCCATACCAGCAAAATACACAGGCGGGAAAACATACCCGAAAAAATAATGGCACCAACATGATGCATATACAAAAGAAACATGTACGGATTCCTAGCATGTCATGGGTTTGTAACATGTGGCCTTACAACACACTTGCCCCTACAGATTCTGATAGGCATGGGGCGGCAAGCTGTAACCAGACAGTTCCGCACCACTATGCTGTCCCCGGCCCTGAGGAGGATGTTCCTGCACAGCATAGTGGGGGTGATACTGCGGTGGGTAGCCCTGAGGCTGCATGTGAGCCTGTAAACTTGGGCCAGGTAGGGAGTATGGAGGAAAGTGACGGACTGGGCCAGGCATTGGGGCAGGGGAGAGGTATCTTGGGGCAGGAGGGTATTGCGCGATCTGCGAGAAGACGGGGGCAGGTTGGGAGGGCCCTGGCAAATGGGCCCGCGCTGAGGGCATATAGACACTATGCCAGTGCTCTATTGATGTAAAGCACCGGCCTGGACTTAGCGGGGGTGTCGCACTGTCGATTAGCGACAGCATATTGGATTGCAGCCGCACCAACGTATCCACTGGTACCCGCCGCATCAAAGGTGCCATGCTCCGACAAAAAAAATCATGATTGTCCTCATCAGCAGCACGCCGCAGGTACTCCAGAACACGGGCGTCCACCTGGGCACCTGCGGGTGGGTTTACAGGGCGTCTGCGGCGGGGTGCTGCATGGCTAGGTGCCACTTGCTCCGGTTGTCCTGCTTCAGGCGCTGAGGCGACTGGACCAGGATCCTCTCTGGTGGCCTCCGGGGTTAGGGCGACCAGGGGAGCAGCGGATTCGGACGTCTGGCTACACTCGGGCCGTGCCTCCTCTTCTGACACATCCAGAGTGTCGCTAGTTCTAGAATATAAGGGACACGTCAGTTGAGGAACCAAATTTAATGTGCAAACACAAAGCTGCTTTGGCGTATCTGACATTTTTGGAAGGTGACGTGGGCAGAAAGGGACAACAACGAGTACTTACGGTCGCATGTCCATTATTTCCCGCAGGAACAACAGCTGGTCGTAATAAATGTAGCGCTGTTTTCGTGTTCCACCTTCTCCGCTACGGCCGCCGGATCCATATTCGCGACGGAACTGGTCCCTTGAGCTGCGCCACCGTCTCTTTACATCGTCCACTGTATGATTAATAAAGAACACATCATTCAATAAACACACTAGATGTGACTGCGCACACAGACAGTGCATATAAACTACTGTACCACACGTCTACACAAGAACAAACCTAAGTTGATGATACTATATAAAGATGCCACTGAACGGAAACGTTGGCAATGACAGGCATTTATTCAGCAGGGACGCAATAGCCAATATGGATGTCATTATACACATCAATGTCGACACACAGATATCCACTCACCAATTCGTTGGCGGTCACGGGTGCGGCTGTCGGCCCACTCCTGCTCGAATAGCGCCTCTGCTATCTGCTCCCATGCTGCCTCCTTCAATGTGCGGTCATAGTACGACTCCGCATGGGTGTTCCAGACCTCCGGACGCTCCTGAACTAACCTGATGAGCTTCGCCACATCAATCTGCCGAGGCATGCCTGCAAGGTGTTTGTGGTGCTTTTGCAAACGGTTTGGCCTCTTTTTCAAAACCTGCTGTCTAAGCTACTTCCTGCTTTTCAGCTGGTTTCAACTAGTTAGTTCAAACTCCTTAGCATAGAGACAACGTGTAGTTCATGAAAAACGCGCGTTCGCAGCTGCTGCCACCGTATGACATGCGTGATTTTCACGCACCCATTGACTTCAATGGGTGCGTGATGCGCGAAATACGCAGAGTTATTGAACCTGTCGCGTATAGTACGCAGCGAACAAACGCTGCGCAAGAAACACGCACTGTTTGAACTGCCTCATTGACTTCTATAGTGCTGTGCGTGGCGCGCAGAAAAAACGCGGACTGCACGCGCGCAAATCACGCTCGTGTGAATCCCCCCTAAGGCTTGGTTCACACAGAGGTTTTTGCAGGAGGAAAATTTGCCTCAAAATACCTGCACACCCATTTTCGCAGCGTTTTTCACTCGCGGCCATTGAGCGCCACGGGTAAAAACGCAGCGAAATACGCTTTCTCTTTTGATGTCAATGGGAGGTCAGAGGCGTAAACGCCCGAAGATAGGGCATGTCCCTTCTATTTAAGTGAGACAGTTTTTCCGCTCGCGGGAAAAAAAAACGCCTCCGCCTCCCATTGAAATTAATGGGAGGCTTTTTCAGACATTTTGCGGCGCGGTTTCCGCGTCAAAAAAACTCTGTATGAAATGGCCCTTACTCTGCTTGTATAATAAGTTGTAAGACTTACCCTCAGTGGCGGATTAAGTGTACCATGGACCCTGGGCTGTTGACGCAACTTTGGCCCCCTCTTTCCCCCTCACACGCAATTCAACCCCCCAACCCGCTGAAACTGTACCTGTCAGTGCCACTGACCAGACGGATACAGGTTTTAGCACTAGATACAGCTGCTCTGTATTCAGGATATAAAGCAGCTGTATCTCAAAAAGTAAAAATCATTTTTAATAAAAAGTAGTTAGAAAGTTGCACCAAACACACTGATACACTGTTTTATTAAAGAAAATATTATTATTATAATAATAATAATAAAAATTATAACACCTCTCTTTAAAGTGTAAATAAACTTTTAACATGTCATAGTGATATGTCAGAACTTTTAATCGGTGGGGGGTTCGAGCACTGAGACTCCCACCAATCGCTAAAGTGAAGCGGCAGAAGCACACAATTGAATGCTGCGCAGCTTCGCTTCTGATCGGCATTCCTCGGAGTGGTGTACGTCTGTACAAAGCGCTTGCTCGGCTTTCTGAGAAAGGCGGATCAGAAACTAAGCGGCACAGCGGTCAACTGAGCGCTTCTGCCACTTTGTATTAGCGATCTAAGGGGGTCTCAGTGCTCGGACCCCCACCGATCAAAACTTCTGACATTTAAAGGGGTTTTCCCATGAGGGAAATTTATGACATATCCTGTGGATCCTGTCAGATAGGTGCAGTTCCTAGAGGTGGGACTCGCATCTATCTCTAGAACCTGACCCCCTAAACCCTGTTCTACCTCATTCTGCTATCGCTGCCTCTCGGCCACTTCCTGACCATGGACTTTCCGTAACTCATAGTAGTGAATGGCAGTTACGGAAGCAGCGTAGCATGCGAGCTACCCTGTTTCCGTAACTACCATTCAGTTCTATGGGACTTAAGGAGACCGTGTACCGGAACCAAGCTCAGCACATAAATATAACACCAGAACCAAGCTCAGTACATATATACAGTGCAAGAACAAAGCTCACTACATATATAACACACCAGAACCAAGTTCAGTACATAAAGACAGTACCAGAACCAAGCTCAGTACATAAATACAGCCCCAGAACCAAACTCAGTACATAAATACAGCCCGAGAACCAAGCACAGTACATATATACAGCACCAGCACAAATACAGCTCAATTTAGTGCAACCCCTGCTGTATAGGTTTGTATGGATAAAACTACAGCTCCCAGCATGGCCCGAACAATGGTAAGGATATGCTGGGAGTTGCTGTTTCCCAAACAAAAAAATATCATACCGCCCATCATCTCGCTGCAGATCATACAGTGACTACAGTACTAATTAGAGGCAGAATAAACATTTACATTAAGTGACTTACCGGTGACTTAATTTCAGATTCTAGTAGTTATTTTTCTCTTTTCTTCTCCATCCGGTCCAGACCTCTATGACTTCTCCCGGCCACAACCCATTTCTGCTGTTTTCCACTCAGATATCTTGGGCTTCTCACTTTTCAAACATTTCTGCATCTATAAACAAAGATAAAGTTTTCATGGTGCCACAAAATACATCCCTATATATAATAGTACCATACACTGCACTTCTAATTATAATAACGCCATACATGGTGTCCCTGATTATAATAGCACCATACACTGTGTCCCACACACACACACACACACACACACACACACACACACATAGTGCCCCCTGTAGATAGTGCCCCATAGAGCCCCCTGTAGCTAGTGCTCCCATAGATAGTGCCCCACATATAGCCCCCCTGTTGATAGCGCTCTACATATAGCCCCCTGAAGATAGCAATCTACATATAGCTCCCCCTGTATAAGGTGCCCTACATATAGTCCCACTGTAGATTGTGTCCCACATAAAGCCTCTCCTGTAGATTGTTTCCCACATATAACCCCCCTCCTGTAGATAATGCCGCCCACACTTTTTAGTTGAAAACAAAAAAATTTACATACTCACCGTGATCCCGTTCCCATGCCGTCCTGTGTCAATGCAGACCTGCTCTCTTCTGAGCAGGTCTGCTGGGGCTGAGGGACGCCATCGCGCCGCTTGTGTATTTGAAAGGCGCTGACTGGCAGGTCAGAATGACATGCCCCGTCAATCAGCACCCTTCAATAATGGAAGCGGTGCGATGACATCATCGCGCTGCTACCATCATTGATTGTAAGGGCAGGACAACTCATTCTGCCCTGCCAATCAGCATCACTGTAAGGCACTGAATGGTTGGGCACGGAACATACTTGGCCATTCAGAGCTTATGCAGATACACGCAGGTACAATTAGTGCAGGAGGGGGTGGCGGCGGCTGGTTTCAGTTGCGCCGCTGCCCCCTCAGAGAGGCAGCAGGGCGGACGGTGCATCCATATTCCCTCTCAGCCCGCCCCTCCTCCCCATTAGCGGCACTAGCGCGCTGCAATGTGTTTTTTTTTAAATGATGTGTGATTCGGGCCCCGGCAGCCGCCCGAACTGCCCATATGATAATCCGCCACTGCTTATCCTGCTTGTATAATAAGAGGGAAGACTTACCCTGCTTGTATAATAAGAGGAAAGACTTACCCTTATAGAATAGATGAAAGACTTACCCTGCTTGTATAATAAGAGGGAAGACTTATCCTGCTTGTATAATAAGAGGAAAGACTTATCCAGCTTGTATAATAAGAGGGAAGACTTACCCTGCTTGTATAATAAGAGGAAAGACTTACCCTGCTTGTATAATAAGAGGAAAGACTTACCTTGCTTGTATAAAAAGAGGAAAGACTTACCCTGCTTGTATAATAAAAGGAAATAGTTACCCTGCTTGTACAATAAGATGAAAGACTTACCCTGCTTGTATAATAAAAGGAAATACTTACCCTGCTTGTATAATAAAAGGAAATACTTACCCTGCTTGTATAATAAGAGGGAAGACTTACCCTGCTTGTACAATAAGATGAAAGACTTACCCTGCCTGTATAATAAAAGGAAATACTTACCCTGCTTGTATAATAAGAGGGAAGACTTACCCTGCTTGTATAATAAGATGGAAGACTTACCCTGCTTGTACAATAAGATGAAAGACTTACCCTGCTTGTATAATAAAAGGAAATACTTACCCTGCTTGTATAATAAGAGGGAAGACTTACCCTGCTTGTATAATAAGATGGAAGACGTTCCCTGCTTGTATTATAAAAGGAAATACTTACCCTGCTTGTATAATAAGAGGGAAGACTTACCCTGCTTGTATAATAAGATGGAAGACGTTCCCTGCTTGTATTATAAAAGGAAATACTTACCCTGCTTGTATAATAAGAGGGAAGACTTACCCTGCTTGTATAATAAGATGGAAGACTTACCCTGCTTGTATAATAAGAGGGAAGACTTACCCTGCTTGTATAATAAGAGGGAAGACTTACCCTGCTTGTATAATAAGAGGGAAGACTTGTCATGCTCTTATAATAATAGGAAAGACTTATTATGCTTGTATGATAAGAGGGAAGACTTATCCTGCCTGTATAATAAGAGGAAAGACTTGCCCTGCCTATATAATAAGAGGAAAGACTTATCCTGCCCGTATAATAAGAGGGAAGACTTACCCTGCTTGTATATTAAGAGGAAAGACTTATTCTGTCTGTATAATTAGAGGAAAGACTTATCCTGTTCTTATAATAAGAGGAAAGACTTACCCTGCTTGTATAATAAGGGTATGTTCACACATAGCGTACCTGTGATGATAATGAGATGATTTCCGAGAAGTGATCTCTTACAGAACAGGAAGTGTCAGTCTATTGTGAGGCTCAGTGGCCAGAGTGAAAACTGCAAGATTTTAGGTTTACGTTTTTTAATATAGATAATGGCAGAAAATGAAAGATAAAAATCACCAAAAACTCTTAAAAATGTGTTTAACATAAAAACTTGATTTAAACAATAGGTCATTTTCTGATGACACATTCCCTTAAACTCCCACTCCATTCAGCTGCCATATAGTGCACACACCCAGCTGTATGGACCACCCAGGAAGTACAAGAAAGAAGTATATGTCTCTAATATGGCCACCCCGAGGGATGGTTTTATAATTAAAAAAAAGCTACAACATAAAAAAACAAAAAACACCAACCACATTCTTTATCATCTCTTTACAGTACTTATATCTAATTCATGAATATAAAATTAAACACATGACACACTCCCATTAATTAAGCAACAACCGTTGGACTACTTGTAAACTTGTGTACTTGTGTGCTGTGGACTTTGACACTTTTCACGTTGCACCAACAGTTTACAGACACTAAAGCAGACTTAAGGGCTAGGAAAACCTTTCAAGCCATTTTTTATGTAATGTATGTATTTTTACATTATAATCATTTTTCTAATGTTGTTTTATTAAAAATGTTGCACTGTCTTAGCGCTGCAGCTTCTATGTATCCACTTAACATAGAAACTATTTAACGCCGCTATAATCCAATCTGTCAGTCAGCTGTACTGATGTCTTGGCTGACAGCGGCTCCTGTGTGCCTCTGACATACAATCTGATTAAATCTGTTTCTAAGCAGTAAAACTATATTAGAAAATGCTTATTATCCAAAAAGGGGTGGTTTTCTCAAAGTTGGGCTTTTGTAGAGGTTTCATATACACATACGGACCCAAAGAAGACATGACCGAAGACGTGACATATATGGATGTTACACACACAGATACAACTTGCATTTTCTGCAGAGTCAAGTGAGCAACTTAAGACCCTTTTACATGGGCCAATTATGGAGCAAAAGAGCTTTCACGTGAACGCCCGTTCCCGATCATTGCCCTGTGCAAACAGGGCAACAATCACCTAACGGTTGTTCATTGGTTGATTGTATAGCTTTTGGGATGTGGGGATGTAAAGATGAAATACTGAATACGGTGACCTCAGCATAAACAGCAAATATTTATGGGTTACAGATGTATAGGATGGTCACAGAAACATTTGCAACAAATCCACCATGTGTGGGAACCTACCCTGAGAGTGAACAAAGAAGTTTGAGTGGCCAGAAGTTCGAATGTAATACTAGCTGCAAAGTATTCTATCGAGCTGCTTAGAAATACATATCAAAGGTCTCAAACAGAAGGCAAGGCCAGGTGAACAGGGACTGTATGGTAACAAACAGGATCGTTACCATCTTGGATTACAGAGCTGTAGGCACTCCACGTTGAGCCTCCATATGGCACTTTATTATCCCCTAAATACACTGCCATCTTAGTAATAGGCAGTGGCGGATTAAGAAGACCATGGGCCCTAGGCTGTTACCCAAACTTGGGCCCCCCTTCTCCACCCTGCCACGCCGTAACTATTGCTAACACTACCTTTTTGCACAAGCATTAAGAAATGGGTGTTACGATTCCCCTTTCACAGGGCTGTGTCCCTACATACTGACAGTATCACACAGCGCCAAACCCCATGTAGACAGCGCCACACACACACCCCCTGTAGCTAGAGCCACACACACACACACACACCCCTGTAGATTGAGCCACACACACACACACACACACACACACACACACACACCCCTGTAGATAGAGCTACGCACACACACACACACACCCCCTGTAGATAGAGCCACACACACAGCCCCCTGTAGATAGCACCACACACACACCCCCTGTAGATAGCGCCACACACACACCCCCCTGTAGATAGCGCCACACACACCCCCCTGTAGATAGCGCCACACACACACCCCCCTGTAGATAGAGCCACACACACACCCGCCCCTGTAGATAGAGCTACACACACCCCCCTGTAGAGAGTGTCACACAGCCCCCTATAGATAGCATCACACAGCACTCCCCCTTATATATATAGTGCCACACAGCGCTCCCCCCCCCCCCTTGTATATAGTGCTACACAGCGTCGCTACACTGCAGCCCTGGGATGACATTTTATCCCATATGACTGCTGCAGCCTGTGATTGGCCTGTAATTGGCTGCAGCAGTCACATGGGGTGAAACGTCATCCCAGGAGGCCGGCCCGGACGAAGAAACAGAATTCTGGGCAAGTATAAGATTTTTATTTTTTCTAAATTGTGTTTTTACATAACATCTGCTATCTGTTGCAGGTTTTACCTCCCCATTGAATTAAATGGGGAAAACCCAAAACAAATAAGCAGCGTTTACGCAAATACAAATTGACATGCTGTGGAATGAAAAATCGCACCGCAGGTCAATTTCTGAGCTTTTTTTCCCCCCACTTATCATTTACGCAGCGTGTGATGAGAATTGTTCAGATCTAATCTACTCTGCTGCACCTGATTAGGGCTTTTCCACACTTAACCGGATTGCTGCGTATTTTCCGCCCGGAAAATACGCAGAATACGGTAGCAGAAAAGTGAGTGAGATTTACCAAATCTCATCCAGACGCTGCGTAAAATTTCCGACCAGACATTTTGTTCTGCGGTGCGTATTTCTCGTACTGCAGCATGTCAATTCCTGCTGCGGAAAGTGGACAGAATTGTTGCGTTTATTCAGAGGAGACGTCACCATCTCCCAACATTGAGAAAAACGCAGAAAAATACGCACCATTTTCTGCAGCAAAAATGCAAGAAATGGTGCTTTTTTTCTGCAGAAAAATTTCTGCTAGTTTCTGCAGAATTTCTGCAGAAATATATATATACACACACACACACACGCGCGCGCACACACACACTATACACATATAAAGCACACACGAGTATGCACATTATACACATATAAAGTACACATTGTAAACACACACGAGTATGCACATTATACACATATAAAGTACACACGAGTATGCACATTATACACATATAAAGTACACATTGTAAACACACACGAGTATGCACATTATACACATATAAAGTACACACGAGTATGCACATTATACACATATAAAGTACACATTGTAAACACACATGCACTTACCTTTTATGTAGGATATTTGTGAGTCTTCACTGCAGCTCTTCTCCTGTTCACAGCCCGACACAGAGCCCGCCGACAGCCTCCCCCCCCCCATGTCCCGGCAGCTAGCAGCAGGAGGAGAGGTGTTTAGGGCAGGTAAGGGGGGCTGGAGGGGGAGCTTCTAAAGCAGCACAGACCACGGCTGCTAAGTAGGAGCGAAGCTCCCCTCGTCTAATGACAGGTGCGGTCCTGGCACCGGGCTCCCTCCAGTGCTAGTGACGCCACTGGGCATGAGGGGGTTCGGGTGGCTATGTGCCCACTGGGAGCCTTGGGCCCCGGGCGGCCGCCCGAACCGCCCTAATGATAATCCGCCACTGGTAATAAGTCATACGATGTAACATGTCACATTTAATTGTGGGCGTTGAAATGTAGACCTTTAATAAGAAATGTACTTCTATAGAATCATTCCTTCAGGAATTTTGAGGTAGATTTGGCCCTGCCTGCACTTTCTTTCTTCGGCCGCGGCCATTGAGCGCCGCAGGCAAAAATTGCCGCAGAAAATCCTTTTTCTTCCCCCCAGTGATTTTAATGGGAGGTCAGAGACGGAACCGTGGGAAGAAAGAGAATGTCACTTTTGTTTCCTGCAAGCGTTTTTTCTTCACTAGTGAGAAAAAACGCCTCCGCCTCCCATTGAAATCAATGGGTGGCGATTTCGAAAAAAAAATTGGCGCGGTTTCTGTGTCAAAAACAGCGCCAAAAAAACTCAGCAATAGAAGATTGTTGGAGGGTAATATGTTTATAATAATAGCACAGAAACATGAGTCAGGTCTTTGTATTCCTAATTCCATCTTATTTTAGTTCATCATGTAAAACAACAAACCAATACCTGACGCATGGTCCCATGTTGGTATTAGTGGCTAATGACCCATCTGATTTAATGGAACAGTAGGATTTCCGATGTTCTGTTACAGTAATAGAAGCAAATATACATTGCATTCCGGCACTATTATTTATGCAATGAAGACCTGTAATTAAGAATGACGGCTTTATTCATTTATCCGCCAAGGTTGAAGTCTTTCACAGTTCACTCATCAGTGCAAGTCGTTTCCCTGCCTTTTGTATTCAGCTAATTAGGTAAATGAACTGTCAACTTTTGCAATTAACTAACAATTACTGCTTGTACCTGTGGTGTGTGTGGGGGAAGGGGGAAACCAAAAGTGATAAAATAGGAAAATAGCTGTCACCCTAATAAATATTTAATAGAATCCATTACATATTTTACTTGAAGTAGACTCATTTTTGCTATATGTATAGTAGATACTATCATTATAATAGTACTTTTAAATCTATTTATTAGAAGAGATGTCCACCCTCTTGAAGACTACTTAAGCGGTGAACTGTTTTAATGAAAGGAGTCATTCAAACGTCCAAAAATATGTAAAAAAAAAACAAATGTATTTTTTTACTCTACTGCTAAAAATAAATTTTCTGTAAGCAGTTTCCTAGGGCATGGTCAGATGTGGCGGAATTGCTCTGGAATTCCGCTGCGGCCAGTCCGCTGTGGAAATCCGCAGCGGACATTTTCTCCATTGGTTTCAACACCTTTTTAGTTAGGTTCGTGCACACGTGGTGGAAAACTCCGCTGCGGACCATAGGCTGCGGTGCGGAATTTGGTGTCCGCAGCATACACTGGCTGTTGCGGACGTGTAGCGGACTTGTTGCGGACTCATTGCGGAATTTCTCCATTGACTTCAATGGAGATTCAAAATTCCGCAATAAAATCCGCAGATGTTATGTGTGTTGTGTTGCGTATTGGTTTTAAGAAAAGTATATTTCTTCATTCTGGCTGGACATATAGCCAGACTGGGATGAAATGTTTTAAAAGACAGCAGGAAGTACTCTTTACCTGAATACGCAACGGCTAATCCGCATCAATTTCCTGCACATTTTAGGCAAAGCCGCAACAGAATCTGCAACGCAGATTATGTGCGGCATTGATGCGGACAGTGTCGGCAGAAATACGCCACGTCTGGCCATGCCCTTAAATTGCTATTCTTGCATGGTGGTTTACTTGATTTTCTGAGGTCACTCCATACCGAGTGGGTGACGGCTGCGTAACATACAGTCGACACCTCACTGCAACAGGGACGATCGCGGGGTGCCAATGGACGCCATGGCAGCCTTGGGGGCCTAATGAAGGCACTCAGATCTGTCATCTTTGTATGGCAGACCTGAGGGCCTCCAGCAGGGTTTCAAAGGACACTATAAGAACATTAGTATTTCTGTATATCATATAGGAGACTTCTAAAAAAAACTGTTAAATATTATTTTTTTTGATGTTCCAAAAAAATAATTGAAGTTAAAAAAAACCTTTTCACATTTTATTCCTAAAGTAATGTTAAAAAAATGTTAACATAACTGGTATTGATGCGTCCGTAAAAGTCCAAATTATTAAAATTTACTGTAATTTAACACACTCGGTGAGCGTCGCAAAAAAAAAAAATGAAAACATCCAAATTGCTGTTTTTTGGTCACCTTAGCTCCACCAAAAAATGGAATAAAAGTGATCAAAAAGTTGCATGTACCCAAAATAGTATCCATAAGAACTACAGCTTGCCCCGCAAAAAATAAGCCCTTACATTGCTCAATCGATGGCAAAATCACCATAATCGTATCAACCCATACAATAAAGTGAGCATGTAGTATTTACCGCCTGATGGACGCCGTAAAAACAAAACCGCCAAAAACAGTATGTTATGTGGTACATTAAATGCCATGAAAACCTATAAATTGTCCCGCAAACAACAAGCCCTCATACAGCTATGTCGATGAAATATTATTAAAGTTATGGAATGCAGGGAGGAAAAAAATTGATAAAATTAAAATTGGACGTGTCATTAAGAGATTAAGAATAGGGATGAAAGGAGCCCCCTGGCCATACACTTTAAAGAATTTCATAGGCAGTCACCTAAGGGGCTTTCGGTTCTGGCTATCTATCAACTTTCTAAGAACAGTAGAGGTGGCAATCATGATCGATTGGTGCTTCAAAAGAAAAGTATGTGGATATACTAGTATACTTTGAAATCTCTTTATCCATCTGGCTTGAACAATAAGTTGAAGTTACACATGTTTCTCTAGGTGCGGCCTCTTTCCCGGGACTTGGCCCATGCGATTGATTCCCAGTGCGAGATCCAACTCCTGGGACCAGGCGGCATCAAATCTCTTCTGTTTACTATTCATTCTATTTATTTTATTTCATTTCTTGTTCTTTTTTATCTACATTTATCTTTTGGTTTTCTTCTTTTTTTTCTTCCCTCTGCTACCTGGATCCATGCACCTGACTGAGGATTGGGGTGGGGAAAAAAGCATGGTATTGTATTGTATTTACTTTGTTTGACATTTTTTCAACATAAGGGTTAAAGAGGCTCTGTCACCACATTATAAGTGCCCTATCTCCTACATAAGGAGATCGGCGCTATAATGTAGGTGACAGCAGTGCTTTTTATTTAAAAAAACGATCTATTTTCACAACGTTAGGAGCGATTTTGGTTTATGCTAATGAATTGCTTAATGCCCAAGTGGGCGTATTTTTACTTTCGACCAAGTGGGCGTTGTACAGAGGAGTGTATGACGCTGACCAATCGGCAGCATGCACTCCTCTCCATTCATTTAGACAGCAGAATCGCGTTCTTACTAGAACATGATCTGCAGCCACATACACAGCGATTCTGCTTGATTAACGATAATCCAGTGTCCTGATAATGAATACACATGACCATCCAGCCTGGACGTCATGTGTATTCAGAATCCTGATACTTCTGAATCTTTTCTGTGAGATTCCAGCAACGGATACGAAATCTCGCGAGATTACGGAGGTAAACGAGATTTCGTTTCCCTTGCTGTAAATCTCACAGAAAAGAGTCAGAAGTGTCAGGATTCTGAATACACATGACGTCCAGGCTGGATGGTCATGTGTATTCATTATCAGGACACTGGATTAATGTTAATCAAGCAGAATCGCTGTGTATGTGGCTGCAGATCATGTTCTAGTAAGAACGCGATTCTGCTGTCTAAATGAATGGAGAGGAATGCATGATGCCGATTGGTCAGCGTCATACACTCCTCTGTACAACGCCCACTTGGTCGAAAGTAAAAATATGCCCACTTGGGCATTAAGAAACTCATTAGCATAAACCAAAATCGCTCCTAACGTTGTGAAAATAGATCTTTTTTTAAATAAAAAGCATTACTGTCACCTACATTATAGCGCCCATCTCCTTATGTAGGAGATAGGGCACTTATAATGTGGTGACAGAGTCTCTTTAAAGGGGTTGTCCGAGATTTAATGACTTTGTGTTAATGCTTGTAATTTATGAATGTAAATACATTTGTAATATACTTACATTTTCCAAAGTGGCCCCGTTTCCAGATCCTGCTGTGGGGAACTTGACGGGTGACGTCACTCTCTGCACTGGCTCTGGCCACTTTGTTGATCTTGAATTATTTTTCGGGTATACGACACGTCACTTGTGACGTTGTGTATATCGGCTTGTTCTGTTGTAATGCGCATGCGCGGCCCCTGCTGTTATCTCAAGAACAGCAGGGACAGCGAGAAAAGCAGTGACAGAGCATGCGCGTTACGGGCTGTGAAGCAGAACAAACCAATATACACCACGTTACAAGTGACGTGTCGTATACCCGGCAAAGAATTCAAGATCAACAAAGTGGCCAGAGCCAGTGCAGAGAGTCACGTCACCCGTCAAGTTCCCCACAGCAGGATCTGGAAACGGGGCCACTTTGGAAAACGTAAGTATATTACAAATGTATTTACATTTATAAATTGCAAGCATTAACACTAAGTCATTAAATCTCGGACAACCCCTAAGTGATTTGGTGGTGAAGCCAGTCTCTCATTATCTGCCGGTATATTTAAATGAGTACCCTATACCAACCCTGCTTAGCACACTCTGAAGAATTCACATGGGGACGAAACATGTCAGGGCACATAGCTTACGTGATGTCACATGCTGGGATCCACTTGATCGGTTGCACACCCAAACCACGTTGTCCACATCGCACATGCTGCCTTGGCCTCCAAACAGGAACGGATGCTGCTTGCCACTTTCACTGGACTGGAACACAGTCTGGCCGGACGGCCATCCAAGTTCTCTGATGTCCTGATGCATGTGGCATATTCCAGTCTGTTTCGGACCACAAACCATAATGTTGGAGGAGTATCTGTTTTCACTTACTATCCCCAGCTGATACCTATGTTTGGTGCAGTACTCTATGTTGGGGAAATTCAGATTAGTATTCATATATCAATCATGTGAGTGTACACGGTCCCTCAACTGTTGGATACATCCGCTTGGGCCCTACTTTGCAAGCCACGAAATTGCCTATAGGCCTCACATTTCTCATTGGCCTTGACTTTGTGACCTGTCATATCATTGTGGCCTCCAATTGTGCCATATCCCCCTAGGGGATGCCCTTCATTTTGGCAGTGTACTGTGTGTGGTGACTTACTTATTGTTCTTTCCTGTTTCTGTTACTCAGGATTGTGCACGCCTGATTTTTCAGTCAGCCGCCTGGGTTCATTTATCAGCTTGTTTTTCATTTATTAATGTCCATAGCACTTATTGATGTAAATATATGAATCGTATTTTCATCACTTCTTATGCATTATTTATTATGCTTTTTCATGTATTATCCGATTAGTGTCTATATTATTCAAAATTTACTGAGGTTGCTATACCTCTACCAGCCGGGTATGTGACGTTTCTCTGATGTGATGCAGGATCACCTATGATGCCATTTATTCATATTTTAATATTGTTTCAATAACATTTCTTATTTTTTTATCCATGAGCCGAGTGCCAATTTTTCCCAGTTATTTCCCCTTTTCTTTCCCTATTTTCATCAAGTCATTCAATTGTCCAGACTAGTTATTGTTAAAAATAATTTATTTACAATTAAATTACATTTATAGGCACAAAATCCTTTGAATATCATTTCGTTTTTTTTTGTGTTTTTGTATCTAAATTGGTCCAAAATTCTGTGCTGAATTATTTCTTAATATGACTTTACAGCAGTCTTTCTCCTGCATAGGAATAGATTTAAATGATAAGATGCTGGCCTCTGGCAGAAGCCACTAGGGGGGGCTTATGAGCTTATGGCATACTGTTATACAGTACATTGAAATCAATGCAGTATGCTCCCTCTAGTGGCAGCCAGCCAGCATGTTATCTTTTAAATCTATATCTATGCTGTAGATTTGAAGATTTGTATAACAAAAAAGATCTACAACTGATATAAAGATATAATTAGAAATTATTAAGCACAGAATTTTGAACCTATTTATATAACAAAATAATGGTATTGAAGAGCTTCTAGAGGAGAACTCAGTCTAATATACAGAGTGTGGTGTGCATGCATTTTGGCTTGTAATCTGATTCCCCCAAATGGATCTATCTTGCGAACTTTGTTGTGCCTGTTCACTTCCGAGTGAGGTTTTGTTTTACAAATCACATTATTTGGTAGAGGACAACTCTGTCCGATATACATGTGATGAAGCATGTTGCATTTCATTTTATGAGGACGGGCATTGTGTCAGGTCCGTATTTCACACCGAATAACCACCTCTGTAAATTGAAAGCTGAAGGCATGCCTGGAGAGAAGTACACCACACAAATGTCTGAGGTACAGCTTGAATGTCAGCCAGGAGGAACTGAACTTTATTCAGAACAAAGAAACACACACAGAGAAGACACATGCCCCTCCCTATAGATGTGGGACTTGCTTAAATTCTATTCGCTCCTCAGCTATAAGTTTTCCTGTACATTCTTCTGCACACTCCTCTTTGCATTCCAGGGGGCGGTGTCTTCCATAGGTATGTCCGACATGAAGAAAGAACTTGTTATATATATATCAGTATATTACACAAAGAACTGAAATGTATATACATATGTGTGAGGATAATATTTTTCAGACAATATACATAGTAATGATCCCTGACAGTCCCCCCTAAAAATATTATTCTATCCCTGAGTCTTGCCTAGCAACCTACCACTGACCACTCGAACCAGGCGGGTAGGGGTTTTGGATTTCTTCACCAGCTTGAGACGAGCTACTCCTGATGAGAAACTCCCCTTTGTACCTGGACTTCCAAGGTGTCGGAGTGGTCCTAACTTTCCCTATTCTCCTCTGGATACAAGATGGTTGTCTTGATATAATCTACAAACCGCTGCTGGTTGTAATATATATATATATATATAGTTAATCCGGTCTACATTTTATTAACAGTAATAATTGTCGCACTGTCACTTACTGTCCTAATGGGACTTTTACCCCTGCAGATATAACAGGTCATGGGCAGCACAGTGACCTTCACCTCACGCCTCCACACAAAACTCCTCAGATTGTAATTTACAGCACCGTGGCATATTTACACACATTATAATTATAAACCTCAGACATTATAAACAATAGGGCCTCAACTAATAATCATAATGCTATCACCCTCAGGTTTCGGGTCCCATCAGTTCATTGCCAGTCCTGTACACCATCGTCTTCTTCTTCTCCTGTCTTCTGCTCTTCACCCTGAGGGTAACCCACACAATTGTGGAGTCAGACTACGTTGGTGTCCAGTGGGGGAGTTATTATTACCCCCTCCTAGTCACTTACTTATCAAAACACTTGATCCTGCTGACGGATTCACTCAGGTCTTTGGTCTTTACTTTGATCTTTGCTGACGTCATCAGGACTTGGTTTGGTCCTTCTCATCTGTCCGACACCATCTCCTTTAGTTTACGTCATCAGGCTGTACATAGCACCTCATGTTGTGAGCCTGGGGTGAGATCCCACGTAGGCGGATTAGTGGAGTTGTATTGTGACTATCAAACCCTCCGCATCTGTACTCTTCCTCTGGCAAGTTACTTGTCTGGGTGGCCGCTTAGAATTGTGACACTGCCGTCAGTTCATGATAAACGCGTTGTACTGGCTCAGGCTGTGCCTGCCGCATCTCAGTGATGGAGTTCATCGTGTTAAAAGTCTTTTAGTTCATATTTACTGGCACTTGCTGGGGACCCCCAACTCTTGTCAATTGTTAAAATAAATACTAATCTGGTGATAACATCATCCGCATACATTATAAACGTTGTTCTAAGTACATACAATAATGTCAGGCCCTTAAACGACATCAAACACCTTTATATATATATATATATATATATATATATATATATATATATATATATATATATATAAGGAAAAACTTCTCTGTTACAATGGACAGGGCACCTAGAAGATGTGTGATTACTGGGTACATTTCATTTGCACTTGGTGATACTCTTTCAGCAGGATTTGTACCTTGATCTCAGCTGATCGCCTAGAACATCTCCACCTCACAGAAACATACAGAGATTCCACATGTTTATCTGACAAGTGTCTCAAACCAATTTTTCTTACTCTAATCTGGTTCGTTCTACCTGGGAAGGCCTCTCAAGGTCTGTTCTCTTCGTGGGAGGCGGGTATGATAAGGTTGGCACCGGTCTGCCAGGACTGTTCTGTAGGCAAATCAAACAGCTCTAACAGAATTTAGCAGCGACAGCTGTAAAACCTGGGACATACCAATTAGATCTTACCAAATCGATCCTTGAAGTCTTGGGGCATATGTGAGGTCATGCACCATCAATGCAAGTGCTATCAAGAGTGCCTTGGGTGTTACCGGTTCATCTTCCCTTATCCGTCCACATTCTGTTAGAATCTGGTTCTCACGCCTTCCGCTCCCAGTTGGACTCTTCCTGTGAAGAACAAGCTTTTCATAGCCTAATCAGTAATTGATCTTAATCAGATAATTAACTTGAAGGAGAACATTAACAATGACAGATTTATTTTAAACGTTCACACTGGTCAGTAACTAAAACTTACAAACTGATTCTTCTTCTTTATATACATATCTATACTTACACATATACACTGCACAGAATTCTCTGCTCTAAAATTTCCCTTTCACAACAAAAATAAACAAATAAAAATGTTTTCTAATGGGAATATTCCACTTCTGTACCTTTTATCTGACGCATGACTCTAATAGTCCAATGCTAAGGCTGGTCTAGAACTTTACATAAAACTTAACTTCAGAATTTAATATTCCCACAACACTTCTTAAATACAATTATTAAACAAACTAACTTTGGGACAATGTCTAGAGAACTGCTGACATCTTATCATTGTACAAACACCAGTTCAATACTTGGGATAACATTGTTCCCCTGTCATTTACACACAACGTCTGCAGTGGGGAAAATACAGGCCGGGCTTCAGGCCCCCCCTGAGAACAGGTCTACACACACGAGCACTTTGTCATACACTTCTACTACCTCGGGTAGTTGTATGTTCTGCAGTGGCTGGGATGGGTAATCTGGCCGGGCTGCACTTTTCACAGGTACCTTTGCAGTTTTACTTATGTCATGCCGTGCGCACATCACGCCGGCTGCTACAAACCTAGTGGTGGCATTATTGTATCCAGGGACAAGCCAATTTACTGACACCTGACCGCACATACCCTTGTTGTCAGGTCTGTCTTTTCTCGCTCTCTCAATTGGCTTACTCGATGATCCAATAAAGTTCCTACTACCAATGGGCCCATAATTGTGGGCGATGCCAAAAGCGTACCTAGAGCCAGTGTAGATGTCAGCCGTCTTACCTTCTGCCAGGTTACAGCCTCAGCGAGCACCTCCAGCTCCGCTCCTTGAGATGAACAAGAAGGTGAGAGTGGTTTCTGGATGATTTACCTGGTGCCTCGTATCCTGTCTTGTACATATTGTATAATAAAATATCTCTGTATTACAAATTTACATTAAAAACCCATGTCACATATAGATAGAACATCTCAAAGGGGTGGCGTCTTTATCCTCTAAAATAAAAACAAATGATATACACTTCTCAACACTCATCTGATAATACAGAATACTTTGAGAATCTCACTTTTATCAGGTTCTGCAAATACTTGATTAATACAAAAACAAATAAAAATAAAACATTCCTAAAAACTTTACATCAAATTAACAATGTCCAGACAATTTTTGTTTTGCCTTCTCCCTCATCTAAATCCATAAAGACTCGTGTGAGTGATGTCACCTCGCCTCCTGTGTAACTTTGCTGGAGGGGGATGGTCTCTTACACATAAACCAAAATTGTACCTGATCAGTTCCTTCACCCTTCCCCCCTTTGTGGACTCTGCGAGAGTAATGTAGCAGAGTTCAAAATTACATCTCAACATAACACTAGTTTAACCCCCTGTAATGTACAACAGCCTGAAACAAAAATGACTTTTTCCTGACAAATACATTTGATCTTTACAATGACATAATTTATATGTGAAATCAAAAATAAAACAATTGTAGTTAGTTATTCAATAAAAACAGAAAATATTATATCTGATAACATTAATTACTGCAAACCAATAAACTGTATATAAAAATAGGGAACGGTGGGGGCACATACATTTTCAAAACCCTGTGTCTCACAGTATCTGTAGTTTAATACATCTGAATTAACATCAAAACACATGAAATCTGATCACATCATAACACATAAATATCGTAACTTTTATAAACAACAGCGCATGCGCAAAGAGAAGAAATTTATTTAGGTTTGTAGACATTACTGATATATATATATCTCTCAGCAGTGCATATTGAAATCCTTTTGTCTCATCAGCCCTGCAGACTGCACCCAGTCAGCCCCCCTCCTCCTCCTCCCAAACACAGCACACTACAGGGGGGAGGGAGGGGGGTCACAAACTCACAGCTTCTCACAGCGTCTAGTCTCACAATCTTAACACTTTCAATGCCGGCAAAACAACATACGTATCTGCAATCATTCATCACACCATTGTAAAGGAATTATCTAAACATCAAACACATCTTTAACAGTACAATCTGTCGGCCACCATCTCTATATTATGATGACGTGTTGTTTCATCAGTGAACTAGACTGGAACTTCTGTAAATAGAAAAAACACTACAAATGACAAAATTAACAAGGCGATTATTTCATACTGATTTGGTTGGGCCGGGCGTGGCCACATCAGGGGTGGGTGGTGGGGGCAGCCTCTCCCATTGGAAACACAGTGCGCAGCTGTGAAGGGGGGGTGGCTTCCCACCCACAATGAGGACACACTCAACATGAGGTACGGACACCATTACCGGGCGTCGGCTGGTCCTGTGTTTTCTAATACATATAACATACAATACCTTTCTTATTCCTAACTTCCATTCACTTCACCAAATCATGAATTGGATCGGGTGATCCTGATGATTTGAATATGGACCGTAAACCATCCATTCTAACAGTCTATATTATACACGTAATTTATATAACAATTTTCGATCTGCAACTCTTGGTCTGGCAGGAAATATTATAATTTCACAGTCTGCAACGCTAAGTCTAGCCGAAATAGTATCATCTCTAGTCTGCAATGTAATTTATTACGTCTCGCTAGGATATAAAAATCTTTAATTAGACTCTCTGGCCTCGCTGGAAATATTAAAATTTACAGTCTACAGCTCTCCGGTCGCTTATATAATTTTTAATCAGTCCCTAATTACCCAGAGGATGGTTAGTCGGGCGCGACTAAGGTCTCACTGGTTTTCGACCTCACAGCGGAAAATATCACCTCTGTCGCCTGAGATAATCCAGGAAATCAACAAAAGGGTTCTACAGATCGCCACAAGACTGTCCACTAACACAGATAAGACGAAGATTTATAAAATCAATTCGCTTACCGTGTTATTGCGGAGGTGATCAAATTCCTTCAGTGGGCAACTTTGAGTTATCTGTTTCACCCTGTGATTGTCGATTGTCCGGATTTTGATATTTCCTCGAGTGAGGTCCCATCTGGGGTGCCAAATGTCAGGTCCGTATTTCACACCGAATAAACACCTCTGTAAATTGAAAGCTGAAGGCATGCCTGGAGAGAAGTACACCACACAAATGTCTGAGGTACAGCTTCAATGTCAGCCAGGAGGAACTGAACTTTATTCAGAACAAAGAAACACACACAGAGAAGACACATGCCCCTCCCTATAGATGTGGGACTTGCTTAAATTCTATTCGCTCCTCAGCTATAAGTTTTCCTGTACATTCTTCTGCACTCTTTGCATTCCAGGGGACGGTGTCTTCCATAGGTGTGTCCGACATGAAGAAAGAACTTGTTATATATATATCAGTATATTACACAAAGAACTGAAATGTATATACATATGTGTGAGGATAATATTTTTCAGACAATATACATAGTAATGATCCCTGACAATTGTCCCACTGAAATGCAGTAATATCGTATTCATCTTTGTCTTACAGATCCCAAATACACTCATGTGCATAAGGTCTTAGCTAAGGGCTTCTCAAACTGTAAGGAGGGTCTCACAGGTGAGGCGCCCTCTAGATGTTGGTGAGGCACAGTTTAGGATGTGATTATATGCTGCACAGACCTTTCAATGGTTGCACTAATCTCTGGTTTAGAAAAATAACTGACATTTTGTGCTTATTTTAATACTTGGTTCAGGAGGCAAGTTTCCAAGATAAATTGAGAGAATTTTTAAAGATGTAAATATGTTGGTATGGACCAAGAACAATGGTGAAGCCAAGACATCACTATGTTCTAGTTGGT
Organism: Rhinoderma darwinii; assembly: GCF_050947455.1. Classification (NCBI taxonomy): domain Eukaryota; kingdom Metazoa; phylum Chordata; class Amphibia; order Anura; family Rhinodermatidae; genus Rhinoderma; species Rhinoderma darwinii. The sequence goes on from NC_134690.1 coordinate 99,627,768, forward strand.
GAGGCACCAGTAGATTGAGAAGCCGTGCCTAAGGTTGTCCATACACATAGCAGTAGTGTGCAGCAAAGTTTTACCATGAATTACTGCAGTTTTGCTATTCGTTGTATGCCCACCTTTTGTTTAACCCCTTAGCGCACCAGGACGTACCGGTACGTCCTGCATTGAAGTGCTTTACGGCACAGGGACTTACCGGTGCGTCCTGGCTAAAAACTGTCACCCTGTCAATGGACAAGGTGACAGAACTGTGCCGTCAACTGTTTATGACAGTTGACCGGCACAGTAAGACGGCAGGGGACCATTCAAAGCGGTCCCCTGCCGTCGATCGCTGTGATTGGTCAGTCAAAGCAGACTGACCAATCACAGCTCTATGACGTGTGTATGTGATGCCGCTGGCTCAGAAGCTGAGCCAGCGTTATCACCGCCGGGAAATCACTGTCCGACGCCCCTCTGCAACGGCCAGGACCGGAGCTAGGCTCCGATCCGGCCGATTAACCCCTTCGATGCAGCTATTGCTGCATCTAAGTGATTAGATCGTACCCTATGGTTGCTAATAACAACCATCGGCACCCGCGAGTGTTCCGATGGTTGCTATGGCAACCATAGCCTAACAATCGCTTCCTAATACGGAAGCCTATTAGGCCCCGCCGGGAGGCGAAGCCTAATAGGCTTGCTGTCAGTGAATAGCTGACAGCTCTAATACACTGCACTATGTAGGTAGTGCAGTGTATTAGAATAGCGATCAGGGCTTCATGCCTTCAAGTTCCCTAGTGGGACAAAAAAAAAAGTTAAAACAAGTTAATAAAAATGTTGTCAAAAAGTTAAAAAAAATAAGTTTCATGTTAAAAAACACTATAACAGCCTTTTTTCCTATAATAAGTCTTTTATTATAGGAAAAAAACAAAAAACATAAAAAAAGTACACATATGTCGTATTCCCGTGTCCGTAACGACCCAAACGATAAAAATATCACACTATTTTACCCGTACGGTGAACACCGTAAAAAAATTTAATAAAAAACTATTCCAGAATCGCTGTTTGTTAGTCACTACCCCTCGCAAAACAGAATAAAAAAGGGATCTAAAACTTGCATGTACCCCAAAATTATACCATTAAAAAACGCAGCCCATCCCGCAAAAAACAAGCTCTCCCACCGCTTTTTGGACGGAAAAATAAAAAAGTTATGGCTCTCAGAATCTGGTGACACCAAAAATAAATTATTTGAAACAAAAGTGATTTTATCGTGCAGACGCTTCAAAGCATAAGAAAAACTATATACATCTGGTATCACCGTAATCGTACCGACCCGCAGAATAAAGTAAAATTGTCATTCATAGCGCATGGCGAACGCCGTAAAAAACATAAATAATAAAAAACATCAGAATTGCAGGTTTTTGGTCACATTGCTTGCCAAAAAAATGAAATACAAAGTGATCAAAAAATTGCATGTACCCCAAAATGGTACCAATGAAATCTACAGATTGTCCCGCAACAAATAAGCCCTCACACGGCTCCGGTGGAGAAAAAATAAAGACGTTTTGGCTCTTAGAATATGGCAATGCAAAATGTGCAAAGTGTCCAAAAGCGGATAAGATCGGGCGCCATTTATCAGTGTGACACCGTCCACATATCTGTGGATAATTATTTATTTACCCCATTATTATACCCTCTTATTATACCCCTGATGTTCTCCGCACAGATTACATATACCCCCACATTATAACTGAAATACCAGCAAAACCCCAAACAAAACAACTAGCGAGCAAAATCCACGCTCCAAAAGCCAAATGGTGCGCCCTGCAGCGTGCCCAAGCAGCAGTGTACGTCCACATATATGGCATCGCCATACCCGGGAGAACCCGCTTAACAGTTTGAGGTATTTGTCTTCAGTGGCACGAACTGGGCACAAAATATTGTGCACTAAAATGGCACATACCTGTGGAAATTTGCAATTTTCACTTTGCACCATCCACTGAGCATTCATTTCTAATAGAAAAAAAAACCTGTGTGGTCAAAATGCCTTGAGGGGTGCAGTTTCCAAAATGGGGGTCACTACTTGGGGGTTTGTTTTACTATTTGACCTCCGAGCCCTACCGTTGTGGGCTAATGCTGCGAAAATCACCAAAATAGGTCTCACATGCGCCTGTCACTCCTAAGCTCTGTCATATGTCCAGGCAAATTATAAATGCCTTGAGGGGTGTAGTTTACAAAATGGGGTCACTTCTCATGGTTTTACACTCTACTCTGGTACCTAAGAATGCTCTGCAAATGCGACATGGCGCCCCTACACCAGTCCAGCAAAATCTGTGCTCTAAAAGCCACATGGCACTCCTTCCATTTTGAGCTCTGCCATGTGCCCAAACAGCAGTTTAGGGCCACACATGGGGTATTGCCGTACTCGGGAGAAATTGGGTAACAAATTATGTGTTGTGTTTTCTCCTATTACCCCTTGTGGGAAAAAAAATTGGGTGCAAAACTACATATTTTTGGGGAAAAAAAGAATTTTTCATTTTTACTGCCTCATTCTAATACAATCTATGAAACACCTGTGGGATCAAAATGCTCAGTACACCCCTAGATGATTACCCTGAGCGGTAAAGTTTCCAAAATGGAGTCACTTCTCAGGGGTTTCTACTGTACGGGTACCTCAGGGGCTCTGCAAATGCGACATGGCGCCCAAAAAACAATCAACCAAAATCTACATGCCAAGTAGCACTCCTACCATTCTGAGCCCTGCGGTGTATCCAAGCAGCAGTTTATAACCATATATGGGGTATTGCCGTACTCGGGAGAAATTGCTTTACAATTGTTGGGGCGCTTTTTCTCCTTTATTCCTTGTGAAAATGAAAACAATTCAACATTTTAGTGGAAAGAATGTAGATTTTTCATTTTCACTGCATAATCCCAATAATTCAGCAAAAAAACTGTGGGGTCAAAATGCTCACTATACCGCTAGATAAATTCCACGAGGGGTATCGTTTCCCAAATGGGGTCACTTTTGCCGGGTTTGCACTATTTTGGCCCCTCAGTGGCTTTGCAAATGTGACATGGTGCTGCAAACCATTCCAGCAAAACTTGAGCTCCAAAAGTCAAATGGCGCTCCGTCCTTTCTAACTTCCGCCATGTGTCCAAACAGCAGTTTATTACCACATATGGGGTATTGCTGTGCTCAGAAGAGTTTGCTTTACAAATATTGGGGTGTTTTTTCTCCTTTATCTGTTGTAAAAATTAAAAAATCTGAGCTAAAACTACATTTTATTAGAAAACAATTAGATTTTCAATTTTACGGCATAATTCCCATAAATTCAGCAAAAAACGTGTAGGGTCAAAATGCACACTATACCCCTAGAAAAATTCCTTGAGGGGTGTAGTTTCCAAAATGGGGTCACTTTTGGGGAGTTTCCACTGTTATGGTCCCTCCAGGGCTTTGCAAACACGACATGGCACCGAAAACCAATGCAGCAAAATCTGCGCTCCAAAATCCAAATGGCCCTCGTTCCCTTCTGAGCCCTGCCGTGGGTCCAAACAGCAGTTTATTACCACATATGGGGTATTGCCGTAATTGGGAAACATTGCTTTACAAATGTTGGGGTGCTTTTTCTCCTTTATTCCTTGTAAAATCTAAAACATCGTATGTTTTTTCAGAAAAAAAGTAGATTTTCATTTTCACAGACCAGTTCCAATAAATTTAGCAAAAAAACTGTGGGCTAATAATGCTAACTATACCTCTTGAAAAATTCCTTGAGGGGTGTAGTTTCCAAAATGGGGTCACTTTTGGGGAGTTTCCACTGTTATGGTCCCTCCAGGGCTTTGCAAACACGACATGGCACCGAAAACCATTCCAGCAAAATCTGCGCTCCAAAATCCAAATGGCCCTCGTTCCCTTCTGAGCCCTGCCGTGGGTCCAAACAGCAGTTTATTACCACATATGGGGTATTGCCGTAATCGGGAGACATTGCTTTACAAATGTTGGGGTGCTTTTTCTCCTTTATTCCTTGTAAAAACTAAAACATCGTATGTTTTTTCAGAAAAAAAGTAGATTTCCATTTTCACAGACCAGTTCCAATAAATTTAGCAAAAAACCTGTGGCCTAAAAATGCTAACTATTCCTCTTCAAAAATTCCTTGAGGGGTGTAGTTTCCAAAATGGGGTCACTTTTGGGGGATTTCCACTGTTTTGGCACCACAAGACCTCTTCAAACCTGACATGGTGCCTAAAATATATTCTAATAAAATAGAGGCCCCAAAATCCACCAGGTGCTCCTTTGCTTCTGAGGCCGGTGTTTCAGTCCATTTTCACACTAGGGCCACATGTGGGATATTTCTAAAAATTGCAGAATCTGGGCAATAAATATTGAGTTGCATTTCTCTGGTAAAACCTTCTGTGTTACAAAAAAAATGTATTACAAATGAATTTAGTAAAAAAAAATGTACATTTGAAAATTTCACTTCTACTTTGCTTTATTTCCTGTGAAACGCCTAAAGGGTTAAAATAATTTCTGAATGTGGTTTTGAATACTTTGAGGGGTGCAGTTTTTAAAATGGGGTGTTTTATAGGGGGTTTCTAATATATAAGGCCCTCAAAGCCACTTCACAACTGAACTGGTCCCTGAAAAAATAGCCTTTTGAAATTTTCTTGAAAATGCGAGAAATTGCTGCTAAAGTTCTAAGCCTCGTAACGTCCTAGAAAAATAAAAGCACGTTCAAAAAACGATGCAAACATAAAGTAGACATATGGGAAATGTTAACTAGTAAATATTTTGTGTGGTATTACAATCTGTTTTACAAGCAGATACATTACAATTTAGAAAAATGCAGATTTTTGCAAATTTTCTCTCAATTTTGGTGTTTGTTACAAATAAATATTGAATTTAACGACAAAATTTTTTCAGTATCATAAAGTACAACATGTCACGAGAAAACAGTCTCAGAATCGCTTGGCTAGGCAAAAGCATTCTGGAGTTATTACCACATAAAGTGACACATGTCAGATTTGCAAAAATAGGCTGTGTCCTTAAGGGGTTAAAGAGGCTCTGTCACCACATTATAAGTGCCCTATCTCCTACATAATTAGATGGGCGCTGTAATGTAGGTGACGGCAGTGCTTTTTATTTCGAAAAACGATCAATTTTTACCATGTTAGGAGCGATTTTAGCTTTATGCTAATTAGTTTCTTAATGCCCAACTGGGCGTGTTTTTACTTTAGATCAAGTGGGCATTGGGGAGAGAAGTGTATGACGCTGACCAATCAGTGACCAATCAGCGTCATATACTTCTCCCCATTCATTTAGTCAGTGTATAGTGACACTGCGTTGTTCACTATGTGATGTCTTATACTGACATATTAACGTTACTGAAGTGTTTAGACAGTGAATAGACATTCCTTCCAGCCAGGACGGGATGTCTATTCACAATCCCGACACTTCGTTATTGTTTCTGTGGTACTTACAGCAGAGCAAGCGTAATCTCCCTGTAACCTGTCATTTACAGCGTGATCTCGCGAGATTACGCTTGCTCTGCTGTAAGTACCACAGAAACGTTAATGAAGTGTCGGGATTGTGAATAGACATCCCGTCCTGGCTGGAAGGAATGTCTATTCACTGTCTAAACACTTCAGTAAAGTTAATATGTCAGTATAAGACAGCACATACTGATCTAGCAGGATCCCTATGCGCTGACTAAATGAATGGAGAGAAGTGTATGACACTGATTGGTCAGCGCCATACACTCCTCTGTACAACGCCTACTTGGTCTAAATTAAAAACACGCCCAGTTGGGCATTAAGAAACAAATTAGAAACAAGCAAAAATAGGGAGGATTTCTCCAGCTCACCTTGTGGAAATTATGTATATTTTGGATGGTAGTCCTGGCGCTCGGATCCTCGTGGTGGCACACGGAAAAACTTGTTGTTTTGTAGGAAAAGATGGTTGGATCCAGTGCTGACGGTAGTTAAAAGGAAACTTTTTCCAAGTTTTAATAGTTCTTTGTTAAAAGAAGATTTTCATTGGCGTATATAGTATATCTTGCAATGTTAGATTGGAGGTAGGTAGCCTACGCGTTTCGGATGGTATCTCCGTCCTTATTCATTCTAAGCCATGAATAAGGATGGAGATACCATCCGAATCGCGTAGGCTACCTACCTCCAATCTAACATTGCAAGATATACTATATACGCCAATGAAAATCTTCTTTTAACAAAGAACTATTAAAACTTGGAAAAAGTTTCCTTTTAACTACCGTCAGCGCTGGATCCAACCATCTTTTCCTACAAAACAACAAGAAACAAATTAGCATAAAGCTAAAATTCGCTCCTAACTTGGTAAAAATAGATTGTTTTTCGAAATAAAAAGCACTGCTGTCACCTACATTATAGCACCCATCAGATTATGTAGAAGATAGGGCACTTATAATGTGGTGACAGAGCCTCTTTAAGTCAATCACATGGACAAAAATTACATTGTAAATCTGATGCAATTCACTGTAAAACTAGATGCCGTTTAGCCGTGTAGTTCTTGGCCGTGCAGAACACTACTGCTATGTTTAGGGGCACCCCTAGACAGCCACTGATCCAGGAATAACTCCCATGTTGAAATATAGACAAATTATTTTTAGTTGGGAAAGAATTTAAAAGAAATAAGGGAAATCAATCCAGGGGTATGAGGAGTTCCAAGTAAAATGTACTCAAAAGTTTGTACAAGGATGATGAATGGAGGAGAAGAGGAGGAGGAAGAGGAGGAGAAAGAGGGACTGGTTTGAGACAACAGATGAGTCTCTCACAAAAAGACAGTACTGGTCAATACTCACCAGGAATATATTGAACATATCTCGTTCAAACAAATAGTACAATGGCTGAACAGTAAAGTTAGCATTGGATATAGAATAGCAGAAAAAAGAAGAGGCTGGATGGCAGCGCGGAGGGCTTAAGGGGAAGCCTCCATGACTGCCATAGGAGGGAAGAGAGCCAATAGGGGAAGAGGTAGTTGGGGAAGGGGAGGGAACGGAGAGGGGAGGGGACGGGGGGAGTTATCTGTTCTTCCCGCTGTTTTCGGCATTGAGCCGGAAGCAACGGGAGGAACAAAGGGTAGCTAGCTGAGCTCCCACCCTCCCACCCTTAAGTTAGGGGTTGGCCTGGGGATCGGGGTGGCTATGATTTTGTTATTTGATTTATGTTGTATAATTTCATAACTTGTGTTTCTCATTTTCTTTGGAGGAGGTTCGGATGTCATGGCAGCTGGCGGGGGGAGTCCTTGAGGTAGGTCAGTACAAAATGGTGGGGGGGGGTCACATCGGGGGTATGCGTCCCCCAAAACGGTAGATCATTTGAAGACTTCATAGGGTGTTACCCCTTTGAAGTGGTCTTCTGGTGGAAAGTATATCATTTGAAGACTTCATCGGGTGTTATCCCTTTGAAGTGGTCTTCTGGTGGTTGGAGCCATCTGCAGAGGTGAGCAGTGCCTCCGAGCTGGTTTACGGCTGGAGGTAAAGAGTTGGTGGTGGTTTGCAGATGGCTAATTTAAAGAAAAATTCGGTTTTAAAATGGCTTCAAGGACTTCCCCTGCTCTGTTAAAGTATTAAAATATGTTCATGGTTAATTCTGATTCTGGCCCATGTTGGGTCATGTGAATTAGAAGTGGAGTTATCCGAATGTATCGGATTAAATTGCATTTAAATAATGTAAATAAATAAACGGCTGCTGTGGCCAATTTCATATCCAACCTCGGTTGTCACGTGTCGTTATTGGGAGATGGGCAGAAGAAAGGGGTGAACAGGTTCATTAGGTAAAACATGGCATGACTCTACTTAGGCCAGTCAAGGTGTTTCAGATGGCATTTCACATTGCAGGATGCTCTATTCACATGCACAATCTGGTCAACTGTATCTGCCAGACATCTCTGGCACCACTTATCTCAGGGGAAAATAATAAAATCTGTAGGAAAAATTCAACCTGTCAAAAGTATTTTTTCCCCATGAATGGATGCAAAAGATTACATTGAAAATAGCAGAATCTGTTGACAACAATCTAATGACTATGGCCGACTTAAAACAATAGAACAATTTCTTTACAAAGAATACTATTTTGCATACTTAAATTAGATTTGGTTTTGTAAATATGACTTATGACTATATTGTAGAGTTGGGAAAGCAACAAGTATGGAAAATGTGTTATATTTCCCATAACTATAGTACATGATCTACATTACTGTAAACATGCAGAATAATATGCAAGAATGGATTATATTGTGTTAATATTTTTACAATCTAAATGCGAGGACGTGAGGCAAGCAATCACAAACATTGACGAAAATGCCATAGTGCAGTGTCAGGTAATAGCTTTCCTAGCTGCTTTATCAATACATCACTTTTAAAAGCTGTATCAATGTTGCTCTAAGAAATGTGTAATGTACAAGAAGCTGTGTCAAGCAAATCCTTTGTATAAAAAAAGGATAAAGCTTTACAGAATGGTGGCTTCTGTTTGAAACCATAGAGTCAACACAATGGATGGGTGGGCATTTAGTTTTGAACAGGAGTTTCATGAAGATGTACATGCTCCTTAGTGGCGTCATGTCACAACCCTAAGCAGAAGGGCATACCTACTACAAGTGTAACTTAGCAAGCTAATGGAAGAGAAGGCTCTCCCTCTTCAAAAAGTGTTGTAACATAAGCAAAGAAAGTGGAAGGAAATCAAACTGTGTTAGGTCCTTGGGTAGAGGTAGAGATACGGTCATGATCACATAACAATTCTTGATATGACATTCCCTCTCTTACATGTACTCCCCTTTTTGGGGTTAATTTATGGTCCCAGGACTACTTTGAATTATGTTCTATTCACCCCACATTTGATCATACAGTTAGTGGCCTACGTCTACTATTGTAACTGGAGTGGTTCCTTTTTAAAAACAAAAAAACCCACAATTGTAGACTGAATGAATGTTAAACAAGTTATCTTTACTAAATACAACTGGTGTTACAGTGGCACATAGAATGGTTACTTTCTCTGAATGAGGCACAGCAAGCTTAATGGTTACAACACTTAAAGTGCACAGTCTGTTTACCATTACTCAAATGTTTAACCAGGCTATCCCCAAAGCCTCAAAAGAGTCCCCAGAGCTACCAAGTTGGCTGGCAAATACTCTGCCACCAGCACCAGTTTAGCAATGGCCCACCTGTACCCTGCCAAGCACCCATCCTTCACGGCCTGCCTGTGTCTGTTCTAGACTATATCAGTCTAAAAGCTCACCATCTGCTCCGTGACTCCTGCCTCTTGCTTCACTCCACACCACAGCAGTCTCTGCTTTAGTTCTGCATAAGCCGGCATCACCCTATGGCATCCAACCCAAAAAGCTGCAGCCACCAATCTTCCACTGCCCTCCTGCAAAAAGGGAAGCCCTCTGGTCACAGGATCTCTTTCTTTTCTTCTGCACAACTACAACAACCTACTCTACACCTTATTCCGTTCACCCCCTCACTCTCCCTTTGGGCACCAAAAAACTCCTCCTTATATGAGTTCCCCCTTGCCCCATCTCCTGTCAGCTTAGTGGCGCAGCACATCAGCGTCACCATGCTTCCCTACTTGACAATCCTAGTCCTTTCCAGGTCCTGTCAGTCCCTTCATCTTCATCTGTCACCGCTTCCTTTCCACTGATGACAGCACCGCACGATCAGCATCGTGGTCTGCCTCCTCATGGGACCTACAAGTCAAAACGACAAGGCAAACAAAACATTCAAAAGACACCATCAACAGGTGTCCGGACAGCTTCTTAAAGTGCCAGGTAAGTTATTTACAAAATGGATATGTACACATAGCATAGGCTACAGATGGGGGGAGGAGGCACTTGGTTCACCCTCTTTACACTATATAGTACCCATATGTTTCTTTATGGCATACATCTGACAGGTTTACATTTGGATACCTATTTTATTCACAGTACTGACAAGCATTTGCTGCTTGAAACAACAGGAAACTATAAAAACAAACATATTTCTCAACCCCTTGATATTGCCCATATTTTTCTATTTAATGAACAGGCACTTTTTAGCGATTTTGTGATCATGCTGGTTAAATGGTTATAACCTTTTTATTTCTTTTGTTATTCAGCTTTATTCAGACTAATGTATAAATCGGCAGTGTGACGGACGTTTTATTAACGTCTGTCACGCGGCTGCATGTAATTTTACAGGACTATTCAAACCGCCAGTGTTTTAACGGACCATGTGAAGGGCCTGTGAAAAAATAGCACATGTCCTATTGTTGTCAATAGACTCAAGTCCATAAAAAAAGGCGGATTTGACACACGCTCATCTGAATAAAGCTTTAGGCTATGTTCACACAGGGTATTTTGCCGAGTTTTTTGACGCGGAAACCGCGTCGCAAAACTCGGCAAAAACGGCCCGAAAATGCCTCCCATTGATTTCAATGGGAGGCGTCGGCGTCTTTTTCCCGCGAGCAGTAAAACTGCCTCGCGGGAAAAAGAAGCGACATGCCCTATCTTCGGGCGCTTCCGCCTCTGACCTCCCATTGACTTCAATGGGAGGCAGAGAAAGCGTATTTCGCGCTGTTTTATGCCCGCGGCGCTCAACATAGCCTTAAAGTGATTTTTGTGTCTTTTTTTTCCGTGAAAAATAGGGCTTTGGTCTTTTTACTATTTATACACACATAGTGTTTAGTTTATTTTTTTTTTAAATTATTGGGCTTTTAGTTTGTAAAGTTTATTAAAGAACATTTTTTTTTAAATTCAAAATTAAAAAAAATTCTAATTACATAAAGAAACCCAAACAATTAATTTATATTTGTATCCGCTTTAGTCTACTGATTATTTTTATATGTATAAAGAAACCCAAACAATTAATTTATATTTGTATCCGCTTTAGTCTACTGATTATTTTTATATGTAACATGCACTTAGCTAGGGGAATACCCCTCAGGGGTAGTACTTTAGACACGATTGGGAGATTAGGGTTTTTTTTTAATAGTTGGTTTGTTTTTATTATTTTATTATTAGTAGTAGTTGAGTTCTTTTCACATCTTTTTTACAACTTGTCTTCTAAAGGGTCAGAGAAATCCTTTGGGAGACATGGTATTTTTTTGCTTTTATACTATATATTTCCCCTGTAATGTGAGCTGTCATAGCAGTACCAGTTACAGGGGGAAACCGCCTTGATAATGTGACAGTTGTCACAATCATGTGCTTTTTGTTATCCATTTCAGAGATCTATCCAAAAAAGTATACAGTTGTATCCCCTTTTTTGCAGGTCTACGGTACCTCCTATAAAAGACAGAAATGTAGTACAATTCTAGTTTTAGCTGTCAAACACAAGAAAATATAATTTTACTTGTTTGTAAAAAAAAAGATAGAAAAAACATGACCTGAAACCTTTACAGATGTAGCCGTCTTTATCTTGACTTTTAATGCATTAAATACACAGTTGCAACAAAATTTTTAACTTGACTATTTCAATGGATTTTGTTGTGTGATATCACACTGCAGCAAGTTATCGGAGTCTAGATAAACTTGGCTACATCCGTACAACAAAACTTTTTTAATTTTTTTTTTACTTTACATGAATTGTAGTTATAGTTCTCTCCTTATAATCACATACAGTAGTAAGAGAGTCAAAAATGCATTTTGCCTGCAGGAATAGACATTTGCGTCAGAGTTATAGCATGTGTTAACTTTGTAGTTTGTATGTTTTTTTCAATGACGTGACTTGGAATAAACATTCTAAAAATGAAGGCGGTGTAAATAACAAACTAAAGAGATTTCCATATTCTAACAGCCAGAGAAAGAAAAGAAAGAGAAATTCCCTTTCTTCCACAATACATTTATTTTACTGAACGTTTACCAAACTCCCTACATGTAATACAATCATATATTTTGGAATGGCTAATATTGTGCAACTGGTTGAACATTTGTACTTTGGGGCTGATGTCTACTTGATGATGATTTCATATGTAAACCTTTGAATGCCATTTTTTTCTTAATAAAAAGGTCAGTCAATGTGATTAGCGCAACTTTATAAATAGTTTTTATTAAAAATAATTTTTAGAGCATTTTTAGAGCGGCTGTATCGTTCAATATGACCTGAATCTGCCAGTCCCACAGACATGACGGGTTCAGTGTCAGCAGGTCCTGCGTGTCTCTGACACACAGGATCCACCAGTAATCTATCATATCTAAGTTATGTACTTAGATATGATAGATTACAGGTGGATCCTGCGTGTCGGGCACGCAGGATCCGTTTTCACTGAACACGTCAGTCCTGCGGACCTGACGAGAATATGATTTGGCGAACGATACAGATGCTCTGTATAGAGAATATAGAGCAGCTGTATCTCAAAAAGTTAAAATTATTTTATAATAAAAACTATCTATAAAGTTGCACCAAAAATATACTGACTCACCTTTTTCTATACACATTTGCACATTTTAAAGGAATTACTCTATACCGTACACCATAAAACCCGACATTTATATATTGGACAAACATGTTAGACACTTATGCTTTGCTAGAAATGTAATCGTTCAGAAGGAATATTTTAATGTCATGATTATGGATCAGGATGTTTGCAAACTGCAAAACTGAACAACCATGTTGTTTGACATCATGTGAGGCATAACACATTCCCTCTATGTGCATTGTCACCCTGGCATCATTTTCAGTGTAGTGTGGGACCTCGTCAGCAGCACAGCTATTCAGTGTCAGAGAGCCACAGCAGAGTGTTCCCTTATGTTGTTGTGTTCTCTATTTTTATCCCACTTGTTTGCTTTACTCCCTGCTAAGACTACTTAGACACCACACTAGCCACAAAGTTGGCTGTAAAATTTGTCCATGGATCTAATCCTGATGAGGTGGCCCCAGACTTGATAAAGTATATCACTAGTTCTGGGTACTCCAAGGAAGAAGTTGATTCCAATACGGACTGTACCACTTGTAACATCATACACTGTGCACATTATTTTGATGATATCATAATGCAATATCTGTATTCATAGGCTGTGTTCTATTGTGATGATGTCATAATATTATGTTTCTGTATTTATATACTTCCAAAATTGTAGCGTCATTACAATATAGCTGTTTAATTCTCTATATTTGTAGGAAATGAGACACAGACACACACACACACACACACACACACACACACACACACACACACACACACACACACACACACACACACACACACACACACACACACACACACACACCAGTCCTTCTCAATGAATTAGAATACCATCAAAAAGTTAGTTTATTTCAGTAATTCCATTAAAAAGTGAAACTCATATTATATAGATTAGTTGCACACAGTGATCTATTTCCAGCATTTTTTTCTTTTAATGTTTATGAGCATAGCAAGCAGTTAATGAAAACCAAAAATTTAGTGTCTCAGAAAATTTATTATATTATAAGCCCAATTTTAAAAATTATTTTTAATATTGAAATGTTGGCCTACTGAAAAGTATGTACAGTATATGCACTCAATACTTGGTTGGGGCTCCTTTTGCGTGAATTACTGCATCAATGCAGAGAGGCATGGAGGCGATCAGCCTGTGGCACTGCTGAGGTGTTATGGAAGCCCAGGTTGCTTTGATAGCCGCCTTCAGCTCGTCTGCATTGTTGGGTCTGGTGTCTCCTCTTCCTCTTGACAATACCCCATAGGTTCTCTATGGGGTTTAGGTCAGGCGAGTTTGCTGGCCAATCAATACTGTGGTTATTAAACCTGGTATTGGTACTTTTGGCACTGTGGGCAGGTGCCAAGTCCTGCTGGAAAATGAAATCATCATCTCCATAAAGCTTGTCAGCAGAGGGAAGCATGAAGTGCTCGAAAATTTCCTGCTAGACGGCTGCGCTGACTCTGGACTTGATATAACACAGTGGACCAACACCAGCAGATGACATGTCTCCCCAAACGATCACTGACTCTGGAAACTTCACACTGGAGCGCAAGCAACTGAAACCTGATGCCTCTCCACTCTTCCTCCAGACTCTGGGACCTTTATTTTCAAAAGAAATGCTAAATTTACTTTCATCTGAAAACAGGACTTTGTATCACTGAGCAACAGTTGGTCAAGGGGAAGATGAAAGACACCAGACCTAACAATGCAGACGAGCTGAAGGCGGCTATCAAAGCAACCTCGGCTTCCATAACACCTCAGCAGTGCCACAGGCTGATCGCCTCCATGCCACGCCGCATTGATGCAGTAATTCATGCAAAAGGAGCCCTGACCAAGTATTGAGGGCAAATACTGCACATACTTTTCAGCAGGCCTACATTTCGGTACTAAAAATCATTTTTGAAATTGGGTTTATATAATATTCTAATTTTCTGAGACAATAAATTTTGGGTTTTCATTAACTTAGCTATACTCATCAACATTAAAAGAAAAAAATGCTGGAAATAGATCACTCTGTGTGTAATGAATCTATATAATAGAGGAGTTTCACTTTTGGAATTGAATTACTGAAATAAACTTTTTAATAATAATCCAATTCAGAGAGAGTGTGTGTGTGCATGAGTGTGAGTGTGTGCATGAGCGTGTGCGTGTGTGTGTCAAAATAGCGTATCTGTGTTTTATATATGCCGCACTCAATTGTTTTGTCACAATAGTGTGTCTGCTTTTATAGGCTGTGTTCTATGGTGAAGGTGATCGTGCGCATGTGTCTCTCTTTATAGAGGCAGAGGTCTATGGTCATGATATCACAATTAATTAGGCAATTTTATAGGCTGTGCTCTATACTGATGTCACAATTGATTGTAGTATTCATAGGCTGTGTTCTATTGTGATGCCGTCACAGTAGCGTGTCTGCATTTATAGACAATTGTTTTTATGTAACAGGAATATTTCTATGCGTTCTAGGGCAGGGATTCTCCAAATTTTTCTACTGGGGCTAGACTGTAAAGTTGGTATCAGCCTCCTGCGATAGCTACCTTTAACAGTCTCTATTGTCCATCTCCTCTCTCTTCTTGAGAAATGGACCTTTAAAGGTTGGTTTCACACATCACATATTTATTGCAGTATTTTGAACGTGGCATCTACACATAAATTCTGCATCAAAGTACAGTACTGACTACAGTAATGTAAGTGAATGTTTTAATAACCCCCACCCACTTAAAGCGTGAAAACTCTGAAGCAGATTAGAGACACGCTGCATGTTTGAAAATCTGCAGCATGCCCTTTTTGTTGTAGCCATACCAAAATCCGCAATGTAAGGCCCAGTTCAAAGAGTTTTTTTACGCTGATTTTGACGCAGAAACAGCGGCAAAAATGTCCGAAACCGCCTCCCATTGATTTCATGAGGTGGAGTAGTAGGAATTAGGAGTAGGAATTTTGAGGCAGATTTTCTTGCCTGCAAAATAAACCTCAGTGCGAACAGGGCCTAACACACGTGGATTTCCTCACAGATTTGTAGATGGGTTCAGCAGCATAATATTTACGTAACATGTGAACCCGACCCATAAATCACCTAACATCACCTTAAAAGGATTTGACCTGCGGCAATATAGTTTACATGCAAAGAGTAAAGATAATCCATACATTAACATATTTTTGAATAAGTAGAATTAGAACAGATGTGGTAGAACCTCTGTTTACTGTAGAAAAATAGGAAGTGCTATACATCACTATAAAGTGTGTTCATAGCTGCCAAGGCCAATAAAAATGGACCACAAATAACTGTATTGCTCATTTATTTTGTGCAGATAGATTGTGACTTCGCGAAAAAGACAATTCATACACTGAGAAAGACACATTGCTGTTTTGCACTTTATAGCAGCCATAAATTTGTCTAATTAGCCCAGGCGGGTACTGGACCCCAGGCTCACGTCTGCCTATACATCATCAGATCATCAATTTGTTTCACACAACACCAGCGATCGAGCCCTCGCAACAAACTATTGAGGTTTCAGAAGTTACATTGCACTGGGATGGATTGTTACTTAAGACAAATTCTAGGCATAAACTGTATATGTTTTCATTTTCTGCTTCTTGATATAGGGCTGACTGGGGACCATAAACAAGTATACAGGCAATTTATTTTCAGAAAAGTATAGTTATTCAAGAACTTTCAAAAAGGACTGCCAGAACGTTGTACATAAAAAGGAAGCCGTAGTAGACTTCCAAGTTGCTTCTTGTAATGTTTAGCGAAGCATGTTTAATAAAAAACATTACTCATCAAAAGTTCGGTTCATTAAAGAACTACCAGGAAAAATGTGCAATACGAAATTTCCCTGTCCCATGCCCACCCACATTAAAGTTAAGGGTTTGCCAGTCTCCGACACCTCCCTTTCCCTGCTTATCAGTAAGTGCCACCTTTTAACCCCTTAATGACCAGCTTAAGTTTTTCCGTTTTTACCTCTCTGCCTTTCAGCAGCCATAACTTTTATTTTTTCATGGACTTGGCCATACGGGGCCTTGTTTCATACAGGAGAATTTTTTTTTCAGCAGGCGGTTTTAAGATCAGGAGCGGTTAGTAACAGCTCCTGCTTAGAGGATGAGCGCTCACAGGAGCGCTCGTCAGCCTCCTCTACAGCGATGCCAAAAGACGCCACTGTAGACTAAGAACCTGCACCGCCTGCCGTCAAAAGACTGGGTGGTCATTAAGGGGTTAATTTTGGTCCAATTTGAGCCAATGGCCAGTAGTCGAGACACTTCTGGCTTTGGCTTAAAAAACTTCATGAAAAAAAACTTGCATGTGTGATTCCAGCCTTAAAGTTAAAGGGTTATTCTATCTATCTATTAAGCTCACCTTTCTAAAGATATTAATTTTTGTAATTACCAGCGATGTTGCGTGCGTGTATACACAATATATATATATATATATATATATATATACACACACACACACACACACACAAATAGAAATGCAGGAGCACTCAAAATGCAATTCCAAGATGGTTAATTTTTAAAAAATGTAACAGAATTATTTTTCTTATTTCAGTTTAGAATGCCTTAAAAAAATAAAAAATATTTGACTCAGTTTGGGCATAACCCTTTAAGCTAACTATTGACAGTGGCTACCAGACAACCCACCAACATTTGCTATTTGAGGAAGCACAGGTCAGATATATTTGATTTTACTTACTTTTATTATACGGTTTGCCCTGAAACCCCCCTCCCTCCCTCCCTCCCTCCCTCCCAGGCCTGCGATTTAGAGATTAGTAATCTCTTAGAATAGTCCATCTTCTAGTTCATTTTGACCAGTTCACGGTTTGCACAGAATGAAAATCCCAAAAGGTGAGAGGGAACTTAAGCTGTTCTCCAAACTGATATGAGCTTTGCAATTCCTATTTTGGTAGACAGCAAATTATTGTATGCAGCTTATAGTTTGTGGTGCACTTGGTGTATATGTCAAATAACAGATACATTAACACGGTTTAACTCAAATTATTATTATTTTTTTTTAACCCCTTCCCGACATTTGCCGTACATGTACGTCATGGAAAGTACTGACTTCCCGCATCTTGCCGTACATGTACGCCAAATGTTTGGGACCGGCTCAGAAGCTGAGCCGGTGCCATCATCACCGGATCTCAGCTGTATCTTACAGCTGACATCCGGCTGTAACGGCGGGGACCGAAATTAGCTTAGATCCCCGCCATTAACCCCTTAAGTGCAGCGCTCAAACGCGATCGCTGCACTTAAGGTGTTTGCAGCTCATCGGAACCCCAGTAATGAAATTGCCGGGGTTCCGGTGGCTGCAATGGCAACCGGAGGCCTAATACTGGCCTCCCGGTCTGCCTAGCACCGAAGCCGGTCAAGATCCGCCCGGCGGCGGAGCCTGATCGGCTTCCGTAGCTGCCGGCAAGATGGCGCCGGGTCAGGAGCTGATCCGGCGTCATCAGCGGTGGAAGTCAGCTGTACTGTACAGCTGACATCCACCTGTAACGGCAGGAACCGGAGCTAGCTCCGATCCCTGCCATTAACCCCTTCGATGCAGCAATCGAAAGCGATTGCTGCATCGTAGCGGTTACTAGCAGATCGCCAGCCCTGACAGGCAACCGGGACTGGCGACTGCTGTTATGGCAACAGGAGACACAATGGTCTCCTGCTCTGCCATTACGGAAGCCGATTTAGGCCCCACCGGGAGGCGAAGCCTAATCGGCTTGCTGTCAGTGAATGACTGACAGATCTAATACATTGCACTACATAGGTAGTGCAATGTATTAGAAAAAAAAAAATCTGACCGTTGGAACTTCAAGTCCCCTAGTGGGACTTGAGAAAAAGTGTAAAAAAAGTATAAAAAAAGTGTAAAAAAAAGTGCACAAAATAAAAGTTTGAAAACAGTAAAAGTTTCAAGTAATCAAATAAAACACAATCCCCCTTTTACTCTTATCAAGTCCTTTATTATTGAAAAATAATAATAAACCATATGTATTTGGTATCGTCACGACCGTAACGACCGGAGGTATCAAAATATTATATTATTTATTGCACGCGGTGAACAGCGTAAAAAAAACCGTAAAAAACGTTACCAGAGTTTCTGTTTTTTGGTCACTTTGCCCTACAAATATTAGAATAAAAAGTGATCAAAAAGTCGCACGTATCCAAAAATGGTACCTATAAAAACTATAGCTCGTCCCGCAAAAAACAAGCTCTCATACACCTCCGTCGACAAAAAAATTTAAAAGTTATGGTTCTCACAACTTGGCGACAGAAAAAATACATTCTTTTTACAAAAGTAATTTTATTGTGCAAAAAGTTGTAAAACATGAAAAAGTTCTATAAATTAGGTATCGCCGGAATCGTACTGACCCGCAGAGTAAAGTTAACATGTAATTTATAACGCATGGTGAACGCTGTATAAAAAAAAAACGAAAAAAGCTGTGCCAGAATTGCGTTTTTTTGTTTACCTGGCATCCCAAAAAATAGGATAAAAGGTGATCAAAAAGTCGCATGTACCCCAAAATGGTACCAATAATAACTACAGCTCGTCCCGCAACAAACCAGCCCTCATACCGCTACGTCTATGAAAAATAAAATTAGTTATGGCTCCAATAAGTCAGGAAATAAAAAAATATGCAGTTGTGCCCGAGGGGAACATTTCTTCTGTTTGAAGAGGCGATTTTTCAAGGACCTAAAATTAGGGAACCAGGAAAGGGAGGGCCCAAACATATCCGCTGGAAGCGACGGTGCCCGTATTATACCAGGACAACACTTTCCCAGCAAAATTCCCCAAACTACAAAGGCGCGGAGTGTGGACCAAAAGGGGGGATAAGAAATGACACCATTTATCAGTGCGACACCGGCCTGTGCGGAAAGGATTGCTTCACAGCGTAACACACATCTATGGATTATTTTATTGTTTTTTTTTTACCCCGTTATTATACCACCTGACTATGCCCCTTATATACTCCGCCCGGCTTACATATGCCCTACATTATAAACGGAAACACCAGTAAGACTCCAAACAAAACTACTACCAAGCAAAATCCACGCTCCAAAAGCCAAATGGCATTTCCTCCCATCTGAACCCTACAGCGTGCCCAAACAGCAGTTTCCTTCCACATATATGGCATCGTCATACCCGGGAGAACCCTTTTAGCAATTTTTGGGGTGTGTGTCTCCAGTGGCATAAGCTGGGCACGACATATTTGCCACTGAATGGCATATCTAGGGAAAAATATAAATTTTTAATTTGCACCATCCACAGCGCATTCATTTATGGAAAAGATCTGTGGGGTGAAAATGCTCACTACACCCCTTAATAAATGCCTTGAGGGGTGCAGTTTCCATAATGGGGTCACTTCCCAGGGGTTTATTTTTATTATTTCACATCTGAGCCTCTGCAGTTGTGAACCAATACTTTGTAAATCGCCAAATTAGGCCTCAATTTTACATGGTACGCTTTCACTCCTGAGCCTGATCGACTGTCCAGGCAAGAGATTAGGGCCACATGTAGGGTGTTTCTAAAACCAGGAAACCCAGCATAATAATTAGAGAGCTGTCTCGTTATGGTGGCACAAGCTGGGCACCACATATTGTCCACATATCTGTGGAAAAAATCCCATTTTCACTCTGCAACATCGAGTTCACACTAATTTCTACAAAACACCTGCAGGGTTAACATGCTCACTACACCCGTAGGTAAATGCATTGAGGGGTGTAGTTTCCAAAATGGGGTCACTTCTGGGGGGTTTCCACTGTTTTGGGCCCACAGGCGCCCAGAAACCAATCCAGAAACATCTGCACTCCAAATGGCGGTCCTTCCCTTCTGAGCCCTGCCGTGTGCCCAAACAGCAGTTTATGACCACATATGGGGTATTGCCGTACTCGGTAGAAATTGCTTTACAAATGTTGGGTTCTTTTTTTCCTTTATTTGTTGCGAAAATGAAAAAATTTGCGCTAAAGCTACGTCTTATTGAAGAAAAAGGATTGTTTTTATTTTCACTGCCCAATTCTAATAAATTCTATGAAACATCTGTGGGGTCAAAATGCTCACTACGCCCCTAGATGAATTCCTCAAGAGGTGTAGTTTCCTAAATGGTGTCACTTTTTGGGCGTTTTCATTGTTTTTTCCCCTCAGGGGCTTTGCAAATGTGACATGGCCGCCGCAAACCATTCCTGCTCAATGTGATCTCCAAAAGCCAAATAGCGCTCTTTCCCTTCTAAGCCAAGCCGTGTCTCCAAACAGCCGTTTATTACCACATGTGGGGCATTGTTTTACTCGGGAGAAATTGCTTTACAAATTTTACGGTGCTTCTTCTCCTTTAGTCTTTGTGAAAATGAGAAAAAAAATCGCTAAACCTACATTTTCTTTGAAGAAATGTTGATTTTAATTTTCACGGCCTACTTCTAATTTCTGTCAAAATGCTCACTGTACCCCTAGATAATTTCCTTGAGGTGTGTAGTTTCCCAGATGGGGTCACTTTTGGGGGATTTTGACTGTTTTGGCACCGCAAGAGCCCTTCAAACCTGACATGGTGCCTAAAATTTATTCTAACAAAAATAAGGCCCCAAAATCCACCAGGTGCTCCTTTGCTTCTGAGGCCGATGCTTCAGTCCAGTAGCACGCTACGGCCACATGTGGGATATTTCCTAAAACTGCAGAAACTGGGCAACAAATATTGAGTTGCATTTCTCTGGTAAAACCTTCTGTGTTATAAAAAAAATTGTACTAAAAATTTATTTCTGCAAAAAAATATGAAATTTGTAAAATTCACCTCTACATTGCTTTAATTCCTGTGACATGTGTAAAGGGTTAAGACATTTTCTAAATGCTGTTTTGAATACTTTGAGGGGTGAAGTTTTTAAAATGGGGTGACTTTTTGGGGGTTTCTAATATATAAGGCCCTCAAAGCCACTTCACAACTGAACTGGCCCCTGTAAAAATAGCCTTTTGAAATTTTCTTGAAAATGTGAGAAATTGCTGCTAAAGTTCTAAGCCTTGTGAGGTCATAGAAAAATAAAAGGATGTTCAAAAAACGATGCCAATCTAAAGTAGACATATGGGTGATGTTAATTAGCAACAATTTTGGGTGGTATAACTGCCTGTCTTACAAGCAGATACATTTAAATTGAGAAAAATGCTAATTTTTGCAATTTTTCGCTAAATTTTGGTGTTTTTCACAATTAAATACTGAACATATCGAGCAAATTTTGCCAGTAACATAAAGTCCAATGTGTCACGAGAAAACAATCTCAGAATCGCTTGGATAGGTGAAAGCATTCCGGAGTTATTACCACATAAAGTGACACGTGAGATTTGAAAAATGAGGCTCGGTCAAAAGTGGCTAAAGAGGGAAGGGGTTAAACAAGTCAATGTTTAAAAAGGGGTCGTCCACTACCGAATAACCGATGACCGGATAGGTCATCAGTATATGATCGGTGTGGGTCAGACATCCAGACCCCACACCGATCAGCTGCTTTGGCTAGCTCCAGGCACCGGACATACATCCTGGAAGCAGATGGCTCCGGTCACTGAATAGTGGCCAAGCTGCAGCTCTGCTCCTATTTAAGTAAATAGGAGCAGAGCTGCAGTTCTGAAGCAGTGTCACTATGCAGTGTACGGAGCAAACTGCTTCCGGCATGTACGTCCGATGCAGTGTCTGGGAGTCGGACTCGCACCCATCATATACCGATGACCTATCAGGTCATCAGTTGTCCGGTAGTGGAAACCCCATTAGGGTGATTTTTAGCAACTTCTCAATAGACTAATTGTTTTTACTTTAACCCC
Organism: Rhinoderma darwinii; assembly: GCF_050947455.1. NCBI lineage: Eukaryota > Metazoa > Chordata > Amphibia > Anura > Rhinodermatidae > Rhinoderma > Rhinoderma darwinii. Next base: position 99,649,937 of record NC_134690.1, read on the forward strand.
CTAGGCGCACCACGACGCAACTGTACGTCCTAGTGGCCAGGGTCTTCGCGCACGAGGACATATAGTTACTGCGCGGTTCCCGGTGCACACTATCGGCGACAGTGTGAAGCGGGAGGCCAGCTGTCCCTGACAGCTGACACTCCACTGTTGTCGATTAGCAGCTCAATTCTGCCGATTTTGGCAATTAACCCCTTAAATGTGGTGATCGATTGCAATCGCCGCATTTTAGGGGTTTCTAGCACATTGGCAGACTTCACAATGAAATAGTGATGTTTGACGATGGCTAGCATGGTGACCGGAGGCCAAGTAATGGCCTCAGTGTCTGCCGTGTACGGAAGCCGATCAGGACCAGACTCCTGATATGCTTCCTGACGGTGACCGTGTGCATCGAGAACGGGGAGGTCAGTTGTCCACGACAGTTGACATTTCACTGTTGCCGATCGTCGCCACTGATTTTGGCAATAGACCCCTTAAATGCGGCGCTCGATTGCGATCGCCGCATTTAGGGGGTTTGTAGCACATCAGCAGCCCCATGCAATTGTGGGGGTTGCTGATGCTTGTGATGGCATCCGGAGGCCAGACAACAGCCTCCGGGTCTGCCATGTATGGAAGCCTGAGGACCAGCTTATAGCTGGTCCTCGTAGACTTACTGTCAGAGTGACTGTGACGTCACACTGACAGTTGGAATACGTTACAATACCTAGGTAGTGTAATGTATTCTAGCAGCGATCAGAGCTGCAGGTAAAAAAAAAAAAAGTTCGTTTTTAATAGTGTAAAAATAATTTTATTTTTTTCCCTAGAAGTCTTAAAGGAAAAACCCCTCCAAAAACGCCAAAAATCACTGTTTTTGATCACCTTAGCGCTAAATAAAATGTAATAAAGTGATCAAAAAGTTGTATGTACCAAAAAAATGGTACCAATAAAAAAAAAAAAAAAAAAACAGCTCTTCCCGCCAAAGATTTTCTTTGTAAAAGTAGTAAAAAACAAAAAAAACAAAAAAAAAACAAAACTATATACATTTGGTATCAGCATAAATCGTATTGACCCACAGAATAAAGTTAAAATTGCAATTTTTACCGCACGGTGAAACCAGTAAAAACAAACCCCAAAAAAACAAATGGAGGAATCAGTTTTTTCCAATTTCACCCCGCAAAGAATTTTATTTTCGGTTTCTCAGTACATTATATGGTACTTTAAATGGTGTCAATAGAAACTACAACTCTTCCCGCAAAAAATAAGCCCTCACACCGCTATATTGGTGGGAAAAAAAAAAGTTATGGCGTTTGGAAGGCAGGGAGTGAACTGGAAAAGCAAAAAAGGATCAGTCCTGCAAAGGTTAAATTAGTTTAAAAAAAAAAAAAAAAAAAAAAAAGAACACACGTAGGGCAGTGTCATACTCGGGAGAGATTTCGCTACAAATTTTGGCCGGCTTTTTCTCCTCTATCCCTTGTGAAAATGAAAAAATTCAACATTTTAGTGGACAAAAATGTTTATATTCAGTTTCACGGCCTAATTCCACTAAATTCTGCAAAAAAACCTGTGTGGTCTAAATGCTCACTATACCCCTAGAAAAATTCCTTGAGGGGTGTGGTTTCCCAAATAGGGTCACTTTTTGTCCCTCCAGGGTGTCGCAAACGCGACATGGTACTGAAAACCAATCCAGCAAAATCTATGCTCCAAAATTCAAGTGGCGCTCCTTCCTTTGAGCCCTGCTGTGAATCCAGACAGCAGTTTATTACCACATATGGGGTATTTCCGTAATCGGGAGAAGATGCTTTACAAATGTTGGGGTGCATTTTCTTCTTTATTCCATGTAAATATATTTCAAATTTCTATGTTTTTTCAGAAAAGAAAATTTTAATTTTCAGACTAAATATAGCAAAATACCTGTGGGGTCAAAATGCTAACTATACCCCTAGATAAACTCCTTGAGGTGTGTAGTTTCCAAAATGGGGTCACTTTTGGGGCATTTCCACTGTTTTGGCACCCCAAGACCTCTTCAAACCTGACATGGTGCCCAAAATCCTGTAGGTGCTCTTTTGCTTCTGAGGCCGGTGATTCGGTCCATTAGGACACTAGGGCCACATGTGGGATATGTCTAAAAACTGCAGAAGCTGGGCAATAAATATTGATGGTTTTTCTTTGGTAAAAGCTTATGTGTAAAAAAAAATGCATTAGAAATGAAGTTCGGCAAAAATAAATAAATAAAAATGAAATTTGTACATTTCCCCTCTACGTTGCTTTATTTCCTGTGAAACGCCTAAAGGGTTAAGAAACTTTCTGAATGTGGTTTTGAATACTTTGAGGGGTGTAGCTTTTAAAATGGAGTGATTTATTGGGGGATTCTTATATACAAGGCCCTCAAAACCACTTCAGAACTAAACTGGTACCTGTAAAATTAACCTTTTCAAATGTTCTTGAAAATGTGAGAAATTGCCATTACTAATCGCATTTTTGCAAATTCTCTAAATTTGTGTTTTTCACCAATATTTAATTTATCGACCAAATTTTTCCTAAAGTACAATATGTCACGAGAAAATCTCAGAATTGCTTGGATAGGTAAAAGCATTCCCAAGTTATTACCACATAAAGCGACAAGTCAGATTTGAAAAAAAATCTGCTGTGCCAGAAGGCCAAAAGAGGCTGCGTCCTAAAGGGGTTAAGATCAGCTCGTATGATTTATACGTAGAAAGTTTTTGCCATCAAAGCAGATTCCGTTGAGTCAGCTGGACTGATTGCTCGGCTGAAAGCTGGTCCTGTAGGTCTCTATGGCCTCATGCACACGACCGTGATTTTAGGGTCGGTCGGCAGCAGACTGTCAGCCGCAAGCCGCACGCAAATCGCGGTCCATGCACATGGCCGCGGCCATTATTTTCAATGAGCCCGGACCGCAGAAGACAAGTCCATAATAAGACAAGGCTCCCGGGCCATGCACGGACCGTAAACTACAGGCGTGTGCATGGCCCCATAGAAATGATTGGGGCCGCAATTCTCCTGTGAATTTTCGGGGGAATTGCGGCCGCAAAAGCACGTTCGTGTGCATGGGGCCTAAGGGTAAGGCCACACGGTGCGTCGTTGACGTGGTTTTGATGCAGTTGTGTTGCGTTTGAAAACCGCATGCGGTCAACTGCATGCGTTTTTAGTCTCTGTAACGCTGCAGTTCTGTTGCGTTTTTAAAGGAAATATTTGATGGACATAGTTTTCACCCGTGTTGAAGTTTGTTAGGTGCTTCCTGTGTATAGTTCATCACAAGGCATTGCAGAAGCGTTAGCAAAAACGCAAGCAGTATAGCAACAACATTGGCAGCGCGGTAATTAATTGCATGCGGTCGGAAATTATGACGATGCGTTCAACCGCACAAAAACCACCTTGTAGTAGAATAGCAGCAGTCTGTCCATAACAAAAATGTCACCATGGACTTCTATTGAAAAATGACTTGCTGCAGTTTAAAAAAAAAACAAACAAATCATAAACGCACCGTGCGGCCTTACCCCTACAGCCAGGATCCAGCCAATAACAATCACATCTAAGTTCAACTTTTTTTTGTTAAAAAGGTATGCAGACACATACCAGCCAGATATGCCAAAAGGACACCATTTGGAAAACGTCTGGTGCATCACAGGTTATGTATACGTCCAACACACTGTCTTTATACACTGGGCACATTTACCATACATACTAAACCGTGCAAACATGGCCTTTCAGTATTTATTGGTGTATACTCAATCTTGTGACTTTTTCCCAATCTGCAGATGACTTTTTTACTAGTAAAGATGGAGAGGGCCGCACAATAACACTAAATGGATGTTCATAGACAGAGGATGGAAAAAACACAACAAGTTATTTTGCAAAAATAAATAGCAAGTTTATTGGAGCTCTAACTAAACAAGATTTGCGCCAGGATCAAAAACCAAGAAGTTTATACAAACATTGAAATAAAGCTACATGCTGTGTGGTCATATTGACACAGAAATTATCCAAAAATTTTAAAGCCATCTGCAGTCTCCAGAATGTTCCAGACATTCCACATCCATGATATTCTATATTATCTAAAGGCAACCTGTGGCTCTCCAGATGTCCACAAACCGCTCCCAGCATGGAAAGCTTTGGCAGGGTATGCTGCAAGTTGTAGTTTGCTAATCAGATCAATACATTCGCAGTACACAAAAATATCTTCATTTACTTCATCAGTATAAGAGATCAAATCCATTTCTAATCATACAGTGGTCGTTAATAAACCTAACTTCTGTGTATGGTTTATAACTGTAACCATTTGGTAAGCTGCTCATACATGTCTCTTCTTACAGCAGGTAACATCGGAGGCTCCTCAGGGCGGGCCGGATACATGTCTGCACAGTGCGCAGCATCTGTAACAATAAACCAAAAACGTGGAAAAACTTTCAATAATTCCATGTACAGAGAAGGCAAATATATGGGTCAATTTCTATTGTAAACACAGTACAAGATTCAATTACTATAAATGTAATGCATGAGAATGTAACAATGAACTCATCATCTTGTTGCTTTAACCTGGTTGGTGGAATATTGAAAGTGCTTCTAACTCAGACATCTGACATTCATCACATCCTATCCAAGCATAGGTGAAATTAGGCGATTAACATTTAAAAAAGAGGTTGTCTTGTTTCAGAAAATTTCTTCATTTTTGTTTCAATTAATTTCCCAATATACTTGCTTTATTAATTCCTCAGGCCTCATGCACAGGAACGTATTTCCCTCCCGTAAATACTGGCGTAAATACGGGTCCGGTGTCACACGTATTCGACCCGTTTTGCACCAGTATTTACGGACCCGTGCCCGGAAATACGGTTCCGGTGTCACCAGTATTCCCACCCGTATTTACGGGCACGTTTTCGATGCAAAATTGCACTGCACTAATCGGCAGCCCCTTCTCTCTATCAGTGCAGGATAGAGAGAAGGGGCAGCCCTTTCCGAGGTAAAAGTAAAATAAATTCATACTTACCCGGCCGTTGCCTTGGTAACGCATCCCTCTCTTGACATCCAGCCCGACATCCCTGGATGACGCGGCAGTCCATGTGACCGCTGCAGCATGTGATTGGCTGCAGCGGTCACCATGGGCTGAAACGTCATCCTGGGATGTCGGGCCGGATGTCGAGAGGGACGCGTCACCAAGGCAACGGCCGGGAGACCGGACTGGAGGAAGACAGGTTGCTCTATATTCTGATCGGAATTCACTGTCCAGGGTGCTGAAAGAGTTACTGCCGATCAGTTAACTCTTTCAGCACCCTGGACAGTGACTATTTACTGACGTCACCTAGCAACGCTGCCGTAATGACGGGTGCACACATGTAGACTTCTATGGGCTGCCCGTGCCGTTATTACGGCCTGAAATAGGACATGTTCTATCTTTTTCAACGGCACGGGCACCTTCCCGTAAGAAAACGGGAAGGTACCTGTGGCCAATAGAAGTCTATGAGCCCGTTGTTACGGGTCGTAATAACGGGTGTTTTTACGGTCGTGTGCATGAGGCCTCACGGTTTTCAAGATCTCTGCTTGTTGTTATTCAGTAGGAACTTTAATTGTTTACTTCCAGTGGATAAATTCTGTCCATGGTCATGTGATGGACACACAGGCGCTGGGATCATTAGAAGACACAGCTCTGATACACATTCTGTAACAAGCCGTGCACCTGTGTGTCCATCACATGACCATAGACAGAATTTTATCCACTGGAAGTAAACAATGAAGGTTTCTACTGAACAAGCAGAGATCTTCAAAGTCTGTAAGGAATTAAGAAAAAATGAATTGGAAAATTGTATAACTTTGTTATACAAAAATAACTAAAGTTGTGAAAGTGGACAACCCCTTTAAATATTAAAAACTGAACAAAATCTTATGGAATCAAGTTGGTCACTAGCATGGGATTTAATCACGCAATTGGAGTTTTATTCTGTGAAATTTCATATACTGGAGGTATTCGAAGAAATATCAATTGATCAATGCCATTTCAAGACATCTATTAGCAAGTTTTGCAAACTTTATTCATTACTACAGCTAGGTGACTAGATTTGTAAAAGGTTTAGTTTCCAACTCTAATATGAGAATTGGTAAGTCAATTCGCCAAGCTGTAATAGTGGCTAGAGATTCAAAATGGCAAGTTTAAAAAAACACTAAATTCTCAGTCATCACCATTCTCAGAATTTTCAATTGTATAGGAAACCATTTTAAAATAAACAAACAAAAAGCGATCAATGCTAAAGACTCTCATAAACATATTTTCAAAAAAGGGCTCTAGGTCTCCCCGGGTAATTATAGACCAGTAAGCTTAACAACTATCGTGGGGAAAATGTTTGAGGGACTATATACAGAATTATGTGACAAAAAAATTATTATAAGTGACAGCCAACACGGTTTTACTAAGGACAGAAGTTGTCAAACCAACCTGATCTGTTTTTATGAAGAGGTGAGCAGAAGCCTAGACAGAGGGGCCGCTGTGGATATAGTGTTTTTGTACTTTGCAAAGGTATTTGACACTGTCCCTCATAGACATCTAATGGGTAAATTAAGGACTATAGGTTTAGAAAATATAGTTTGTAATTGGATTGAGAATTGGCTCAAGGACGGTATCCAGAGAGTTGTGGTCAATGATTCCTACTCTGAATGGTCCCCGGTTATAAGTGGTGTACCCCAGGGTTCAGTGCTGGGACCCCTATTATTCAACTTATTTATTAATGATATAGAGGATGGGATTAATAGCACTATTTCTATTTTTGCAGATGACACCAATCTATGTAGTAATGTTCAGTCTATAGAAGACGTTTGTGAATTGCAAGCCGATTTGAACACACTAAGTGTTTGGACGTCTACTTGGCAAATGAGGTTTAACCCCTTAAGGACACGGCCAATTTTGGCCTTGAGGACAGAACAATTTTTTTACATTTCCCCTCTTTGCTTCCCGACGCTCATAACTCTTATTTTTTGTACGACGTAGTTGTATGAGACTTTATTTTTTGCCGGACGAGTTGTACTTTATGTAGGTACCATTTTTTGGTACAAGTACATTGTTTAATTTCTATACATTTTTATTTTGCGAAAATGCAGAAGAAAAAAAAAAGCAGTTCCGCTGCAGTATTAATATTTATTTTTTTTACACCATACACCGATCATCATAAATAATGTTATACATTTGTTGTACACGTTGTTACGGTCGTGGCGATACCAAATATGTCTATATTATTTCATGTTTTGGGACTTATATTTTAAAAAGTTTATGTATTATAAAAAATGTGTGTGTGTATTTTTTTTACTTTTTATTTATCATTACATTTTTTTTACATTTATTTAACTTTTTTTTTTTTTAAAGGGATTTATCATTTTTATTTTGTAACTGTAATGTACTGGCATAGATCTATATGCCAGTACATTAGCCTGTTACCGATTGTACACAGGCAGTTGTTAGGGCATACTGAGGTATGCCCTAACAGGAAATATGCTCAGACAGCCCTGGGGTCCTTCAATGGACCCTGGGCTGTCTGGCCATACGAGTTGTGGACTTTGATCGCGTCACAGAAAATAACTGACGTGATCAATGTGCAGTCCCCCCTCTTTGAACGCCGCGATCAGCTGTCATCGCGGCGTTCAAAGGGTTAACGGTGGAGAGAAGATGTTTCTCTTCTCTCCGCTGTCAGAGCGGAGCCGTGGCTGTGTATTAAAGCCGTTGCCCCGCTCTCGATTGCGCGCACAGACGGCTGTCACACAGGACGAGTATGCTCGTCCTAATGCGCGAAGTGCTCGCCGATCAGGACGAGCATACTCGTCCTGTGTCGGCAACCAGTTAATGTAGATAAATATAAAGTTATGCATCCGGGTACCAACAATCTGCATGCATCATATGTCCTAGGGGGAGCTATATTGGGGGAGTCACTTGTGGAGAAGGATCTGGGTGTACTTGTAAATCATAAACCAAATAACAGCATGCAATGTCAATCAGCTGCTTCAAAGGCCAGCAGGATATAGTCGTGGATTAAAAGAGGCATGGACTCGCCGGACCGGGATGTAATAGTACCACTTTACAAAGCATTAGTGTGGCCTCATCTAGAATATACAGTTCAGTTTTGGGCTCCAGTTCATAGAAAGGATGCCCTGGAGTTGGAAAAAATACAAAGAAGAGCAACGAAGCTAATAAGGGGCATGGAGAATCTAAGTTATGAGGAAAGATTAAAAGAACTAAACCTATTTAGCATTGAAAAAAGACGACTAAGGGGGGACATGATTAACTTATATAAATATATGAATGGCACATACAAAAAATATGGTGAAATCCTGTTCCATGTAAAACCCCCTCAAAAAACAAAGGGGGCACTCCCTCCGTCTGGAGAAAAAAAAAAGGATCAACCTGCAGAGTCGACAAGCCTTCTTTAGGCCGGATTCACACAAGCGTGTGCGTTTTATGCGCGCAAAAACCGCTGGGTTTTGCGCGTGTTGCAGTTCCGTGTGTCATCAGTGAATGGTGTGTGGCTGCGTGATTTTCACGCATATGCCATCCTTATGACACACGGTTTAGAAAAAGAAATGAAGGAAGTGCTTTTATGTTTTCCTTTATTTCTTTATCTGTTGCGCGAATCACGAGCGACACATGAAGTGCTTCCGTGTGAGATTTTCACGCACCCATTGACTTCAATCTGTGCGTGATGCGCAAAAAAACACACATGTATAGGACATGCAGTGAAAAACACTGAATGTCTGAATTGCTCCATTGAATTACATAGGTCTGTGTGACGTCCGTTGTTTTAACGCGCACAACACGGACGTGAAATACGCTTATGTGAATAAGGCCTTAGAACCTCCATCTGTAATTTTTGGGGTTACATGACGGCATGTGTTTAATTCCTCTACAGTGCCACCACAGGGAGGATATTAGGTATTAGATTACAGATGCAGGTCCCCTATAATAACTCAGAATTCCCAGGCAGAGTATTTGAAAATAAGTTGTCTGGCATAGAAAATCTAATTTTAAAAAGAATCAAGGCACATACATATGGGGGGGGGGAGAAAAAGAAAAAAAAAGGTGTACAGGTACTGGCATGATAAGTGAGACTTGTAGAAAGTTAGTGGTTTGCTGAGATTAAAGAACGATGGCGTATGCTTAGTGCCAGAAAATCCCTTTAAATGTAACAGATGGCCTTTTAGCTGTTCCCATGGATTGGAGAAAAATTGTGTATACGATTAGTCATTTATAGAAAAGAAATTATTGAAATCCATAATATACATGGCATAAATTAACAATTTAAAAATACTTCATAAAGAAAACAATTACCTTCTATTGGAAAGGCCAAAAGATCACTGCTAAGATTTGTGTTAATCCCCAGAGCATGCCACGGGTCTATCAAGCCATTTGGAAAAATTATTCTGCTGCTTTGAACATTGAGACCTCCATAGTTTTCGTTTGTTTGCTGAATTGCACCAACAACCATAGATAAATTATAGGCCAGCCCATAAATATCAGTACATTGCTGGACATGGTAGCTGCAGAAAGTGAACACAATTACAATACAATGTTTTATAAACAAGCCTTGAAATGTACACTTTATGCCATGTTTAAAACCGAGAAAGTTACCACATATTCAAAGTGAGTGTCGCCCTTGAACAGTATTTTTATTTATTTTTTATCTACTGTAAATAAGTTTCAAATTCCATGTGGATTTATTTCTTAATATATCTTTATAGAAGTAGGGGCTTAATTTGTCTTATCCAGTGCTCCAAATTGCCTGCATAGACATAGGTTTAACAGATAAAACATGCGGGCTACCTGCATCCACCACTAGAAGCAGCTTAGGAACTTACTGCATTTGTATTCAATAAGACAGTATGCAGTTAGCTCCTAAGCTCCCTCTAGTGGTGGCTGCAGGTAGCCAGCATGCAGAGAATTTTGAGATCTGGAACCGTGAAATGGAGCTCCGACCGCTATAAAAAGATATATTAAAGAAATTAATCAGCACAGACCTTGACCAAAATACAGCATGATAAAAAGGTAGAGATTCACATTAAGGCTATGTTAGGGCTCACAGTAACATTTGGTCACCCGTGAATGGATGTAAAATTGTCATAATATGGCAGCTTCAAAGTCACAAAGCCTTATCAGATTTTTTGTGATGGTCTCAAGCTTGTTTGCAACTTCTTTCCTAGAGAGAAACATTGAAGTCGTGTGAGTCATGCTAATGTTGCAATTTTACTGTGAGTTGCGAGCAGGGTATGGATTGTATCTTCTATCAGAATATCCTACACATTTCCCAATACATGAGCCTAATATCCAATGAAAAATTTTGATAGACCCACACACAGATTATGAAAATAGATGCTCAGTATTTGTATTCTTGAATACCTTCCTTCTAGACACCTGTGAAAATTTGCTTTACTGGCTTTTCAACAATGGAGGCTGAAATTTGACCCGGTATTACAGCACTTCAGCCTCTATGGTCTTATAGGCAGGAGGACAAATAAATATTGTATGCCCTTTTCCATGTGAGAATTATCCACAGACATGAGGGAGGGTCGTCTTTGGTATCCATGTCATTGTAGATGAAGAATTAAAAATGCAATCTAATACCAAGCTGGACACAAGCCTACATATCACATAATGATCTTTTGTCATAGGTGAGCAGTTCTGTGCATGAGAAATCACTAACATTTATTTCCGGTTCTTTTAGAAACAATTACACATGTAACACTGAAATCTGTAAATTTTCTAAGTCTGGTCTGTGCCTTCATGAAGCCTTTTAATCTCATGGGAGTCAGTAGATATCAGAAGCTGGTAGACAACTGCAGACTTGCTAAACGGTTAATGGAAATCACTTTTTTCCCCTATTCAAAATACATTCTGAAACTTTTTTTTTCTATTTTCTGATTGTATAATGTATTTTTCTATATAGTCTTTGCAGGATTATGTAGACAGCCATCTTGCCTGAGGTTCTGTCAAGTTCTAGGAGTGTTGGGAGAATGCTCTAAGGCCCTGTACAGGGAGAGGAAGAGGTGAACTGTCCCCATCACCTATTGTCACAGGTGTGATCCAGTGTTACCTGCCTCAAGCTTTAACCCCTTTGCGATAGGTGACGTACTATTACGTTGCTGTCGCCAAGGTCTTAAGGCAAAGCAATGTAGTAGTACGCGATGATGGTGTGGGCTCAGAAGCTGAGCCCGCACCATCGCCAGCAGGTGTCGGCTGTATATTGCAGCTGACGCCCTGCGCCATGGCCAGGACCTAGTCTCTGATCTGGCTGATTAAGTACACATATTTGTGTCCGTAACGACCCAAAACTTTAAAACTAACGTTATTTTTCCCGCATGGTGAACACCGCAAAAAACAAAAGGCTAGAATCGCTATTTTTTGTTCACCACCCCTTTACAAAAGACTAAAAAGTGATCAAAAAGTCGCATCTACCCCAAAACAGTACCAATAAAAACTACAACCCATCCTGCAAAAAACAAGCCCTTACACAGCTTTTTTGATGTGAAAAAAAAAAAAAAAAAAAAAAAAGTTATGGCTCTCAGAATATGGTGACAAAAGAAACCAAAAAAAAAAAAATATATAAAAAAACACCCCAAAAACACTACATATTGTATCGCCATAATCAGAATAAAAGTAGAATGTCATTTATAACCCATGGTGAACACTGGTGAATAATAATAAAAATAAAAAAAACCTGTCAGAATTGCTGGTTCTTGGATTGTCTCGCAAAAAATAAGCCCCCACACGGCTCCAGTGGAGGAAAAAATAAAGTTCTGGCTCTCAGAATATGGTAATGCAAAATGTGCAGAGTGTTCCAAAAGCAGATAAGATTGGGCACCATTTATCTGTGAGACACTAGCCACATATCTATGAATTATTTATTTATTTATTATATTATTATACCCTCTTATTATGCCCTGATGTACTCTGCACAGATTACATATGTCCCCACATTATAAACTGAAATACCAGCAATAGCCCAAACAGAAAAACTACCAAGCAAAATCTGCACTCCAAAAGCCAAGTGGCGCTTCCTCCCTTCTGAGCCCTACAGGGTGCCAACACAGCAGTTTACGTCCACAGATACGGCAGGCAAACTTGGGAGAACCCGCTTAGCATTTTATGAGGTATTTGTCTTCAGTGGCACAAACTGGGCACAACATATTGTGCACTAAAATGGCATATCAGCGGAAAATTTAAATTTTTACTTTGCACCATCCGCTATGGATTAATTTCTAATGGAAAAAAAAATGTCGGGTCAAAACGCTCACTGCACCCCTTAATATTCCCTACTTCAGTAGTTTCCAAGATAGAGGGGTCACTACTTAGGGGTTTGTTTTACTATTTGACCTCTGAGCCCTCTAATTGTGGGCCAATGCTGTGAAAATCACCACAACCGGCCTCAAATGCATATGCTGCTCTTCACTTCTGAGCCTTGTCATATGTCCAGGCAAATTATAAATGCCTTGAGAGGTGTAGTTTCGAAAATGGGGTCACTTCTTGGGGGCTTCCACTGTACTCTGGTACCTCAGGGTTTTGCCAATGCGACATGGCACCCAAAGATCAAATTCAGAAAAACCTGCATGCCAATTAGTGCTCCTGCCTTTGAGCCCTGCACAGTCCAAACAGCAGTTTAAGACCACATGTGGGGTATGGCTTTACTCTGGAGAAATTTGCTTTACCAATGTTGGGGTGCTTTTTCTCCTTTATGCCTTGTGGAAATGAAAAAAATTAAACATTTTAGTGTAAAAATGTTGATATTCATTTTCACGGCCTAACTTCACCAAGTTCAGCAAAAAACCTGTGGGGTCTAAATGCTCACTATACCCAATCGATAAATTTCTTGAGGGCTTTAGTTTCCAAAGTGGGGTCACTTTTGGGGGTTTTCCACGGTTTCCTTGCAAATGCGACAGGACACCCAAAAACTATTCCAGCAAAACTTGAGCTTCAAAAGCCAAATGGCACTCCTTCCGTTCTGAGTCCTGCGGGTACGAACAGCAATTTATGTCCACATATGGGGTATTGCTGTGCTCAGGAAAAATTGCTTTACAAAATAGGGGTGCTTTTTCTCTAAAACTACATTTTTGGGGGAAAAAAAAAAAAGTTTAGATTTTCATTTTCACAGCCCATTTCCAATTAATTCTGCTAAAAATCTGTGGGGTCAAAATGCTCACTATAATGGGGTAACATTTTGGGGGGTGGGGGTTTCCACTGTTTTTGTCCCTCAGGGGCTTTGCAAATGAGACATAGCACCGAAAACCATTACAGGAAAATTTGAGCTCCAAAATCCAAAAGGCGCTCCTTCCCTTCTGAGCCCTGCCGTGTGTTCAAACAGAAGTTTATGACCACATATGGGGTATTTCCGTACTCGGGAGAAATTACTTTACGAACGTTGAGGTGCTTTTTCTACTGTATTCCTTGTAAAAATGAAAAAATTGTATGATTTAAAAACAAAAAAAAACAAACTGGAGATTGTTTTATGGCTTTATTCAAAGAAATTTATCAAAATGCTCACTATACCCCTAGATTAATTCCTTGGGAGTGTAGCTTCCAAAATGTTGTCTGTTTGAGGGTTTTCCCCATGTTTTGGTACCACAAGACCTTTTCAAACCTGACATGGTGCCTAAAATATTTTCTAATAGAAAGGGGGCCTGAAAATCCTCTAGGTGCTCCTTTGATTCGGAGGCCTGTGTTTCAGTCTATTAGCACACACGGGCCACATGTGGGATATTTCTAAAAACGGCAGAATCTGGACAACAAACATGGAGTTGTGTTTCCCTGGTAAAACCTGTGTTACAGGAAAAAAAACAACAAATGAATTTCAGCAAAAATAAATAAATAAAAAAATAAAAATACAAAAAAAATTGTAAATTTCAGCTCGACTTTGCTTTAATTCCTGTGAAGTGCCTAAAGGGTTAAGACACTTCCTTAATGCTGTTTTGAATACTTTGAGGGGTGCAGATTTTAAAATGGGGTGATTTATAGGGACTTTCTAATATATAAGGCCCTCAAAGCCACTTCAAGAACATTTCCAAAGGCTATTTAGGAACCAGTTCAGAAGACGTGAGAAATTGCAGCTAAAGTTCTAAGCCTTGTAACTTCCTAGAAAAATAAAAGAACGTTAAAAAAAAAAAAAAACGTATGCAAACAAAGTAGACATGAGAAATGTTAACTAGTTGTGGTATTACTATCTGTCTTACAAGTAGATACATTCAAATTTAGAAAATAGCCAATTTTCCCTAAATTTGTGTTTTTTTCCCCACAAATATTAAATTTATTGATCGCAGTTTTTCACCAAGTACAACATGTCACGAGAAAACAATCTCGGGAATGCTTTTACTTATTCGAGCGATTCTAAGTTATTACCACATAAACTGACAAGTCAGATTTAAAAAATAGGCTATGTCCACAAGACCAAAACTGGCTGTGTCTCCAAGGGGTTAATGGAGGTGTTAACTTTCATTGAAATCCTGTCTGATCATTAAATGACTGCTGAGAATTGATCTCTGTAGAACAGGAAGTGCCAGTCTATTCGGAGGTCTTGGTGGCTAAAGTGAAAAACCACAAAGTTTCATTGTTTTTTCGTGTCCCTATTTATATTCCAAAAATAATAGGTTTTTAATAATAGGTTAGATAACTAGATTTACCAAATGCACATTTTACAATGGTGTGATATTTTGTACTATGCAAAGTAGTTACTCTTTTTTTCTATGACAAATCACAATAAAATGTTACCTTAAAGGAAAACCAGAAAATGGTTGAAAAACGGAATCTGAAGACTGAAAATAACCAAATTCTGTGCATGTCTGGTACATCCATTGTCTACCTAGAAGAAAGAAAAAAATTAAAAAAAGACTTGAATATAGGACTATACTGACATACGAAGCAGTGTAAAAACCAATTGCATGAGAACTTTTCTCCATAGTGTATTTCTGGCAGCGAATACTTCCTTTTAGTGCATCTGAAATAACATTGGTAATGACAACCACATGGCGCTTCACATATACTGTAGTAAGACAAAACGGTGGCTCCAATTTTCAGCTGTGCGCTACTACTTCCATCCAAATCTACAGAGGGATATAGCTTGTAAGCTTTGATTCTCATGAGAAAATAAGCATATCAGTACATGTTCTACTAAAGAGGAAATGTAGGTCATAGATCCAAGGCTTACAGCTCACCGAGGAGGCTCCTTGTTACAGTCCATAGCCTTTAAGTCTGCGCGTTTCACATGCTATGTACACCTTCGAAAGGGATTTAAAAAAATAAAAATAAAAAAAGTCGCATAAATGACAAATTTTATGAATTTTCTATTAACATTTTTTACTTTGAGACAGCTGTATACAGAGCAGCTGTATCGTGCGCTAAGACCTGAATCAGTCAGGTCCACGGGACGGACGGGCTCAGTGTCAGTGGGTTCTCCGTGAACTTCAATGTGATGGATAACAGGTGGACCCTGTGTGTCAGACACGCAGGACCCGCTGACACTGATCCTATCAGTCCCGCAGACCTGACGGGTACAGGATTCAGCGTAAGATACAGCTGCTCTTTATACAGAATAGAGCAGCTGTATCTAAAAAAAGTAAAAATGAATTTAATAAAAACGAAATATAAAGTCGCACCAGACATTTTTATTTAAAAAAAAATCCCTTTCAAAAAGGTGTACATCGCCTTTAAATTTAGAAAAAAATAAAAATAAAGTTGATATGGCCCATTGAAACAAAGTTACGTTCAGACTCTTAAGCGGCATAAGCTGTGTTTTACAGCGGACAGTCAGGAAAAATACAAAAACAGCTGTTCCTGGCTGTTTAACCCCTTAGATGCTGTGATCAAGCACATTCGCAGCATCTAAGATCTTACAAATAAGGGGGCACCACCCTCTGACAGCTCATCTCCCCCCCCACAAAGCAATCAGGGGGCGCCAATGGTGGTCATGGCAGACCAGGGGCCTAATGAAGGACCCAAGGCTGCCTTTCTTCATCTCCCGTTAAGCCATGTCTCTGGCTTGGTTTAACAGGACCCTGTAAAAATGACAATATACTGCAAAATGTTAGATTGCTGGTACAACACACTGCAATACTAATGATCGCTGGTTCAAGTCCTAGGGGGAACTAATAAAAAGTCTAAAAAAAAAGTTAACGTTTCTAATAAAATTAAAAGTAAAAAAAACCTTTTCCCATTTTTCCTCTGATGTTAAAAACAAAAATAACACCCCTACAAAATTGGTATCGCTGCGAGCATAAAAGTCCAACCAAATACACTATAGCGTTATTTAATGCACACGGTGAATGCCGCAAACCGCAAGAGTCGCTGGTTTTTGGTCACTTCACTTTCGATTTAATTTTTTGTGATATGAAGTGACCAAAACCCAGCGATTCCTCAAACTTTTGAGGGCCTTAGTTTCTTCCTTGTAAAAGTAGTGAATGGTGTAAAAACTAATTGTTAAAAATAAAAATTTGTGTTTCGGTCGCCACATTCTGAGAGCCATAACTTTTCATTTTCCATCAATTGAGCGGCATGAGGGCTTATTTTTTTCAGGGCGAGTTGTAGTTTCTATTGGGACAATTTTGGGCTACGAGACTTTTTGATCACTTATAAAATGTAGCCCTAAACGGTACCAATAGAAACTACAGCTCGCCACACAAAAAATAAGCCCATATACCGCTCAAATCAATATACGTTTGTTATCGCCATAATCGTATTGACCAGTAGAAGGTTAATGCACCGTTTTTACCGCACTGTGAACGCCGTAAAAAACAAAACCCCTCAAAAGATTAAGGAAGCTGGTTTTTTTTCTATTCCACCCCACGAAGTTTTTTTTTTTTTTTTTACAGCTTCCCCAATGCATTTGGTGCAAGAAACGGTACTGTTAACTACAGCTCGTCCTGCAAAGAGGGGGAGGAAAAAAACGGAAACAATATCTGGGTCTTGAAGCGTTTAACTTAATGACCAGCCTATTTTAGACCTTAATGACCAAGCTATTTTTAACGTTTTTCTATCGTCGCATTCCAAGAGCTACAACTTTTTTATTTTTGCGGACATTTTTTTTTAATAGCACCATTTTGAGGTACATATTTATTGATTATCTTTTTTTTGGGGGGGGGGGGCGGGAATAGAAAAAAAATCTGAAATTTCGCCACTTTTTTGCGTCCTAAATCTACGCCGTTTAACCGTGTGGTATAAATAACACACAACTTTATTCAGCGGGTTGTTACGATTGCAACAATACCAAATTTGTATATATTTTGTATGTTTTACTACTTTTACACGGTGAAAACGCTTTTTTTTTTTCCCTCAAAATTATTTGTTTTTGTGTCTCCATATTTGAAGAGCCATAACTTTTATTTTTCCACCGATGCAGTTGTAGGAGGGCTTTTTTTTTTTGCGGGAAGACTTGTTTTTATTGGTACCATTTTGGAGTAGATGTGACTTTTTGATCACTTTTTATCACCTTTTTTTTTTTTAAAGTCAGGATTCACAGAAAGCAATTTTTCAGGCGTTCACCGTGCAGGTTAAGTAATGTAATAGCTTTTGTAGTCGGGGTCGTTACGGACGCAGCGATACCAAATATGTGTAACTTTACTTTCTTTTTTTAATAGTAAAGGAGAAAAAGTGGGTTTTTCATATTTTTTTTTCCCATATTTATTTATTAACTTTATTAAACTTTTTTTTAACTTTTTTACTAGTCCCACTAGGGGACTTCACTATGCGATTATCCGATCGCAATTATAATACACTGCAATACTTTTCTTTTGTATTGCAGTGTATTACTGCCTGTCCGTTTAACACTCATTAGCATTCATTATAGGCAGACCTGGGGGCCTTTATTAGGCCCCCGGCTGCCATCGGAGACAGACACTCTGCGATCTTTTCGCCGGGTGTCAGTGGGATGAGAGGGAGCTCCCTCCCTCTATACAAAACCACTCAGATGCAGTGCACGCTATGGAGCACCGCATCTGAAGGGTTAAACGGGTGAGATCGATACGAATATCGATCTCACACGTTAGAGCAGGGACGCCCCCAGCCCTCAGCTACGTCTGGCAGCTGAGAGCAGGGAGATTTGACAGCTCCCTGCTCTGTTTACTTTATTCTGATGCAGCGATGTAAAAAGGCTTATGCATCAGAATAAAGCCTGTTAGTGGCCGCCGTGAAAAGGCGTATTGGCGGTCGCTAACGGGTTAAAATGCAGATTTCGGATGGGGATTTTCCCATTCTATTCTGTACCTTGTGCTAGTAATATTGGATTTTCTCTTGTAGCTGCAGTAAAAAGTAAAGCTACACTGTACCAGTCATTAGGCAATTGTTAATATACTTCCTTACATAGGATTAAAGGAATAGGGCTCTCCTATCCTTTAAAAGGTGGCGCCTTGCTCTCCTGGGCTGCATTCAATCAGGGGATACATCGGCACTGGGAAGGAGTTGGCAAGAGAAGAGGCTTGAGGAAATTCCGCAGCTCTTACACTATGTGGGCACCCGGCCTAACAGAATGGTGTGTGGAAATTCCACAGTATTTACAGTAGCAACAAAGGAGATGGGATTAAGAAAATCTCACGCCCACGCTGTGGAAAAAGAAACAAAAACGCAGTGTAAACGTTAAATAACCTGCGGTGCGGAATTTAAATCCGCAGCATGTCAATTTATGCTGCTTTTCCATTGATTTTCTGTTGTGGGTTTTCCCCATTGAATTCAATGGGGCAGCAAAACCCGCAACAGAAAGCCAAGTGTTGCAACTATTGTGGCAGATTCGCAGTGATTCCGCCGCAAAAATTGCAACTCCGGAAAAAAATAAACAAAAAAACACGTACCCAGAACTCTCCTTCCTGCAGTCCGGCATCTTGGGATGACATTGCATCCTGCGTGACCGCTGCAGCCAATCACAGGCTGCAGTGTCACATGGCCTGCAACAACATCTTAGGAGGCCGGACTATGCGCAGAAGGGAGGGAGTGGGTAAGTTTGAAAGGGTTTTTTTTTTTTCCCCCAGCAGAAATTCTGGCCGAAAAACCACACCACAATGTGGTCCGGTTTCTCAGACGTAATGTACTGCGGGTTCCAGGTCGGATACACGTCGCAGTTTTTATGCAGCGTATCTGACGCGTGCCTTGAAGTTTGACACCCCCCTCCCCTTATCCGCTAGGCCTTGCTGTCCAGTGTTCCTTTTTTTTTTATGAAGAGTCAATAAATACAGAAGGAGACAGACCTCCGAGACAGCGACTTGTGCTGCTGATCTTCATGAACGGAGGACACAGAAGTTCAGAACTGTGTGTACCTATTCCTCGGGCAATGTCAAACTGAACAATTGCAGGGTTTTCGCATGTACTGATATTTTAGTTTTAGGATCATGCATTCTGGCACATGAACTTTTTTTTTTGAAGCAAAAGGTTCTAATGAATATATAGTTCTAGAAACATTTTCTAATGAAGATATAGAAGTCTTTGGATAGTAATTATATTAGAATCGATCGGTATGGATAGGTCTGTTCTGAGAAGGTTGCAGTAACCTTTTGGCCCCTTGCACACGGACGTGCTTTTGCGGCCACAATTCCCCCCAAAATCCACGGGAGAATTGCGGCCCCATTCATTTCTATGGGTCCATGCACATGACCGTGGTTTCCACGTTCCGTGCATGGCCAAGGAGCCTGGACCGCAGAAAGAACGGACATGTCTTATTACAGCCGTGTCCTGCGGTCCAGGCTCATATAAAATAATGGATGCGGCCATAGATTTGCGGGTGGCTCACGGGTGACTCCGCGGCCGGCCGACCTGAAAATCACGGCAATGCACGTGGCTACGGTCTTGTGCATGAGGCCTTTATGTAACCACATGACTATCGACCAATGGCTCTCATACAAGGTTACATCATTATGGACAAAATGGCACTGCAACCCAGGTCATAACAGACCTATGGATACCAACAGACAGAATTTTTTTGGGCAGCAGGTATATTAGATTCATCGATCCTCTACAGCTTCCTTGGAGTTGAGAGATTCATATTGCAAAAGGTCTAGCTATACATTTCTAGTTTAGACCGTGTACTGGTCCACTTTTTACCTCCTGATGAAGCCGGCCCTTCCCAGTGGATGTTACTCATGTCACGCACAAATTGCTGGTAACTTGCTTCAATGCACTTTTCCTTACGGGCTTTCATAATGCGCTGTATAACTTCAACATATCTGTCATATGGAGAGCCAAAGGATTCATTGGCCATGATGTCACAGACCACATTAATAGTCATATTTCCGCCCTTCACACCCTTTAAAAGAGGAAACAAAATACGCTCAAACATAATAATACGTATGAATAATTAACTGGTCAATCATTCTTCGTTCTTGAGCAGAGGTAATTAACCTGTGGTCAAACTATAACTCCCAGGATGCACTACGTGAAGAATTCTTCACATAATTCTACGGAGCGGAACCCCATCTATGCACCGTGTTACCGAATGCAGGGTTTCTTTTTTCCATCCCAGCATGCACTGGGAATTGTAGTTTTGCAAAAGCTGCAGAGATACAGGTAGAAGACCATTGTGATAGGATATAAAAAGACTGCGGTTAGCTCTGTTACCATTGCATTGGAGCCTTCAGTCAGAGGTATTTGACATGTCATTAGTCGTCAATAGAGTCGCATTGTAAAAAACGTATAACGTGTAGTAAACTATGTAACATGTATGCAGACGCACACTGCCAACACATGCCAAGAGGATAATCTTTTGCCATACATCAGGTCAATGGGGCCCTATGAATACATTCAGCTCATGCAGATGTGGAACATACACTTTATATGTAGTGTGAACATAGCCTTAGTGAATAGTGCACAGCGACATAATTTGATACATCAAAATGACAGTTATAAAACATGTTTAGACCACACATGCAATATGGTTTTGGTGGGAATGACAAGGCAGAGCTGGAGGGGTCTCTGAGGCAAGTCACAAGTCATTAGGGGAACAGGAGGATTACAGTAAAATTGGCTCATATAGTTTGGAGAGCACACATGTATGAGGGGGAATGACTATGTATAAACATATCAAGGGTCGATACAGGGATCCGACTAATGATCTCTATATAGCCAGGGCAGTATTCATAAAACCTTCAGCATAGGATTTTTTTTTGCCCCTTGAGGACAGTTGGCAAATATCACACTGGGTTTACTTTGGTCGTCCTCTGGATCAATACTGTAAGATAAAACAAGTCGTACTAGATGGACTTGTCTATTTCAACCTGACTTTAAAACTATGTCAAAGTGGCTCTTTAACCCGTTCCCCTGCATACATTCTGGGCCTTAATGGAGCAAGCTATTTTTATTTTTTTCAATAGTCACATTCAGATAGCTATCTTTTTATTTTTATTTTCTCGTCGACATGGCTGCATGAGTACTTTTTCGGGATAAGTTGTATTTTTCAAATGGCACCCTCTTGGGGTATATTGTTTTTTTTGTTTAGAATAACCGTCATAAGACAGCAGAGCACCCACTCTAGCCTGTACGGGAAACCTGTGTAGGACTTAGAGTAGGCCGCCATGGAAAGGCAGCGGCATAGAATAGGACCCCTTAATAACAGCCATGAAAGTGCGTATCTGTGTCGTTAAGGGGTTATTTAATAAATTTTGTGCAGTGGCAAATATTATGCAACAGAAGTTTATTATCTGGCTGTCCCGATAATAAAAACACAGGATTTACCCCAAAAAAAAAAACGCAAGAAAAAAAAAAAGATCTTCTGTAAGCAATAGCATTAATTCGACAGCTTGAAATGAGGATTGGCATAAGTGCCGCCAAACATACCCTAACAAGGGATGTGATTTGGACATGTTAACACGCAAACTCAAACGTCTGAAAATACAGCCGTTTTCAAGGGAAACTAGCTCCTGATTTTCAGAAGATTTTAAGCCACGCGCCATTTTCGCAGCGTTCTTTCGAGCGGTTTTCAATAGAGTCTATGAAAAACTGCTCGAAAACGTCTTAAGAAGTGACCTGGACTTATCCACAGGCGTTTACGCGGCAGTTTTTCAAAACAGCCGCGTAAAAAAATGGCCCGTCGGAACAGAACGCAGCTTTTCCCATTGTAATAAATGGGCAGATGTTTGGAGGTGTTCGGCTTCCGATTTTTCGGCCCAAAAAAACTGTTGAAAATAGCCCGTGTGAACATACCCTTAGGGTATTTTCACACGGCTTTTCGGCAGTTTTTTTCGGGCCGTAAAAGACCAAAAAAAAAAAAAAAGAAAAAAATCGGAAGCACAACGCTTCCAAACATTATCCATTGATTTCAGTGGGAAATATGACGTTCTGTTCCGACGGCCGTTAATTTTACATGGCCGTTTTTAAAAACAGCCGCCTAATAAAACGCCTGCAAAGTGCATGTCACTTCTTGAGCTTTTTTTCCATTGACTCTAGAAAAACAGCTCCAAAAACGACAGTGAAAAAGGAGTTGCTAAAACAAACAAAAAAAAAAAAAAAAAAGCTGAAAATCAGGAGATGTTTTCCCTTAACAGCTCCGTATTTTTAGACGTTTGATTTTGTGGGTGCACATACCCTTACACATCACTAGCAACGAGTGTCTCAGATTACTCAGGTCATTAGCACCAGGCTAAATGGACAGAGGCAAGAGTGCTTGGGAGGAGTTAGGGTATGTTCACACGGCCTATTTACGGACGTAATTCGGGCGTTTTAACCCCCGAATTACGTCTGAAATTACGGCTTGAAAGCGTTGACAAACATCTGCCCATTGAAAGCAATGGGCTGACGTTTGTTCACACGAGGTGTATATTTACGCGTCGCTGTCAAAATACGGCGCGTAAATAGACGCCCGCGCCAAAGAAGTGTCATGTCACTTCTTCAGACGTAAATGGAGCCTTTTTCCATGGACTCCATGGAAAACCAGCTCCAGTTACGTCCGTAATGGATGCGGCGTTCAAGCGCCTGCACATGCCGTTTCTCCTGGAAACGGCCCCGTAATTTCGTCCGTTACGGACGCTGCCGTGTGAACATACCCTTAAAGGCCATGTACACTTTATTTTCTTATTAGTCATTAATAAACTAAATGTTTTAGAGAATTGTAAACCCTTTTTATTGGCATAAACAATTTTGTTTAGTTTCTCTGCTACAGCTTCCTCTATACATAGAAGCGGTCAACTGTGAGACACACAGGACCTGCTCTCAGCCGAGCCATCAGTTCAGCTGAACTGACTGAGCTCCTAGCGAACCATACAGCTTGTTTGTAGAGAGGAGAGTGTGTGTGTGTGTGTGTGTGTGTGTGTGTGTGTGTGTGTGTGTGTGTGTATATATATATACACACACACACACACACACACCTCTGAAAAATATATATTTTTATTTAAAACAAAATTTGAAAAAAATAAAATTAAGAATCACCTAAAACAGAGAAAAATAACCAATCACATTCAATAGTGTACTTCATTTTCATTTATTTATGATTTAGAGTTTTGATGTTGCTTAGTGGTTCAACAAAACTAATCTACCACGTTTAAAAAAAAAACAAAAAAAAAAAACCAGCAGTGAATGTGAAGGTTTTGAAAACCGAACCAATTTGCAGTAAAAGCTTGGCCGTTACACGTGTCCAATTAGAACATTTTTTTGTAGCGATTTTTTAATTTTCCTCTATTACAGTCCGTGGGAGAGAAGAAAAAACAAAAACAGCTATAAACCATACAGTTGTCAGATGCTGTATTTGTTCCTCCAGAAGGGAGGAAGTAAAGGGCTGCCGTAATTTAAGTCTCCTCTCTGCCCCATATTAAAACGTACACCGCGCACAGTCTGCAAGTGAATGAAGCTAATAAGTTGTACTCCGGTTTTAATCGCAGCGTGAAAATATGAATATATTGAATATGAAAATATGAATATATTTGGGCACCAGCTTGAAGGCCGGCCGCGCACGGCAAGTATTACTAAATTCTCAGAAACGACAGCACATTACCCAATAAGTGACAGACCGCCGAAATCAGCATGTATGTTTCTTCTCTATGCTGCCCTGAGACAGGACAGCATAAATATAAAATATCAAATCCGCTTTAGGCCCCATTCACACGAGCATGAATCACGTCCATGTGCTGTGTGTTGAAAACGCACAGCACGCGGACCCATTGATTTCAATGGGGCCGTTCACACATGCGTGATTTTTCACGCAGCGACAGTCCGCTGCGTGAAACTCACTGCATGTCCTATTTTGGTGCGTTATCCCGCACCTACGTGCCCATTGAAGTCAATGGGTGCGTGAAAACCACGCACCGCACACGCATGTGCGGTGCATGATTAGAACATCAATTCAGCTGCAAAAAAAAAAAAAAAAAAAAAAGTGAGGTGCTTTGCCAGTGCGTGAATAACGCATGCCCCTCGCAAAGCACACTGATGCAGAACACAACACACACGGACCCGATTCACACGTGTGAATCGGATACGCTTGTGTGAATGAGGCCTTAATGGAACAGCACAACTTAGAGAAGGGTTTGTTTGTTTTTTTACAAAACATTTTGACAAATGCTTCATGGTTAAGAGAAGATCAGATTTCAGGTTAAACGCCTTAATCTTCCGCCCATACAGATTTTAAGAGGCTGCACATCATTGTACACACCATTTATTCCAAAACAAACATTAACAGTACAAATTTGGCGTCTTCCTCCTAAACATGGGAAAAAAAAACTTTCAATACATGCTGGAATACAAAGTTGGAAGGAATAGAAAACCACAATGTTCAGTCTGGAAAGGAGTATTACGAGCGAACATCAAACATCTGATAAATTTAAATGTCAAAGGAGGAGGTAACAGAGATGGCCAAGAGTTTAGAAAATTTCATGCTCTTAAATGTCGCAACAGGAACAATACAAGAAAGTCACGTAGTAGAAAGGAGAATCTAATTAGGTATTTGGCAACTTTCACGCACTTTATCCACTGCATATGGAGAGTGGTATTAACTATTTTCTCAGATTAGTTTATACTCACTTCATACTTCCAATAATTATTTTTGTTAGCCTTTTTTTTTTATAAATTTATAGATCTACAATTCTTAATAGCAAACAAAAGGTGTTTATATCTATAAGGCAATAGAACAAAAAAAAAAAAAAAAAAAAGGAAGAGATTGAAGATAGAAAAAGCTGAAGGACTAACAGAACAACCTACAGTGAAGGAAATAAGTATTTGATCCCTTGCTGATTTTGTAAGTTTGCCCACTGTCAAAGACATGAACAGTCTAGAATTTTTAGGATAGGTTAATTTTACCAGTGAGAGATAGATTGATTATATTTAAAAAAAAACAGAAAAATCACATTGTCAAAATTATATATATTTATTTGCATTGTGCACAGAGAAATAAGTATTTGATCCCTTTGCCAAACAAGACTTAATACTTGGTGGCAAAACCCTTGTTGGCAAGCACAGCAGTCAGACGTTTTTTGTAGTTGGAGGTTTGCACACATGTTAGATGGACTTTTGGCCCACTCCTCTTTGTAGATCTGTAAATCATTAAGATTTCGAGGCTGTCGCTTGGCAACTCGGATCTTCAGCTCCTTCTATAAGTTTTCGATGGGATTAAGGTCTGGAGACTGGCTAGGCCACTCCATGACCTTAATGTGCTTCTTTTTGAGCCACTCCTTTGTTGCCTTGGCTGTATGTTTCGGGTCATTGTCGTGCTGGAAGACCCAGCCACGAGCCATTTTTAATGTCCTGGTGGAGGGAAGGAGGTTGTCACTCAGGATTTGACAGTACATGGCTCCATCCATTCTCCCATTGATGCGGTGAAGTAGTCCTGTGCCCTTAGCAGAGAAACACCCCCAAAACATAATGTTTCCACCTCCATGCTTGACAGTGGGGACGGTGTTCTTTGGGTCATAGGCAGCATTTCTCTTCCTCCAAACACGGCGAGTTGAGTTAATGCCAAAGAGCTCAATTTTAGTCTCATCTGACCACAGCACCTTCTCCCAATCACTCTCAGAATCATCCAGATGTTCATTTGCAAACTTCAGACGGGCCTGTACATGTGCCTTCTTGAGCAGGGGGACCTTGCGGGCATTGCAGGATTTTAATCCATTACGGCGTAATGTGTTACCAATGGTTTTCTTGGTGACTGTGGTCCCAGCTGCCTTGAGATCATTAACAAGTTCCCCCCGTGTAGTTTTCGGCTGAGCTCTCACCTTCCTCAGGATCAAGGATACCCCACGAGGTGAGATTTTGCATGGAGCCCCAGATCGATGTCGATTGACAGTCATTTTGTATGTCTTCCATTTTCTTACTATTGCACCAACAGTTGTCTCCTTCTCACCCAGCATCTTACTTATTGTTTTGTATCCCATTCCAGCCTTGTGCAGGTCTATGATCTTGTCCCTGACATCCTTAGAAAGCTCTTTGGTCTTGTCCATGTTGTAGAGGTTAGAGTCAGACTGATTAATTGAGTCTGTGGACAGGAGTCTTTTATACAGGTGACCATTTAAGACAGCTGTCTTTAATGCAGGCACCAAGTTGATTTGGAGCGTGTAACTGGTCTGGAGGAGGCTGAACTCTTAATGGTTGGTAGGGGATCAAATACTTATTTCTCTGTGCACAATGCAAATTAATCTATAAAATTGACTTTTTTTTTTTTTTTTAAATATAATCTATCTCTCACTGGTAAAATTAACCTAGCCTAAAAATCCTAGACTAAAAACACAAACAGAAAAAATGGGACATAAATATCAAAACCACAAAAAAGGCCATACTCACTAGGTAGGTGGGTGGGTGAAAACCCGTTCCCATCAGGACGCAGACGGGTCAAAGAATGCTGCAGAAGGAGTGTGCATTAAATAGTGATAGCCCCTCCCACTAGTCTTGAGGGGAGTGGCGGACTAAGTGCTCAAAGGTGTGCGATAAATGTGTGTCAGTGTAGTGCTAGGGTGTGAATGGATGGTAAAAAATAAATATGTATGTATGAAAGTGTCAGAACTGTGTAATAATGTAATAAAAATAAATAAATAAAATAAATGTGATGAATAGGGGTCAGTGCTGTGAATAGTACATGGGGTGTCAGTACTATGTGTAATACGTGGAGGGATAATGTGCTGGTCGTCAGGCATGGCGTATCTTGCCGAATAACAGCCTATTTGTAACGCCGCTAGTGTTAGCTAAAGCGGGCTGCTCTGCATTCCAAACCAAACGCCAGCACATCATGCCCTCCCAGCATATAAGACCCGGCTGCGTCCTGAAAAAAAGTGTAGTGTACGTAGTAAGAAATATCCATGAAACATGGGGTATTAGTTGTTATTTTGGCCAAAATACGCAAAGCTCGCAACCCAACGTCAAGGGTCCCCAGTGCCTTGCGAGTCCCTAACCAGAACTTATCCCTCCACGTATTACACATAGTACTGACACCCCATGTACTATTCACAGCACTGACCCCTATTCATAACATTTTATTTATTTATTTTTATTACATTATTACACAGTTCTGACACTTTCATACATACATATTTATTTTTTACCATCCATTCACACCCTAGCACTACACTGACACACATTTATCGCACACCTTTGAGCACTTAGTCCGCCACTCCCCTCAAGACTAGTGGGAGGGGCTATCACTATTTAATGCACACTCCTTCTGCAGCATTCTTTGACCCGTCTGCGTCCTGATGGGAACGGGTTTTCACCCACCCACCTACCTAGTGAGTATGGCCTTTTTTGTGGTTTTAAAAATTCTAGACTGTTCATAGTCAAAAACGTATATGGCACCAGCGTATAAATTACAACATTCACTAATATTACGATGTATGAGAACCAAATATAGAATACAAGGTGATAGGATATATTTGGATCTCATACTGTACATTGTAATAGTTTAATCGGTGAAGGTTTGAGTTTATTAAATATGTAAAAGTGGCAGCTCTTGCGGTTCTCTTCAGGGAAAACCCAAACCAGGTCCCAAGAAACCGTGGTTGAAAAAAACTTCTCTAGAGCATAGGGTGCCAATTCTTCACAAGGAAATGGGCAGAATTAGGTAATTATACAGAGATTTTAACATACACCAAGATCTGCATGATGTTGAGCCCTACTGATCATTGAAACCTGCCCCATAGGCCCCATGCACACGACCATGTCCGCAATCATGGCCCGCGGGCACGGCCCCCGCCGACAGCCGCATTTTCGGGCCGTGCCCCCATACAAAGTATGGGAGCACGGCCCGCAAAATGCAAAAGAACGGACATGTTACATATTTTTCGGAACATTTCCACGGCACAGACACCCTTCCGTAGCGCTACTGAAAGGTGTCCGCGTTCAATTAAAGTGAATGGGTCAGTTTTTGCGGTCCGCAAAAACGGAGGCTTTTTACGGTCGTGTGCATGGGGCCATACTCTGCCCAATTCTCCGCCTAATTTTTTTCTAAATGGGCCGTATACAGCAGGATACACATTTCCTTCAGCTTCGATGAGTAAGCAGGAGACTTCAGTATCATTTGAGGAGCTTTATACATTGATGAGAAAAGACCCTTTCTTTTTTATGGGGCTGATCGGATCTGACATTTACTACCAAAAGGCCAGTCATTTTACTCCAGAGAATGTGGGAGGCAGTCAAATTTCATATTTAGAATTTTCTCAAGAACAAACCACATGAATAAAATTCTTGCCATAAAAAAGGTCCTAAAAGAAAAAAAAAAAAAAAAGAAAAAAAAAGAAACAATTATCCCCAGCGACATGGGACACTGCATGTAGTTGACCTTATTTTCTCTAGCAGAAAATTGCAGACCAACAATTATAGTTGGTATCTCTCTACAATTCTTCATTTGGAAGTGTGTCATGCAATCACTAATTTCCTTTAACAAAAAAAAAACAAAAAACAGCCAAAAGTAATTTGTATGGATTAAGGCCTCATTCACATCTGCGTTGGCCCTGTTCTGACGTTCCGTCTGAGCTTTGTCAGAGCGGGACCCTGAACGGACACAAACCAGGAGGTTTCTGTTTCCATCAACATTGATTTCAATGGTTACGGATCCAGTGCCCATGGTTTCCGTTTGTCTGTTGTGCACCGCTTCATCGTTTTGCCGGAAGCAATAGCCTAGTGGAAACGGAAACCTCTGGTTTGTGTCTGTTCAGGGTCCCGTTCTGACGGAAAGCTCAGACGGAACGTCAGAACGGGACCCCAACGCAGATGTGAACAGAGCCTAAAAGGGGTTGTCCAAACCGCTGTAAGCTACATATAAACATGGCAGCCAGAGTTAAATTTCCCCACAGGGCAAACAAAGCATTACACAGTTGCCATAACAGCCAGTAGACCGTGCATGTAATGCACAGGTGTGCTGGGTCCCCGAAAGAAACAGCAAGAAAGATGGAGACAAGGTTGTAACCACTCTCCACTATTGCTAATAGACAAGGGTCCTGTAATTTCCAATAGGGTTTTTGAAAATGGCTAAATATTAAAGTGAATTTTTACTTGGCTACCATCATTACTTTAAAGTCGGTACAGACTCAAAACATTTTCTTTGTTATGCTCATTTGTTCTTTTATAGAAATAGGACTGAGTAAAGAAAACACATTTTTGGCACACACTTCCCCATTCAGAGTCCTTCCAATAAACGAAAAGTGTAATTAGACTTCCTAAACAGAATAAATCCTAGTCCAAGGCATCAGAAGGATTACGTTAACGTAACGAAACTGGCTACAATTATTTCCTGGCCTTCTTTGTGGAACTACGCCCTGAAAGATCATCCACAATATAAACATATTAAATGTACAAGAGAATAGTGAAAAGAGGGGTACAGACAGGAGAACAGGAGTGCTGTAGGAGTAAAAGGTGATAACTTGTACAAGGTCTGTAATAGAGGTATATGTACACAGCGAATAGAAACATTAGCTAAAAAGGCAAGGGGAAAAAAATAAATAAAAAAAAGGGGGAAGTGGTTGATATCAAACCTAGCTTTTATATACTCCTCTAACTCGGTCCACAGAAGTTAAAGTGGTCATTTCAAAGCAAACCTTTATGGAATTACATCTCTGGGACACTCACCTATCTGGGGAACAAAGGTCTGGAGAGCCAATTCCCAGGTTGCCGCTTGCTTGGTTCTTTCTATAACGTATTGAATTTTTGTGGGAAGGGCTCCACACAAGACACTTCTTCATTGCACTGTAAGGAGTGCGTTAGCCAGAAATCGGCAAACTGGGTCACTAGACAACCCGTTCTCCCGATAGGTGCGGGTCCTCTGGAACACTCACCTGTCAGACATTTTTGGCATATCCTGTGGATCTGCCATAAATGGTTAAGATGAGAACACCCCTTTAACTGATCTAGTACTATAAACCCAATGCTGGCATTTACTTAAATGTTAAAGAGGTGTGCTCCCTTAACTTCTCTAAACCAGACATATCCAGAGATGTGTGGCGCGAGATGTTAAAGGCTCTATTTCCAGAATTTTTATTCTTTTAATGTTGATTATGGTTAAAAGTTAATGAAAACCCAAAATTTAGCCTCAGAAAATTAGACTAAATAAGCCCAATTTCAAAATAGTTTGTTTTTTTTAATACCGAAATGTACACCCACTGAAACGTACGTCCAGCATCTGCACTCAATACTTGGTCTGGGCTCCTTTTACATGAATTACTACATCAATGCAGCGTTGCCTGGAAACGATCAGCCAGTGGCACTGATGAGGTGTTATGGAAGCCCAGGTTACTTTGATAGCGGCCTTCAGCTCGTCTGCATTGTTGGGTCTGGTGTCTCATCTTCCCCTTGACAATATCCCATAGATTCTCTATGGGGTTTAGGTCAGGAGAGTTTGCTGGCCAATCTAGCACAGTGACACTGTGGTTTTTAAACCAGGTATTGGTACTTTCGGCCATGTGAGCAGGTGCCAAGTCCTGATGGAAAATGAAATCCGCATCTCCATAAAGCTTGTCAGCAGAGGGAAGCATGAAGTGCTCGAAAATTTCCTAGTGGACGGCTGTGTTGACTGTGGACTTGATATAACAAAGTGGACCAACACCAGCAGATAACATGGCTCCCCAAACCATCACCGACTGTGGAAACTTCACACTGGACCGCAAGCAACTTGGATTAAGTGCCTCCCCACTCTTCCTCCAGACTGTAAATCTTGCATTTCATTTGGAAACCAAGATCCCACTTTCATCTGAAAACAGGACTTTGGACCACTGAGCAACAGACCAGTCCTTTTTCTCCTTAGCCCAGGTAAGACACTTCTGATGTGGTCTCTAGGAACGTAACAGTTATAGACCATGTCCTGGATACGTCTGTGTGGTGGCTCTTGAAGCATTGACTCCAGCCGCAGTCCACTCCCTGTAAAATTTCCCCCAGATTCTTGAATGGCCTTTTCTTGACAATCCTTTCAAGGCTGCGGTTAGCCCTGTTGCTTGTGCACCTTTTTGTACCACATTTTTTCCTTCAACTTTCCATTAATATGCTTGGATACAACACTCTGAACAGCCAGCTTCTTTAGCAATGTCCTTTTGTGGCTTACCCTCCTTCTGGAGGGTGTCAATGACTGTCTTCTTGACTAGGGTTGTCACGATACCAGAATTTGGACTTGGATACAGATACTTCGTGTAGTATTGTGATGCTCTATACCAAAATGATTCTTTGCCAACAAAAAAAATAAAATAAAAAAGGTGCGTGGTGTGATGAATTTTGAACCACCATATGCCTCGCATTAACCGTAATTAAACCCATCATGTTCCTCAGTCATAATGGACAACATTGGGTTAGTGTGTAAGGAACATGATGGGGTTAATTACTTTGAATTTGAGGCACATGGAGGTTCAACATTCATAATATTAATGTGAGGCACAGGGTAAGTGAAAGAAAGCAGTTTATTTTATAACAGGGTAAACAAATGTGTTACTACGGTCGCGACTATACCGAACATGTATATTTTATGTATTGAGACTATGTGAATTGTAAATGTTGAATTTAACATTACCTATATTTTTTGACTTTTTTTTTAAACTAATGTTCTGGCATATATCTAGATGCCAGTACCTTAGCCTGTGTACTGATAGTACACAGGCAGTGGTTAGGACATAACTCAGTATGCCCTAACAGGAAATATGGTCAGACAGCCCTGGGGTCCTTTAATGGACCCTGCTCTGTTTGCCCATATATGGCATGTCCCTCGAGCGCTTCACAGGGACTCCCCGTGACGCGATCCAAAGGTCATCCCCTTCTCATTTACCCCTTAAATGCTGAAGTCAGCCTTGATCGCAGCATTTAGGGGGATAACGGCGGAGATGAGAGGTTTCTCTGATCTCCGCCGTTAGAATGGGACTGAGGCTGTTTAACACAGTCAATGCCCCGCTCCTGACAATAAGTGCCACCACGCGGTGAGCATGAAGTGAAGCGGCAGGGGCTGCCCTAATGAGCAGCGGCACAGGCACTGAAGATAGAACATGGGGGGTGTCTTTCAGTGTGCGGCCGCCATGTTCTGTCTTCAGTGCCGGCGCTCATTAGTGCACAGCTGGTCGCAACACATCATGCTGACCGCGCGTGCACTTGATACAGCCGCAGCCCCGCTCTCATACATTCAGGTGTTACTATACTAAGCTGCGTGGCCGCAACGCTTTGCATCGAAATACATGAAATAACGGTATCGGACCGTTTCAGGGTGCACAGTATCAAAATAGTATCGAAGTTTCTATGCATCCCTATTCTGAAGAACTGTCAAGTCAGCGGTCTTCCCCATGATTGTGTAGCCTACTGAACCAGACTGTTGGACCATTTAAAAGGCTTAGGAAACCTTTGCAGGTGTTTTGTGTTGATTAGCTGATTAGAGTGACATGAGGAGTCTACAATCTTGAACTTCTACCCAATATTTTAATTTTCTGAGACTAAATTTTGGGTTTTCATTAACGGTTAGCCATAATCTTCAATATATATTTTATAGTAAACGTTCCTTTCCTGGATGGAGCAAGGCTTATTGAATTGGCATGATAAATTGTATAACTTAATGCAATTCAATAAAAGATAAGGGTGGACACATCTGTACATTAATCCCGTGAGGGGTCATTTAACCCCTTCCCGCATTTAGGCGTAACTGTACGTCCAAATTCTGAGTGAGTTCCCGCATTTGGGCGTAGTTACGCCCTGCAGATAAAGCGAGCACAGGAGCTGTGCGCTCTTTATCTTCAGTGGCTGTCAGCTGTTATACACAGCTGACATGCCGCTGCAATGGCTGCTACCGCCGGTGGCAGCCATTTAACCCCTTCAATGCGGCTGTCAATGACGTCCGTCGCATTGAAGTGGTTTACAGAGGGAGAGAGCTCCCTCTATCCCCCCGGGCCCCCCCGCGATGGATCGCGGGTGGCGATTATTGCTATGGCAACCAGGAAGCCGTTACTAGGCTTCCTGGTTGCCAAGGTACGGTAGCCTATTAGGTCCTGCCCGAGGCAGGACCTAATACGCTAATTGTCAAATGAAGAATGACAGTTACGATGCACTGCACTACATAAGTAGTGCAGTGCATCGTACCAGGAATCAGAAGACCAGATCTTCAAGTCCCCAGGTCAGTGTAAAAGAAAAAAAGTAAAAAATGTAAAAAAAAAAGTGAAAGAAAAAATAAATAAAAGTTAAGAATAATAAAAACACCACTTGCCCTGTTTCCCTGATCAACTCCTTTATGATTAGAAAAAATGTGAAAATATGAAAAAAAAAAAAAACTATATACATAATAGGTATCGCCGCGTTCGGAACGGCCTGATCTATAAAAATATCACATTATTTTTACCGCACTGTGAACACCGTAAACATTTTTAATAAAAAACAATGACAGCATTTTATTTTTTGGTCATCTCGTCTCAAAAAAAAATATAATAAAAAGTGATCAAAAAGTTGCAAGTAACGCAAAATGGTACCAATAGAAACTACAGTTCGTCACGCATAAAACAAGCCGTCCCGCAGCGATATAAACGAAAAAATAAAAAAAAGTTATGGCTGTCAGAAAATGGCGACACAAAAAAATGATTTTTTTTTTTTTAGAAAAAAAAAAAAAGAGTATTTTTACTGTGGGATCGTAGTGAAACGTAAAAAACGATATAAATTTGGTGTCGCTGTAATCGTATCGACCTGCTGAATAAAGTTAACATGTTGTTTATACTGCACGGTGAACACTGTAAAAAAAAAAAAAGAAACGTGCTGGAATGGCTGTTTTTTGGTTTCCTCATCTCCCAAAAAATGGAATAAATAGTGATAAAAAAAAAAAAAAAAACTCCAAAATGGAACCAATAAAAATTACAGCTCGTTCCACAAAAAATGGCCCGATGCACTCCGCCCAGCTTACATATGCCCCGATGCACTCCACCCAGCTTACATATACCCCGATGTACTCCACCCAGCTTACATATACCCTGATGTACTCCACCCATCTTACATATGCCCCCACATTATAAGCTGAAATACCACTAATACACCAAGCAAAATCTGCGCTTCAAAAGTCAAATGGTGGTCCAACTGAGCCTGGCAGTGTGCCCAAACGGCAATTTATGACCACATATGGGGTATTCTGGAGAACCCGCTTAACAATTTATGGGATGTGTGTCTACGGTGGTACAAGCTGGGCACAACACATTGGGCACTGAAATGGCATATCTGTGGAAAACAGCAATTTTCAATCTGCAACATCTATTGTTTACTCATTTTTGCAAAACACTTGTGCGGTCAAAATGCTCACTACACCCCTAGATAAATTCTTTGAGGGATCTAGTTTCCAAAATGGGGTAATTTTTCGGGAGTATCACTGTACTGGTACTATAGCTCAATGCAACATGGTGTCAAAAAACGAATCTTATAAAATCTCCACTCCAAATACTAAATGGTGCTCCTTCCCTTTAGAGCCTTGCTGTGTGTCCAAATAGCAGTTTATGACCACGTGTGGGGTAAAGAAGTTGCTTTACAAATGTTACGGTGCTTTTTCTCCTTTGTTGAGAAAATGAAAAAATTTTAACTAATGCTGCGTCTTATTGGAAAATAATATCATTTTTCATTTTCACTGCCCATTTCTAATAAAATATATGAGACACCTGTGGGGTCAAAATGCTCACTACACCCCTAGATTAATTCCTCAATAGGTGTAGTTTGCCAAATGGAGTCAGTTTTGGGTAGTTTCCACTGTAATGGTACCTAAGGGGCTTTGCAAAAGAGACATGGCGCAGAAAACCAATCCAGCAAAATCTGCTCTCCAAAAGCCAAATGGCGCTCCTTCCCTTCTGAGCCCTGATGTGTATTCATACAGTACTTTATTACCACATATGGGGTCTCTCCGTACTCTGGAGAAGTTGCTTTACAAATGTTATGGTGATTTTTCTCCTTTATTTGATGAGAAAATGAAACATTTTTACCTAAAGCTACGTCTTAGTGGAAAAAAAAATAAAATGAAATTTTTCATGTTTACTGCCCAATTCTAATGAAATCTATGAAACACCTGTGGGGTCAAAATGCTCACTACACCCCTAGATAAATTCCTCAAGGGGTGTAGTTTCCTAAATGGAGTCACTTTTGGGGGGTTACCACTGTACTGGTACCTTAGGAGCTTTACAAATGCGACATGGTGCAGAGAAATGAATCCAGCAAAATCAGCGCTCCAAAAGCTAAATGGCGTGCCTTCCCTTCTGAGCCCTGATGTGTATTCATACAGTACTTTATTACCACATATGGGGTCTTTCCGTACTCTGGAGAAGTTGCTTTACAAATGTTGGGGTGCTTTTCCTCATTTATTTGTTGAAAAAAAAACAAAAACATTTTGAGGTAAAGCTACATCTTATTGGAAAATAATGTAATTTTTCATTTTCACTGCCCAATTCTAATGAAATCTATGAAACACCTGTGGGGTCAAAATGCTCACTACACCCCTTGATGAATTCCTCAAAGGGTATAGTTTCCCAAATGGAGTCACACTTGTGGGGTTTCCTTTGTTTCGGCACCACAAGACCTCTTCTAACCTGACATGGTGCCTGAAATATAATTTAAGAAAAGGAAGGCCCAGAAATCCTCTAGGTACTACTTTGCTTCTGAGGCCGGTGTTTCAGTCCAGTAGCGCACTGGGGCCACATGTGGGATATTTCTAAAAACTTCAGAATCAGGGCAATAAATATTCATTTGTGTTTCTCTGGTAAAAACCTTCAGTACTACAGGAAAAATGGATTAAAATGGAATTTTTGCAAAAAAAAAAAAAAAAAAAAAAAAAAAATGAAATTTGAAAATTTCCCTTCCACTTTTCTTTAATTCTTGTGAAACGCATAAAGGGTTAAGAAACTTTCTAAATGCTGTTTTGAGTACTTTAAGGGGTGCAGTTTTTAAAATGAGGTGATTTGTGGGGGTTCCTTGTATATAAGGCCCCCAAAGTCACTTCAGAACTGAACTAGCCACTAAAAAAAAAAAAAATAAGCTTTTGAAATTTTTTTGAAAATTTGAGAAATTGCTGCTAAAACTTATACGCCTTGTAACGTCCTAAAAAAATAAAAGGATGTTCAAAAAACAATGCCAATCTAAAGTAGACATATGGGAAATGTTAGCTAGTAACTATTTTGTGTGGTATAACCATCTGTCTTACAAGCAGATACATTTGAATTTAGAAAATGCTAATTTTTTGCACATTTTCGGTGTTTTTCACACAAAAATATTGAATATATCGACCAAATTTGTTCACTAACTTAAAGTACAATATGTCATGAGAAAACAATCTCAGAATCGCTTGGATAGGTATAAGCATTCCAGAGTTATCACATAAAGTGACATGTCAGATTTAAAAAAGGAGGCTGTGTCATAAGGTCCAAAAGTGGCTGCGTCCTGAAGGGGTTAAGATAGTGAACAGGGTAGTAACTGAACTTACCTCAAACTCCCGATTGTCATTGTTATACTGAACTACATCCATAATATACTCAGCAATAGTGTCAAGGAGGAAGGCCATGTCCATTTTGGAACGTATAACCAGGAGTTTACATAGACTTAAAAAAAAAAAAAAAAAAAAAAAAAAAAAAAGTGAAATTAGGTGCATTCGGAACAGCAAACACAGATAAAAGCATTGTAGCATTAGATCATACAAGTGTGACAAATCAGAATCCATACTGTACATAAGACGTGATACAACATGCTATATTTATTTACATTAGTTATGCTGCGTTCAAATCTGTGTCAGGGCTCCGTTCTGTTGGAGCTTTCAGTCGGTACGGAGCCCTGACTGACACAAATGAAAACCATAGGTTTCCGTTTCCGTCACCATTGATTTCAATGGTGACGGATCCGATGTCAATGGTTTCCGTTGTGCAAGGGTTCAGTCGTTTTGACGTAATCAATAGCGTAGTCGACTAAGCTATTGATTCTGCCAAAATGACGGAACCCTTGCACAAATGAGACAAATGGAAACCGTTGGCACCGGATCCGTCACCATTGTGAGAGTGAGTGTGTAAGAGACCTATCTTCTTGCCAATGTGCATTGGACATTACCCAACGTTCTTTTTGTATCTTTACATGTTAGGGCGAGTTTTTTAAACTATTGCTTGGTTTGTATTTTTTTTTCTATACAAGGCGATTCAATAAGTATG
The DNA here is from genome assembly GCF_050947455.1 of Rhinoderma darwinii. Taxonomy (NCBI): domain Eukaryota; kingdom Metazoa; phylum Chordata; class Amphibia; order Anura; family Rhinodermatidae; genus Rhinoderma; species Rhinoderma darwinii. The sequence continues at coordinate 99,687,425 of NC_134690.1, forward strand.
ACGCAAAAGGGCCTGTAGTTAAAGACTATGTAAACCTTTGATGAACATTTTGTTATTAAACAAGTAAGGCTGGGTTCACAGTTTTTTTTCCAGGAGGAAAAATCTTCCTCAAAATCCTGTTTGGAATTTTGAGGCAGATTTTCCCCTGATGGCACACAGATTTTCGTGGCGTTTCTCGCGCGCGGCCATTGAGCGCCACAGGCATAAAACGCCACTAAATATGCTTTCTTTGCCTCCCATTGAGGTCAATGGGAGGTTAGAGGCGTAAACGCCCGAAGATAGGGCATGTCCCCTTTTCCCCCACGAGCCGGTTTTTCCACTCGCGGAAAAAAAAAAAGCGCCTCCGTCTCCCATTGAAATGAATGGGAGGCAGTTTCAGCCGTTTTTTTGGCGCGTTTTCCGCATCAAAAAAACTCAGTGTGAACCCAGCCTTAGTGCGTTTGGTGTAACTTTTTAGTTAGTCTGTATTCAAATATTTTAGATACAACTGCTCTGTATTCTGAATACAGAGCAGCTGTATTGTGATGAAATTTACCATCGCTCCTTTAGTGGAAGCCATAAAAACCAGTGTAAACAGAGCCTTAGGGTATGTGCACACGTAGTGACCAAAAACGTCTGAAAATACGGAGCTGTTTTCAAGGGAAAACAGCCCCTGATTTTCAGACGTTTTTTGAGCAACTCGAGTTTTTCGCGGCGCTTTCTACGTCCGTTTTTGGAGCGGTTTTCATTGGAGTCTGAGAAAACGGCTCCAAAAACGTCCAAAGAAGTGTCCTGCACTTCGACGAGGCAGTCATATTACGCGTCGTCGTTTGACAGCTGTCAAACGTCGACGCGTAAATTACAGGTCGTCGGCACAGTACGTCGGCAAACCCATTCAAATGAATGGGCAGATGTTCGCCGACGTATTGCAGCCCTATTTTCAGACGTAAAACTAGGCATAATACGCCTCGTTTACGTCTGAAAATAGGTCGTGTGAACCCAGCCTTATAATGATTCGCTTGATGGTTGTCCTAAGCTCCTGCAGAGTTCAATTTTGGACTACACAAGACATTGTGCAAGTTTGGTAAAAAAAACAAAAAACAAAAAAAAAAAAACTTGATCCTATGCCAATGACACATGTCCCAACCAAACAGAAAGTGATGACTAAGTAGTCAATGTGCTCCATTATTCCTTTCAGGGTCTCTTCTCCCTGTAGAAATACAACCTCACCACTTCTGCCAGATAAGACTGTTCACATCTGCGTCGGAGTCTCCATCCGTCACATTTGACAGCATGCTGCAAAAGTTAGGAACGACATGATGGAACCCTAATGGACCCCATAGTAAGTCAATGGTGTCCTTCAGGCCAATTTTGAGTGACAACTATTCAACACAAAAATAGTTAACTATAAGGGTATGTTCACACCGCTTATTTTGGGCTGTTTTTCGGGCTGGAAAATCGTAAGCAGAACACCTCTAAACATCTGGGCATGGATTTCAATGGGAAAAACTGCGTTCTGTTCCAACGGGACGTTCTTTTACGCAGTTTTTAAAAACTCCCGCGTAAAAAACGCCTGTGAAAAAGAAGAAGTGCATGTCACTTTAGAAGAACAGCTCCAAAAACGGCCGTAAAAAAAAAAAAAAAAAAAAAAAGCTGCGAAAAACGAGTTTGCTTAAAAGACGGCTGAAAATCAGGAGCGGTTTTCCCTTGAAAACAGCTCAAAAACACATCTGAAAGTACAGAGCTAAGTGTGTGAACATACCCTAAGGCCTCATGCACACGACCGTAGCCATGTGAACGGCCGTGATTTTCGGGTCAGCCGGCCACAGAGTGACACTAGCGAACCGCCCGCAAATTGCGGGCCGTACACATGGCCTGGATGTGCCCGTTCTTTCTGCGGTCCGGGCTCCTGGGCCATGCACGGACTGTGGACACCAGTCGTGTTCATGGCCCCATAGGAATGAATGGGGCTGCAATTCTCCCGTGGATTTTCGGGGGAATTGCAGCCGCAAAAGCACGTTCATGTGCATGGGGCCTAAGGGTGGATTCACACATGGTAGATTTTGTTGCAGAAATTTTTGCCACTGAAAATTAGTTCCATTCATCTGAATGGGGAGGTGTCTGCAGCAGGTGAATAGATTTCTACAAGTTCTATTCAGATGAATGGAATGGATTTTCAGTAGCAGAAACTGTTGCACCAAAATCTACCACATGAGAAGTAACCCTTAAAAAAGCCAAAGACCTTATTAATAGCATCAATTCATTTCCTATCAATGTAATCTAGCCACAGTAATTTCCAGACATTTAATCACTGAAGAAGTCCAGTTATGAGTTTTCAGGAATAGAAGCGCTCTTTGACAATCAGTAAAGATTATACCTAAAATCAGAGCATAATCAAAAATGCAAATATTAAATGTCACATTAACCCCTTGAAGTCCAAGACTTGTTTTTTCATTTTTCACTCCCTGCCTTCGAAGACCCATAACTTTTATTTTTCCGTCAATTGAGTGGTGTGGAGGCTTGTTTTTTGCGGGAGGAGTTGTAGTTTCTATTGGCACAATTTAAAGTACCATATAACGTACTGGGTAACTGAAAAAAATAATTCTATATGGAGTGGAATTGGGTTCTGCTTTTAAGTCTTTCACCAAGTGGTAAAAATTACAAATTAACTTTATTCTGCTGGTCCACACAATTAGAGATTCCAAATTTGTATAGTTTTTTTTTTTTAAATGTTTTACAAGGAAAAATTATTTGTTCAAATAAAAATAGTCTTGCCATATGAAAACCATAACTTTATTTTTTCATTGATTGGGTGGAGTGAGGCTTTATTTGTTGCGGGATGAGCTTTAGTTTTTATTGGTAAATAGACCGGTTGATCACTTTTGGCACATTTTTTTTAGTGCCAAGTTGACCAAAAGACAGCGATTCTGGAGTTATTTATGTTTTTTGCATTCAGCACACGAGTTAAATAAGGTCATATCGTAATAGTTCAGACTTCTAGCGATAACAATTTTGTTTGTTTGTTTACATTAATTTAGGTTTAACCCCTTCCCGACATGCGCCGTACATGTACGGCACTGTCGGGAGGTGCTTCCCGCAAAGCGCCGTATATGTACGGCGCAGTGATGGTGCGGGCTCAGAAGCAGAGCCGGCACCATCACCGTGGGGTGACAGCTGTATTATACAGCTGGCACCCTCCTGTAACTGCCAGGACCGGAGCTACTCTCCGATCCGGCAGATTAACCCCTCAGATGCTGCGCTCAATAGAGCGCAGCATCTGATAGGTTTTCACCCTACCGGCAACCCAGTGATGCAATCGCTGGGTTGCTGTGGCAATCGGACGCCAGAAAATGGCGTCCGAGTCTGCCTTGTACGGGAGCCGATGAGGACCCGCCTGCGGCGAGTCCTCATAGGATTGCTGTCAGTGAATAACTGACAGCGCTAATACACTGCACTACGTATGTAGTGCAGTGTATTAGAGTAACGATCGGGGCATCAGGCCCTCATGTCCCCTAGTGGGACAAGTCAGAAAAGTAAAAAAAATGATAATAAAAATGTGGTAAAACAATAAAAACACACATTTCAAATAAAAAAGCTAAACTGACTTTTTTCCCATAGTAAGTCTTTTATGATGGTAAAAACCGTAAAAATGTAAAAAAAAAAAACTATACATAATTGGTATCGCCGCGTCCGTAACGACCCAAACTACAAAACTATTATGTAATTTATCCCGCACGGTGAACGCCGTAAAAAAAAAAACAAAAAAAAAAAAACATGAAAAACTGCGCCAGAATCTTTGTTTTTAGGTCACATCTCCTTCCAAAAAAGGCTATAAAAAGTGATCAAAAAGTCACATTTACTCCAAAATAGTACTAATAAAAACGGCAATCCGTCCCGCAAAAAATAATTCCTGACACTGCTTTGTGCACCCAAAAATAAAAAAGTTATGGGTCTTAGAATATGGCGACACAGAAAACAAATGATTTTATAAAACAAGTGATTTTATTGTGCAAAAGCACCAAATTTATATAGTGGTTTTTTTATGTATTGCAATCGCCGTAATCATATCGACCCGCAGAATAAAGCTAACATGTAATTTAGGGCGCACTGTGGATGCCGATAAAAAACAACAATAAAAAACGATTCCAGAATTGCTTGTTTTTGGTAATTTCCTTAACCAAAAAAAAAAAATTAAAAAAAGTGATCAAAAAGTCGTATGTGTTCTAAAATGATACCAATAAAATCTACAGCTCGTCTCGCAAAAAACAAGCCCGCACACCGCTCAATCAACTGAAAAACAAAAAAAGTTACGGCACTAGTAATGCGGTGATGAAAAAACATCTCAATGCGCAGGCCGGAGGGGAACATTCCTTCCGTTTCAGGAACTAGGAAAGGGAATGGACACAGCACATCCGCTGGAAGCGAGGGCGCCCGTATTATACCAGCGCAAAACTTTCCCAGTAATATTTCCCAAACTACGAAGGAGAAAAAGTCCCCAAAAGGTGCAGTGTAAAGAGTGTTACAAAAGGGGGATAAGAAAGAAAACCGTTTATCAGTGTGACACCGGCCTGTGCATAACGGATCGCTTCACAGCATAACACACATCTATGGATAATTGTATTATTTACCCCATTATTATACCCTCTTATTATGCCCTGATGTACTCCGCACAGATTACATATACCCCTGATGTACTCCGCACAGATTACATATACCCCTGATGTACTCCGCACAGATTACATATACCCTGATGTACTCCGCACAGATTACATATACCCCTGATATACTCCGCACAGATTACATATGCCCTGATGTAGGGATGTCACGATACCAGAATTTGGACTTCGATACCGATACTTCGTTTAGTATTGCGATTTCGATACCAATTTCGATACTTTTGCCAACAGTAATAAAAAAAAAAAAATCTTCCGTTTTCTGATGTGAGGCGCGACGTGTGATGAATTTTGAACGCGCCTCACATTAATAGTAATTAATCCCATCATGTTTCTCAGTCATAATGGGTTAATGTGCGAGGTACATGATGGGGTTAATTACTATTAATGTGAGGAACATGGAGGGTAAATTCATCGCACCTCGCGCCTCACAATAATAAGTGAATGAAAGCCGTGTTTATTTCATTTTTTTACAGCGTTCACATCATAAATGATGCAAAAACATTGTTGTGCGCGCCATTACTGAATGTGTGTATTTTATGTATTGAGACTTATTTTAATGTTTATTGTAAAAAAGGTGAAGGTGTCTTTTTTTTACATTTAACAATACTTTGTTTTTACTTTATTTTTAAACTTTAATGTACTGACATATATCAGATATGTGCCAGTACATTAGCCTGTGGACAGATAGCACACAGGCAGTTGTTAGGACATACTTGGGTATGTCCTAACAACAAGAAATATGGTAAGACAGCCCTGGTGTCCGTCAATAGACCCTGGGCTGTCTGCCCATATATGGTATGGCCCTCGATCGCGTCACAGGAATTCCCTGTGACGCGATCCAGGGGCATCCCCCCTTCTCATTTTCTCCTGAATGCTGCAGTCAGCTGTGATCGCAGCATTCAGGGGAATAACGGCGGAGATGAGAGGTTTCTCTGATCTCCGCCGTTATAGAGCGGGGCTGTGTAATACAGCCATTGCCCCGCTCCTGACAGGAAGTGCGCGCGCGGTCAGCATGAGGAGAAGCGGCCGGCGCTGCACTAATGAGCGGCGGTTCAGGCACGGAGGACAGAACATGGGTGTGTTTTGCAGAGCGCCCGCCATGTTCTGTCTCCAGTGCCGCCGCTCATAAGTACAGCGCTGGCCGCATCGCATCATCCTGACCGTGCGCACATGTTATCAGGACTCAGGAGCGGGGCTGTGGCTGAATTACACAGCCGCAGCTGCGCTCCCATACATTCATGTATTACTATACTGAGCTGTGCGGCTGCGCAGCAAAGTATCGAAATACAGGAAATAGCGGTATCGAACCGTTTAGGGATGCAAAGTATCGAAACAGTATCGAAGTTTCGATGCACCGTGCATCCCTACCCTGATGTTCTCCGCACAGATTACATATGCCACCACATTATAAACGGAAATACCAGCAAAACTCAAACAAAACTACCAAGCAAAATCCATGATCAAAATGGCGGTCTATTCCTTTTTAGCCCTACAGCGTGCCCAAACAGCAATTTATGGCCACAAGTAAGGCATTACCATACCCGGGAGAACCCGCTTAACAATTTATGGGGTAAGATTCTCTAGGGGCACAACATATTGTTCGGTGAATGGGCAGATCAGTGGAAACATTGCAATTTTCACTTTGTATCATCCACTGCGTATTCATTTCTGAAAAACACATGTGGAGTCTAAATTCTCACTACACCCCTTGATAAATGCCTTTAGGGGTGTAGTTTCTAAAACGGGGTCACTTTTGTTTGGTACATCAGGGGTTTTGCAAATGCAACATGGCGTCCGCAAACCATTCCAGCAAAATCTACGCTCCAAAAGATAAATACCGCTCTTTTTCTTCTGAATGCTCCCACATACGTAAACAGCTGATTATAACCACATATGGGGTGTTACCGTACTCGGGAGAAATTACTTTACAAATGTTGAGGTGCTTTTTCTTCTCTATTCCGTGTAAAAATGAAAAATGTTGATCTAAAACTACATCTTGTTGGAAAAAAAAAAATATATTTTTCATTTTCATAGCTTAAAGGGGTTGTCCGAGATATATTTTTATTTAAAAGTTAAACACACAATACACACATTAAATATTCCCTAATATACTTGCCTGTGCAATCTTGCTTCTGTTCTCCGTTCTGGCAGCTCTTTTCTTCAGATCACCTGTCTTCTGACGTCACGTTTTCTTCCTCCTCCACTGTCGTGTCGTGTCCCGATCACATGGTCTCGCCCCAGCGAGACCTCGGATGGGACACGACACGTCACTGGAGATGTGTCGTTTCTGCGGGTGCCCGCCCAGCCTATGCAGCTTTTTTTCACTGTGAGCGCGCCTATGAGTGTTCACAGTGAAAAAAGTGAAGAGGGACGGCACCTGCGGACTAGAGAGGTACAGTGACCTCTGTACTTTTAGTTCTTCCCCTATCAAAGCCTACACATAGTAGGCTTTGATAGGGGATCAGACAACTCGATGCAGCACACGGGTCGCATGCAGCCCTTGAGGCTGTTATCTGCGACCCGCGGGACACCGTTGCGCCGTAGCACCGAGCAGGCCCAAGGAGGAGCCGCACTACTCTATTATAGGCTCTGCTACGATGTCAGGAGTCCCGGAGCAGAGCGTATAATATTAAACTGTAAAAGATCTTCTGGGGTCCTGTATCTAAGCCTACATTGTTAGGCTTAGATACAGTGGCTAAAAAAAATTGTCACACATGGAGCCTGTATCTAAGCCTAACACAATGTATGCTTAGATACAGGACCCCAGATGACATTCTTTTTATTCCTGTATAAGATTTGTGTTTTGGGGCCCTGTAGCTAAGCCTAACATGTATTCTTAGATACATGGCCCATGTGTGACACTGTCTGCTTGGGTAATGTATCTAAGGCTACCTTGTGGTAGGCTTAGATACATGGTCAAACAGACAGTATCACACATGAGCAGTGTATCTAAGCATCACTTTTTTTTTCTTAGTTATGTGTTTTTTACAGTTCAAGGACTACTTCAATGACACCCTTTTTTATTTTTAATAAAATCGTTAACCAGTGTTGTGTGTTATTTCATTACAATATTTTTTCTATGTCCTCATTTATTTTAAAATGTATTACTAGTTCATTACTGTCTAACAGCGTCCATTAGTAAGGCTTCATGCACACGAGCGTGTGTATTTTACACGCGTGAAAAACTTGCGTCAATCATGTCTGTGCGTTACGGCGGATTTACACGAACGTGCTATACGTCCGTGCAACCCGCGTGGTTTTCACGCGGGTCGCACGGACCTATGCAAGTCTATGGGGGCATGCAGACTGTCCGTGAGTTTTGCCCAGCGTAAGTACGCTGCGTAAAACTCGCGACATGTTCTATATTTCTGCGTTTTTCGAGGATCACGCACCCATTGAAGTCAATGGGTGCGTAAAAATCACGCGCACCACACAGAAGCACTTCTGTGGGACGTGCGTGATTCGCGCAACAGCAGTAAAAAGTATGAATGTAAACAGGAAAGCACCACGTTCTTTTCTGTTTACAAACATCCAAACGTAGTGCCATAATGATGGTGGCTGCGCGAAAAGCACGCAGCTGCGCACCATATGAACATGACACGGAGCTGTCAAGTGCATTTTGTGCACGCAAAACGCCACTGTATTTGCGTGCGCAAAACGCACACGCTCGTGTAAATCCGCCCTTATGCATCAGTGTGCTTTTCGATTGTCATGTGTTATTCACGCACTCACAAAGCCAGCACATTTTTTTTATCTAACAAATTGTGTAAATCACGCACCAAACACGTGTGTGCGGTGCGTGGTTTTCACGCATGCATTGACTTCAATGTGAGTGTAGGTGCAGGATAACGCACCAATAGAGGACATGCAGTATGTTTCACGCAGCGGACTCTCGCTGCGTGAAAAGTCACGCATGTGTCAACGGCCCCATTGAAATAAATGGGTCGCGTGTGTTGTGCGTTTTTTCAAAGCACAGCACACGGACGTGATTCACGCTTGTGTAAATCGTGCCTAAGGCCCCATTCTCAACAGGGTGAATCTCGCCCGTGTGCTGATCGTGAAAACCACGCACAGCACACGCGACCCATTATTTTAAATTGGCCTGTTTTCATATGCGTTTCTCACGGGCGTCAATCTTACACGCAAGTGTGCATGAGGCATAAGACGGGGCTGGACGAAAGCAAAAAAAGCTGCAAACAACGGCGCAAAAAACAAACAACGCCAAAAAGGCTACAATAAACGCGGGGAAAAACATTTAAAAAAAAAAATGTGAAAAAAACAGCAAACAAAGAGGCAAAGAACGCCACGAAAAACGACAGGGAAAACGCCACGAAAGACGCAGAAAAAAAAAAACCCCAAAAAAAATACGCGAAAAGCGTAGAAAAAAAGGCTATGATAAACGACACGCAAAACGACGAAAAAAATATCGTGGAAAATGACGCGAAAAAAGCCGCAAACAAAGAGGCAAAGAAGGCTGCGAAAAAAAAAACGGGGAAAACCACATGAAAGACGCAACGAAAAACGCATAAAAAATTTCCGAGAACAACGACGCAAAAAAAGAAACGATAAACGACGCGAAAAAAAGGATACGATAAACGAAACGGAAAACACATTCAAAAACATCGCAAAAAAAGACGCAAACAAACAAGCAAAAAAAGCCAAGATAAAGTAAGCGGAAAACGCCCCGAAAAAAATCGGCAAAGAAAAACGCAAACAGCGCACAAAAAACGCCGGGAAAAACGACGCAAAAAACAACGTGCAGGGAGAGGTAAATCTGCCGCAAACTTCAAGACGGAATTTTGAGGCAGATATTGTTCCTGCCAAAAAACTCTGTGTGAACAAAGCCTTAGTGGAGAGAGACATGAGATAGAGGAGGGCGGACAAGGGTTAGGGTATGTTCACACGAGGGCGTCCGTAACGGCTGAAATTACGGGGATGTTTCAGCCTGAAAACATCCCCGTAATTTCAGCCATAACGGCATGTGCAGGCGCTTGAACGCCGCGTCCATTAGGGGCGTAATTGGCGCTGCTATTCATTGGAGTCAATGAGTAACGGCTCCAATTATGCCCAAAGTAGTGACAGGTCACTTCTTTGACGCGGGCGTCTATTTACGCGCCGTCATTTGACAGCGGCGCATAAATATACGCCTCGTGTGAACAGACAAACGTCTGCCCATTGCTTTCAATGGGCAGATGTTTGTCAACGCTATTGAGGCGCTATTTTCGGACGTAATTAGGGGCAAAAATGCCCGAATTATGTCCGTAATTAGTGCGTGTGAACATACCCTTAGGGTAGACACGAAGAGGTTTATAGAACTGAAAAGAGAAATAAAACATAAATGTGAAAAACATAATGGGGGAGGAGAACATTTGCTCACCATCCTTCAAGAATGTCATCAAGGAGACAAGTCCAGTGAAGGAGGTCAGCGGGAGGAGCAAGGACTGCTCACATGAACTCTTGGAAGGTACGTGCACGCTCATTGCAGCCTGCAATGAGCGTGCACGTGAAAAAAGTTTCAGCACAAGGAAAGATCAACAAACCAGAGCTGAACTGCATGTAAACAAACTGTGCTGAATTCAAAGAAGAAATGTGCTAAGTAGAATTTTTTTTAAAAATAATGCTTTATTTAGGTTGTCTGTATAAGGGGTAATGTATGACAAAGTTTTTGAAAAAATGTTGGGATCTCGGACAACCCCTTTAATTCTAATTAATTCAGCAAAAAAACCTTTGGGATCAAAATTTTCACTATACCCCCTAGATGATTCCTCAGGGGGTGCAGTTTCCCAAATGCAGTCAATTTTGGGGTGTTTCCACTGTACTAGTACTACAGGGGCTCAGCAAATGTGACATGGCACCCAGACATTATCCAAATGATGCTAGTTCCATTCTGAGCCCTACCGTGTGTCCAAACAGATGTTTGTGACCACATGTGGGGTATTGTTTTACTCGGGAGACGTTGCTTTACTATTTTTATGGTGCTTTTTCTCCTTCAGTCCTTGTGGAAATTAAAAAAAAAAAAAAAAAAATACCTAAACCTACATTTTATTTGAAAAAAATGTAGATTTTCATTTTTACGGCCTACTTCCAATAAGTTCTGTAAAACACCTGTGGGGTCAAACTGCTCACTGTACCCCTAGATAATTTCCTCAAGGGGTATAGTTTCCAAAATGGGGTCACTTGTGGGGGGTTTCCACTGTTTTGTCCCCTCAGGAGCTTTGCAAATGCGACATGGCCTCCGCAAACCATTCCTGCAAATTTGAGCTCCAAGAGCCAAATGGCGCTCTTTCCCTTCTAAGCCCTGCCGTGTGTCCAAACAACCGTTTATTACCACATGTGGGGTATTGTCTTACTCGGGAGAAATTGCTCTACAAATGTTGTGGTGCTTTTTCTACTTTAGTTCTTTTGGAAATGAAAAAAAAAAAAATTAGCTAAACCTACATTTTATTTGAAAAAAATGTAGATTTTCATTTTCATGGCCTAGTTCGAAAAATTTTTGCAAAAAAACTGGCCGGTCAAAATGCTTGCTACACCCCTAGATAAATTCCTCGAGGGGTGTAGTTTCCCAAATGGGGTCACTTTTGGGGGGTTTCCACTGTTTTAGTTCCACAAGACCTGTTCAAAGCTCACATGGTGCCTAAAATATATTCTAATAAAAAGGAGACCCAAAATCCACCAGGTGCTCCTTTGCTTCTGAGGCCGGTGCTTCAGTCCAGTAGCACACTAGAGCCACATGTGGGATATTTCCTAAAACTGCAGAACCGGGGCAATAAATATTGAGTTGCATTTCTTGGGTAAAACATTCTGTGGTACAAAAAAAAAATTGATTCAAAATGAATTTCTGGAAAAAAAAATAATGAACTTTGTAAATTTCACCTCTACTTTGCCTTAATTCCTGCGCAATGTCTAAAGGGTTAAGAAACTTTCTAAATGCTGTTTTGAATACTTTGAGGGGTGCAGTTTTTAAAATGGGGTGATTTATTGGGGGTTTCTAATATCTAAGGACCTCAAAGCCACTTCACAACTGAACCGGCCCCTGTAAAAATAGCCTTTTGAAATTTTCTTGAAAATGGGAGAAATTGCTGCTAAAGTTCTAAGCCTTGTAACGTCCTAGAAAAATAAAATGATGTTCAAAAAACGATGCCAATCTAAAGTAGACATATGGGGGATGTTAGTTAGCAACATTTTTGTGTGGTATAACTGCCTGTCTTACAAGCAGATACATTTAAATTGAGAAAAATGCTAATTTTTGAAATTTTCCGCTAAATTTTGGTGTTTTTCACAATTAAATACTGAATGTATCGGGCAAATTTTGCCCGTAACATAAAGTCCAATGTGTCACGAGAAAACAATCTCAGAATCACTTGGATAGGTAAAAGCATTCCGGAGTTATTACCACATAAAGTGAAACGTCAGATTTGAAAAATGAGGCTCTGTCAGGAAGGTCAAAAGCGGCCAAAGTGGGAAGGGGTTAATACACTGCAATACTAATGTATTGCAGTGTATAGTAATTTTTATAGGCTTCTGTTAAGGGAGACAGAGTGAAGGAAGACCTGGGGTCCTTAATTAGGCCCCTGGACTGCCATGGCAACCATCAGCACCCCACTATGGTGTCGCGGGGGCTGGTAGGTTTTTAGAGGAGGCCATCCACCTCTTTCTAATGTCCAGGGTGTCAACTGTAATACACCGCTGACACCTGTAGCAAGCTCAGTGCAGGAGCCCATCCCATACTTCTCCCCCTGCACCAGGAAGTAACGGCACATCATGGTGCATCAAGGGGTTAATAAAAAAGTAAAACATCCAAATTAAACCTTGGCTCCGGACCACAGGAAAAGATAAGTGAAAACGTGTTCCAGCAGTTCTATGCAAGTTTCATATTCCAACCCTTATTACCATGGGTAAACCTCTGAAAAGTGTTTACTAGTGGGAAACCTCACAAGTCCTATCTCAGGGGCGTAGCTAGGGGGGGCAGGCGGGGCATGTGCCACGGGCGCAACCCGATGCTAGGGAAAGGGGGGGGCGCCGAAGAGCAGCTGTTCGACATACGGGGCGCTCTTCAGCAGCGGACACCTGCAGCAGCTTAGGAAGAGCCAGGATATTACAGCATTCATACTTTATTCTGTGGGTCGATTATATTGTTGTTTTTTTTTTTGTTTGTTTTTTTAAGGAGAACCTCTCACCTGCCCATACATGTGCAGCATGCTCTCCTCTCTAGCTCTTAGGGTATGTTCACACGGCAGCCTCCGTTATGGCTGAAATTACGGAGCTGGTTTCAGGAGAAACCAGCACTGTAATTTCAGCCGTAATGGCATGTGCAGGCGCTTTTTGCTGCGTCCATTACGGACGTAATTGGAGCGGTTTTTCCATGGAGTCCATGGAAAACGGCTCCATTTACGTCTGAAGTAGTGACAGGCACTTCTTGACGCGGGCGTCTTTTTTACGTGCCTCCTTTTGACAGCGGCGCGTAAAAAAAAAATTACCGTCGGCACAGAACATTGTAAGACCCATTCTAATGAATGGGCAGATGACGCTTATGAGCCGCATTGTCGGACGTAATTCGGGGCTAAAACGTCCAAATTACGTCCGTAAATAGTGTGTGAACCCAGCCTTAGACGGTCTGCAGCAGTGACATCCCCCTTGCCAGTTCGGCAAACAAGTACAAGACTGATGTCTCGAGAGTTCAGTCTAGTCCTGGTCAGCCGACAGCTTGAGAGTGTGCACGTGCACACGCTCTCCTCTCTCCAGCTCTTGCTGTAACACGGTCCATAGCTGATTGGACGGTGTCACAGCCATAGTAACACGCCCCCTTGCCATCACACGCCCCATTAACAGTTCAAGGCGTTATTTAAATATCGGGCGCCAAATATAACGGCACCGATATGAATATAACGGCACCGATATGAATATAACGGAGGAGGGTATAAAAAAAAAAAAAAAAAAAATGTAAAGTGCCCCAGGGTTTGTGCGGCCCTGCCCATTACATGTTTCACATGTATAGGCAGGTGAAAGGTTCACTACTTTCCCACAATAAGGATACTCTTCTAAAATAAAAAAAATACCTTCATGTCACCATTTTCTGACAGCCATAACTTTTGTTTTTCAGCAGATATCGCTGTGGGAGGGCTTGTTTTTTGCATGATGAACTGTAGTTTGTGGGTACCATTTTAGGGTACTCGCAACTTTTTGATCACTTAATTTTATTTTTATGGTCACCTTGTCTCACAAAAAAAAATAAAAAATTTACATTTTTTTTATGGTGTTCATCGTGCAGTAAAAATAACGGGTTATTTTTATAGTTCAAGTCGTTCCAAATGCGACGATATCTATTATGTATAGTTTTTTTTCAATTATAAAAAAAAGGACTTGATCAGGGAAACCGGGCAATTGTTTGCTATTTAAAAGACTTAATTTATCTTACATTTTTTTTCTTTTACACTTACTTGGGGACTTGAAGATCTGGTCTTCTGATCCCCTGTACAATACACCGCACTACTTATGTAGTGCAGTGTATTGTAACGGTCATTTTTTTACCTGACAGTTAAGTCTATTAGGGCCTTGGGCAGGACCTAATAGGCTTCTGTACCTGGCTGACCAGGAAGCCGTTGCTAGGCTGCCTGCTTGCCATAGCAACAGTCAGCGCTCGCGGGGGGGGTGCCAGTGGGGTACAGAGCCCTATCCCTCTGCCAGCCACTTCAATGTGGTGGGCGCCATTGACCACCGCATCGAAGGGGTTAAACGGCTGCGATCGGCGGTAACTGCAATCGCCACCGTTGCAGCTGTATATTACAGCTGACACCCGCGGAAGATGATGTGAGCGCAGCTCCTGTGCCCGCTACATCTACAGGACGTGTCCGATACGTGCGATTGCAGTAAATTACTTGCAATGTGCAGACGTACCAGACACGTCATTTTGCGGGAAGGGGTTAACATGTAAATTACACAATATTTTGAAAAAAACAAAACTTTTTTTTACATTACTTACTAAAAATCTTTGGTTATTTTTCCATAGTTCTCCTTGTAATCCAGCAGCTCTAGCAAGGTGTCTGAGGCCATTTTAATTGTACCGGGGCAATCAGAGTGATTTCTTGCCAGAGACTCCTGCACAACATCCAGGTATTCTACAAAGCAAAAGCAAAAACACACAACAAGCCTCATCTATGAAACGGTCTCGGGATTTAAAAAAAATAAAATAAAAAGAAGAAGACTTAAAGAAACCAAAAAGTTTACGATTTCAAAATGAGGAATTTGGCACAAAGTTCACCTCTACGATGCACGTAGATCATGCCTACCTCATCATGCCAATAACAAACCACTGGCCTAGCTGGTATTTAGACTGGGTACCAGTAAAAAAATTGAGGAGGTGTATCAGCACTGGTGCAAAGGAAAAAAGTGGAGCAGCTGCTCATGACAAGCAACCAGGTTGCGGCTTATATTTTTCAAAAGGACTGAAAACCGGATAGATCAGAACGAAAAAGTGGAAACTTATCCCTCTTCCTTTTTCCATTGACATGAAAACTAAAGGAGTAGTTATTTCCTCACGTGTGATGCGTTCGGTCTCCTTTCACACAGATGTATAGAATCACGTCCCTTTCCTCAAAATACTGCCAATTTGCAGGCTACCGTACAAACATGTACTTGTTTTGTTAAATAAAGTGTGAGAACATGTCTGTCGCCAACAATTAAAGAATTCTGAGCAGGTCAAAGCTCCGCTACGCAACTAGAGATTATTAACAAGCGCTCAGCTGCAATGTGGTCTCCGCTACCAGAGAGGCACCATTGAAGCTCTCAGCTGGGCAGGACATGCGGCTCGCATCACATTTGCCACATGGATAAAATATGACACTTGTCTCCATTCTGCGGTCAGGATTACTTTTACCCAACAGCAAAAAGCGGCTTGTGAGAAGCCATCTGTATGAATTCATGTATACCAGTATTAACGCTTAGGTTTCACAGCTCTGCAGGTACAGATCTACTGGCATATGTAAAGGGGTAGGGAGGATTTCTGATAGATCGATTTGTCCTATGGGACATGTGTGGACTACCCACAGCAGCTCCAACATAGATAGGGGCAGATGCAAACTGGCATGAGGTGACCTAAATCCTAATTTTAGTCTAATTTACTAACATTCTGCTTGTAGTTTACCACTTCGTGTTGTATTACACAGGTCAAGTGTCGATGTGTGTCACTTCATCTCTTACACGAGAACAGTAAAGGCAGACATGAAGGTTGATAGAGGTAAATCACTAACTAGGAAGAAACTAGTCTAAGACTAAGAGAACGGGTAGGGGTACTCTACACCAGGTGGATTTCACTGAAGTAATGGCGGCACGTGCGCTTGTTTAGATGACTCCCTCTAACAAGTGTTATGTAGAAGACAGACTATGGATCCCTCCACTTAGATCCTGTATTCTTGTGGTCATGCCCTCCGCAGGTCTTCAGCCTGCAGGCAGGCCTTATGCAAGCAGCCGACAAGCACGGAAGGATGAAAACGTCATGTCATGTTAATGTTGGCTTGTGGGCCCAGGGAAGGTGCCATTTTGTTAAAGTGGCCCCGTAGCAATCCATACTGCCAAGGTCAGTCAACCAAATAACATTAAATCCTTGGGTACATTTTTTGGGATAGGAGGGTTATATATCCCCAAACCCCTGTCCACACTCCTGTGCGGATCATCACATCATTCATGTATGTTTATATCCATGCCAGAGGAGATGAGGTATTGGTAGGTAAGGTTCTCGGAGACCGCTTACTCCAATATGGTCCACTACAGGGGAATAATATCCGTGTAGCATACTCCATAGAATAAACTATGAGAAACACAACAACACAGGGTCCTATATAGCTGTGGGTTCAATTGTGAGATGCAATCCAAAAGGTAAAGCACTAAAAGAATGTCATATAGTTAGTCTACACTTACCTGAAAAATTCACAACAGCTTTAACAGGTGCACTGCTAGCAACTGCTGCATGGGCCAAGTGAGGATACTTTATCCGATACCATGCTGCAAGACACCCAGGATACGAACCGCCAAACACGACCCATTTTCTATCACCTAATCCCAGATTCTCAGTCATTACCGTCTGGAAATGTGCAAGATCTGCCAGGGCTTGCCGACTGCTCAGGTATGGTAAATTTTCCACGCTCATGTCACTAAGAAAGAAAAGAAAAATGAGGAAAATGGGGTAGATTTACAATTAATACTAAGGTGTCTGAATTTGAGAAAATAGACTAGATGCACAAAATGTAGTGGGTTATGCTAGATGATAAATGTGGTGCTTCATTAGACACTTCTGTGATATTTAATACCACCTCTTGGCTGGCTTACTTTAAAGAGGCTCTGTCACCAGATTATAAGTGGCCTATCTCATACATAATCTGATCGGCGCTGTAATATAGAGAACAGCAGTTTTTATTTTGAAAAACAATCAATTTTGAGCAAGTTATGCACAATGTTAGATTTATGCTAATTAGTTTCTTAATAGACAACTGGGCGTGTTTTTACTTTTTTTTTTTTACCAACTAGGCATTGTAAACAGAAGTGTATGACGCTGACCAATCAGTGTCATACACTTCTCTCCATTCATTTTTAGTAGTACTCCGAACACAGCGTGATCTCATGAGATCACGCAGTGTTGTCACATACTCCCACATTAACTTTACCGAAGTGTCTTGAGTGAATAGACATTGCCTCCAGCCAGGACTCTATGTCTACCCACACTCCCAACACTTCAGTAAAGTTTCTGTGAATGACAGCACACGTGATCGTACGAGATCATGCTGTGCTGTGTGAGTAAGTCCAAGAAATTTTACCCAAGTGTCAGGGCGGATTTACACGAACGTGCTATACGTCCATGCGACGCGCGTGCTTTTCATCCGGGTCGCACGAACCTATGCAAGTCTATGGGGCAGTGCAGACTGTCCGTGAGTTTTGCGTAGCGCGAGTCCGCTGCGTAAAACTCACGACATGTTCTATATTTTGGCGTTTTTCACGCATCACGCACCCATTGAAGTCAATGGGTGCGTGAAAATCACGCGCACCACACGGAAGCACTTCTGTGGGATGCGCGTTATTTGCGCAACAGCAGTAAAAGAATGAATAAACAGAAAAGCACCACGTGCTTTTCTGTTTACAAACATCCAAACGGAGTCTCATAATGATGGCGGCCCGCGCGAAAAGCATGCAGCCGCGCATCCATATGAACATGACACACGGAGCTGTCAAGTGCCTTTTGCGCACGCAAGACGCCACGGTTTTTGCGTGCGCAAAACACACACGCGCGTGTAAATCCGCCCTCATGAGTGGGAATAGACATCACATCCTGGCTGGAGGCAATGTCTATTCACTCTCAAGACACTTCGGTAAAGTTAACGTGGGAGTATGACAACACAGCATGATCTTGCAGGATCATGCGGTGTTCAGAATACTGCTAAAAATGAATGGGGATAAGTATACGACACTGATTGGTCAGCGTCATACACTTCTCTTCACAACGCCCAGTTGGTAAAAAACTAAAAACACGTCCAGTTGTCAATTAAGAACCTAATTAGCATAAATATAAAATTGTTCAGAACTTGGACAAAATTTATCGTTTTTCAAAATAAAAACGACTTATCTACATTACAGCGCTGATGTAGGAGATAGGGCACTTATAATCTGGTGACAGAGCTATAAACCTACTTTTTCACCCCAGAATTTGTGCAATTTGGCACATATTAAGCCACACCCCTTTTCTAAAAACCAGTGTCGCAAAGTGTGTCTGAAACACTTCATAAATTCAGCAGATTGCATTTGCGCCAGAAATCTGGTGCATTTGGATTAGTAAATCTGCCGCAATATATCCAATTGAAGGCTTTTAGTTGATATTCTCCTTATGTACTTCTGTAAACTCAATGACCTGATGCAAACCATCATATGAGAGTATTCCTGTTTTTTTCGCGAATGACAGTGAAACAAATGCTACAATTGCAGCGTTAAAAGAAAGCTGTCAAATAAGTCCCAACGTTTAGGTCATTTAAAACGATGTGCGCGCGCGCACACACACACACACACACACACACACACACACACACCATTGTCTGCTTTCCTAGCATCTTTGCTGATATAATGTACTTTATAGCGTTTTATGAATTTGTTTCCTTTCTCATCACAGATGACGAAAGGAATCCGATTTGCTAATACACAGTTTCCCTTTAATGATCGTAAAACCTTTCGGCTGTGCTCTTCCTGATAAATTTTAATCTGAATGTTCAATGTATCATGGCCAGATGACTGGAAGGCCAATAGAGAACATATTGAAATAATCCAGGCAACAAATAAAAATACATGTTATGTTTTGGTGTAATCCTAAATTGTCATGATATAATATTGGCATTAATAAGGAAGGGATAAGAAACGTAACCGTGATAGAATGCCAGAACAAACAACTACATTTTCTACGTGGATACAATTTGAATGACATTAAAATAGTGGAGTATATTTATTTATTAAAATTGGCACACCATACAAGTGGAGCGACAGTCTCTCCTCCAGTGCCATGTGTGAAACCGATGGCACTTTTCAACATTTATATATTTTGGAAAAGGTGCCACCTGGGCTTCAGAGATACGGCAAATCGACCCGAATGCCTCTTTTTTTTTTTTTTTTTAAGATGCTTACGGCAGAAAAGCGATGCAAGTACATCAATGAATCTGCTCCATTGATTTAAGTCTCTATTTTGTTACTTTGCTATTCTCTTAGGCCTCATGCACACGACCGTGTTTTTGCGTCTGCAATTCCCCCGAAAATCCACGGGAGAATTGCGGCCCCATTCTTTTCTATGGGGCCGTGCACACGACCGTAGTTTTTGCGGTCCGTGCACGGCCCGGGAGCCCGGACCGCAGAAAGTACGGTCATGTCTTATTACGGTCCGGAGTTGCGGTCCGGGCTCATTGAAAACAATGGCCGCGGCCATGTGCGGGCGGCTTGCGGCTGACAGTCCGCTGACAGTCCGCAGCCGGCCGACCCGAAAATCACAGCCGTGCACACGGCTACGGTCGGGCTACGGTCGTGTGCATGAGGCCTTAGTCTTATTGTGTGTAAAGGGTTAACTAAAATAATCTATTGTAATTAAATTTAATGATGTACAAGGTAATACATTTGACAATAGATCATCCCTCTATCACATCATTAGTCATACTTAGTTGGGTGACTTTTGCCATAGAAGCGGTGTTCCAGTAGTAGGCATAGGGCTCCCATCTTCTCAGCATAAATGATCCAAGTACCCTGCGTCATCCACGCTGGATTAGCGGCACCTTCTCCGCCAATCATCAGGAACACAGGACCTCCACTTTGGGAGAAGGAGACATTCATGAAATACCTCTGCAGAAGAAAAGGGAAACTTGTTTACACAAAGTCATTGAATGAATAAACCACATAAGGGCTCATTCACACTTACATATCAAAACACGGATCACATTTGGATGCGCAATATATAGATTTTACAGTTTGTTTTGTTTCCGTAGCGGATTCATTTTTGTTCTGTATTGTGTTAGTCCTTTAACAAAAAAAGCTAACTATTTTTTTGCTGCTTTTGTACGGTTGTGTAAAGTTGGAAAAATACGGAATAAATATGTACAGGAAGTATGAAAACACAATATACATTCTTAAAATTCATCTCATGGATTTCTATGGGCTAAGAATGGTACCAACATGGATCCGGTGAAACATATTGCGAAATGAAAAAAAAAAATTAAAAATAAATTTTTAAATAAAAAAAGTCCTTACTACAACATCTTCAGAGCAGCTAACTGGTTTTAAAAGGGACATCAATTTCTGTCCAAAAAGACAGATGTTTTATATAGTAGGTGTAGTATTCTCTGCAAGTCACCATACGTTCATACTTCCAATCCTTACTTCTGCACTGCACCACATACTACAGCCAATTCTCTAACGAAAAGGTCATCATGCAATCTAATTGCTACAGAGTTGGAGAATAATTATTTCATTAGAGGCGGGGTCGCAGTACATGACCCCCAGCCCCAACACCCTTGCTTGACTTTAATAAAAAATACAAGAGTTGATGTTAGTCATTGTCAGGGTGTGCATGACCCCTAGTGGTCATATCAAGAAGTGAACAGTCTTTTTAATAAATGCATCATGCTTATATAGAATACGCAGATTCATATGCACAAATGTATGAATGTAAATACGCTCTTCTAGCCAAGCTTGGTGTGCGCACATAAACTGCCTTCAAACACTTAATCTAATGTCCCTTTCACACAAAAGAGTACAACAAAGAGAAAAATAAAGTGAAATATTGGCGCCTCTTCGGTTTCTTGGCATAAAAACGCTGATGCAATAAACTGCCATGTGAAAGTGACTTTAAGGGGACCTGTCAGCTCCCCGGACAATCTGCATCGTAACCTGCAAAAACCCCACCTGGAGTTGGTGGATTGGAGATCAGTTAGGGCTTGTTAAGACGCGCAACGTGCGTGGTTTTCACGCGCCTCGCACGGACCTATGTTAGTCTATGGGGCCGTTCAGACTGTCCGTGATTTTCACGCAGCGTGTGTCCACTGCGTAAAACTCACGACATGTCCTATATTTGTGCGTTGTTCGCGCATCACGCACCCATTGAAGTCAATGGGTGAGTGAAAATCACGCGCAGCACACGGAAGAACTTGTGTGACGCGCGTGATTAGCACAACAGCAGTAAAAACTATAAATGAAAACAGAAAAGCACCACGTGCTTTTCGGTTTACAGAGTGTCATAATGATGGCGGCTGCACGAAAATCAAGCAGCCACGCATCATACGCTGCTGACACACAGAGCTGTTATGTACCTTTTGCGTGTGCAAAACGCCGCATTTTTTGCGCGCGCAATACGCACACACTCGTCTGAATCCAGGCTTAATCTAGAGATTAGAAAACGTTTTTTTCCTGTGCCCTGCAATGAAATAGCTGTGTATGTTCAGGGGTTTTCTTGGCTTGGGCAATGAAACCTCTGGAATTTCTCACATTCCTTCCAGGAAGATATCGGACTGAATATGGCCAAGGTTCACGTTGATTTTCGAAACCTAAAACCGTAAATTGGATAAGCAGTAGGCACTGTTGCATTCGCTTTGCAGTCCGTTCCTTTATTCAGCTGCTAGACTTTGCACGCGCGCCTCAGATCCAGGTTTACTAATTATCTCGTATTGATCTGGGGCAGTGGTGTTGGTTGGGAGAGTTGTGCCGTACGGGCCACAATAAAAAAAAAATTATAGTTTTTTTTTTTGGGAGGTTGACTAGAAGAGGCTCAGCATACAAAATACACTCTACATTTATAACGGTGTATGAAGCATGCAGTCCTCCACATGTTGGTCCTGCTTTCCCCATGGGCATTTATTTGGATCTTTTAGTTTTGCAGAACCAAAAGAAATTCGGATTTCAGCCACATTACTTCCGGTAGCAGTCTTAAGCCATGTTCACACAGCATATTTTCAGGTGTATTTCGGAGCATAAAAACACTCCCATTACTGTTGAAATACGTGGTGTAGTTCATACGAGGGATATTTTTACACCGCTGAATTTGAAAATGCCTTGTAAAAATACGTTTTGGAAAAACAAGTGACATGTCATTTGTTGAAGCTTTTCACAAGAGACACAAAGTTTCTCTTGAAATCAACCTCATATTTTTCAACTTGAACATATGCCGTGTGAACATGGACCAAGGGTTCGTTTCACAGTATTACAGATAAATTTGGATTGATAGGGGATGGAGACGGTCAGATAAATAAAGTTAATATCTTAAAAGGACATCAATAACTATTATTGTTTAAATTTTTTCAGAGCTAGCGCTGATTCCTGCCATTAACCCCTTAGATGTAGTGATCGCTGCATCTTTGTGGTTGGTAGCAGATCAGCAGCCCCGCCATGCTATAGCAGGGCTGCCGATATGGCAACAGGAGGCCTAACAACGGCCTCCTGCTCTTCCATTACGGCAGCGGATTAGGCCCCGACCGGAGAAGAAGCCTAAATCGGCTTGGGGTCAGTGAATGACTGACAGATCTAATACATTGAACTACATAGGTAGTGCAAAGTATTAGTAAAATAATCTGACAGTTGGACTTTTAAGTCCCCAAGTGGGACAAAAAATAAAATAAAAAAAGTGTAAAAACAAAAGTAAAAGTTGTAAAAAGTACTAAATAAAAGTTTAAAGTAATAAAATAAAACACAATTGCCCTTTCCCTCAACAGGTCCTTTATTATTGAAAAACAAAAAAATAAACCGTACATATTTGGTATCGCTGTGTCCGTAACGGCCTGAATTATAAAAAAAAAAAGATGTTATTTATTCCCTGCTGTGAGCGGTGTTAAAAAAAAAAACAAAATCACGTTTTTTGTCACTGCCCTACAAAAATTGGAATAAAAAGTGATCAGAAAGTAGCATGTATCCAAAGATGGTACCTTAAAAAAAAAAAAAATATATAGCTAGTCTCACAAAAAACAAGCCCTCATGCAGCTCCTTCGCAAAAAGATGAAAGTTTTGGTTCTTACAACATGGCAACAGAAAATACATTTTTACAAAAGTAAATTTTATTGTGCAAAAAGTTGTAAAACATAAAAAAAAAAAAAAAAAAAAAAGCGCTATAAATTAGGTATCGCCGGAATCGTACTGACCCGCAGAATAACGTTAACATGTAATTTATAACGCATGGTGAATGCTCTTAAAAAAAAAAAAAAAAAAAAAGTCTATAAAAAATTTAAAGAAAAAAAATTAAAATATTTGTTAAGGCTCCAATGAGTCAGGAAAGAAAAATGCAGTTGTGCAGGCCCAAGGGGAACATTTCTTCGGTTTCAAAAGGTGATTTATCAAAGACCTAAAATTATGGAACAAGGAAGGGGGAGGACCCAAACATCTGCTGGAAGCGAGGGCGCCCATATTATACCAGGACAACACTTCCCAGTAAAATTCCCCAAACTGCAAAGGTGCAGACCAAAAGAGGGATAAGAAAGGACATCATCTATCAGTGGCCTGTGGATAAAGGATTGTGTCACAGTGTAACACACATCTCTGGGTTATTTTAGCCCATTTTTATACCACCTGACTATGCCCCTGATGAACTCTGCCCAGTTTACATGTGCCCCCTCATAAGCTGAAGCACCAGTAAAATTCCAAAACAAAAACTACCAGGCAAACCCACGCTCCAAAAGCCGAACAGTGCTCACTCCCTTCTGAGCCCTACAGTGTGCCCAAACAGCAATTTACTTCCACATATGTGGCAGCGCCATATCCGGGAGAACCCTTTTAACAATTTTTGGGATGCGTGTCTCCAGTGGCACAAGCTGGTCAGGACATATGCCATTTCAGTGGCAAATCTAGGGAAAAATTAACACTTACTTTGCACCACCCATAGCGCAATCATTTATGGAAAAGACTTGTGGGGTGAAAATGCTCACTATAGCCCTTAATAAATGCCGTGAGGGGTGTAGTTTCCAAAATGGGGGTCACTTCTCAGCGGGTTTTTATTATTTCACATCAGAGCCTCTGCAATTGTGAACCAATACTTTGTAAGTCGCCAAATTAGGCGCCAACTTCGCATGGTACTCTTTCACTCCTGAGCCTGGTCGAACGTCCAGGCAAAAGATTAGGGCCACATGTAGGGTGTTTCTAAAACCGAGAAACACAGCATAACAATGAGAGCTGTCTTGTTATAGTGGCACAAGCTGGGCACCACATATTGGCATATCTATGCAACAAAATTCCATTTCCAGAGTGCACACGGATTTCTGCAAAACACCTGTGGGGTTAACATGCTCACTACACCCCTAGGTGAATACCTTGAGTGGTGTAGTTTCCAAAATGAGGTCATTTCTGGGGGGGGGGGGGGTTCCACTGTTTTGGTCCCACAGGGACTTTGCAAATGCGACATAGCGCCCAGAAACCAATCCAGCTAAATCTGCACTCCAAAAGCCAAATGGCGCTCCTTCCCTTCTGAGCCGTGCCGTGCGTCCAGACAGCCGTTTATGACCACATATGGGGTATTGTCGTACTCTGGAGAAGTTTCTTTACAAATGTTGGGATTCTTTTTTTCCTTTATTTGTTGAGAAAACGAAATTGAGCTAAAGCTAGTGTCGTTTCCTACACGGAGTCACTTCTTGGGCATTTTCATGGTTTTGTCCCCTCAGGGGCTTTGCAAATCCGACATGGCCTCCGCAAACCATTCCTGCTAAATTTAAGCTCCAAAAGCCAAATAGTGCTCTTTCCCTTCTAAGCCCTGCTGTGTGTCCAAACAGCCGTTTACGACCACGTATGGGGTATTATCTTTACAATTGCTTTACAAACGTTGTGCTGCTTTTTCTCCTTTGGTCCTGGTGGAAAGGAGAAAAAAAAAAATATTGCTATCCGACAGGTAGATTTTAATTTTCACAGCTTACTTCCAATAATTTTTGCAAAAAACCTGTGCGGTCAAAATGCTTACTATACCCCTAGATAATTTCCTTGAGGGGTGTAGTTTCCCAAATGGCGTCCATTTTGGGGGATTTCCACTGTTTTGGCACCGCGAGAGCGCTTTAAGCCTGGCATGGTGCCTAAAATATATCCGAATAAAAAGGAAGCCCCAAAATCCACACGGTGCTCCGAAGACCCGTTCAGTCCATAAGAACACTAGGGCCACACGTAGGATATTTCCTAAAACTGCAGAACCTGGGCAATAAATATTCAGTTGCATTTCTCTGATAAAACCTTATGTTACAAAAAAAAGTAAAAAGGATTAAAAATGAATTTCTGCAAAATAAAAACGAAATTCGTAAATTTTACCTCTACTTTGAAACGTTCCTGTGAACGTCTAAAGGGTTAAGAAGCTATCTAAATGCTGTTTTGAATACTTTGAGGGGTGACTTATTGGGGGTTTCTAATATAGAAGGCCCTCAAAGACACTTCACAACTGAACTGGTCCCTGAAAACTAGTTTCTTGAAAATGTGAGAAATTGCTGCTAAAGTTCTAAGCCTTGGAACGTCCTAGAAAAATAAAAGGATGTTCAAAAAACAATGCAAATCTAAAGTAGACATATGGGAGATGTTAATTAGTGACAATTTTGTGTGGTATAACTGCCTGTCTTACAAGCAGATAATTTGCATTTTTCTCAATTTAAATGTGTTTGCAATTTTTCTCTAAATTTTGGTGTTTTTCACAAATAAAAACTGAATGTATTGAGCAAATTTCCATTAACATAAAGTCCAATGTGTCACGAGAAAACAATCTCAGAATCGCTTGGAGATGTAAAATGCATTCCGAAGTTATTTCATCAAAGTGAAATATGTCAGGTTTGAAAAATAAGGCTGTCAGGAAGGCCAAAAGTGGCCAAAGCGGGAAGGGGTTAAAGCACCCCAAAAGAAAAAACTATATGCGCAAGATGTTAGCGAAATTAAACATAGGCCATTACATGTATAAGAAATTGACACATTCCTTTAGAAAAATATAAGTGTAAGGTATTTTAATTGGACTTCATCTGTGGTCTTTATCTTGAGACTGTTACCCTAAAGTCAATTTTCCTTGAGACTGCATGTTCACATGCGGCAGATTCGTTGCATAAAATTCTGCAACTGAAAAATCCGATCATACAACTGGATGATAACGTTGATGAAGTGTGGATTTCTGCAAGTCCGTTCAGATGAATAGGATGGTCAGACATTTCTGCACAAATCTGCCGCATGTGAATTTATATTAATTTAAAGGGAATGTGTCGCTAGAATTTTTTTTTTTTTTTTTTTTAGTTAAACAGTTAGTATATAAGTGATTAAACATGGTCAGGAAATATTATAAAATTAGATTCTAATTTATAACATTTCCATGTGCTGGTCACTAGAGGGAGCAATTCCCAAAATTGCAGCATTGCAATGTGGTAAAGCAACCTCATTGCTTTATGCTGCAAATTTGGTGTAGACACACTCGCTCTAGTGTCCTCACAGAATCCCCCCCCCCTCCCTTCTCCTGACTAGTGCCAGGAGAAAGAGGTGGTTGAATCTTCTAATCCTCCTACAGCGTGCATTCGCTCAGAAAATGGCAGCACACAGTGTAGGAGGATTAGATACAGTGGTAATCAGACAGTATAACACGAATATAATACACACATCACATACATGAACATAACTTACCTGGTCTTGCCGCCGCCTCCGTTCCTACTCCTCGCGTCTTCGCTGCCTGGAACATATGTCCGGAAGCCGTGACCGGAAGTAGTCATCTTACTGTCCGGCCACGGCTTCCGGTCCACATGAAAATGGCGCCGGATTTCGTTCTGCCAAAGACCTTCCTTTTGGTCTGTGTGGGAGCGGCGCATGCACCGTTCCCACACAGACGGCGTACGCTATAGTGAATGGAACGGCTCCCGTTCGCATTCTCTATGGGGATGTATGTGCCGTATTCCATCTCTGTATGTGTCGTTAATCGACACATACAGAGAAGAAAAAAAAAAAAGATGGCAGCCCCCATAGTGAAGTAAAAGAAAAAAGTACAACACAAAAAATAAAAAGTATTTAATAACATACTAAAAGCAATATTATATATATATATAAAAATAAAAATTCGCGACACCTTCCCTTTAAGTTCATGGTAGAGATACTCATTTTAATTGATCCTCTTGAATGGATATTTAGTATCAGAACTAGAATTTTGTAACAAATGTGTCCCTGAGTCTGAAGGCAAAAGAAAGGGTCCTTGGAAAATCCTAGAATTGGAAATTGAAAAGGATAGTATTTATTTTTATCTAAATAAGCTAGATTTATTTACCATCTCTCCTCGTGATATGTGAACCTGTAAGACCACGAGACAACACAAGAATCCTCAGCACCGCTCCCGAAATAAATTTGCTCTTTCGAGCTATAATCCACCATTATTGGATAAAAGCAAACAAAAAAAGGGGTTTCCAATGCACTGGGTTAATTGAAAACGTAAGGCTTATTCTCGTAGCAAGCGTAAAAGCCATATATTAGCGACTTTTGGGCCAAATGACCTCTCAAGCTAATGAGGGTGAACACACATGTGTGCGTGTATATATAGCAACCACAAGGTAATGGGAACTCCATTCCACTCAGCGTGGGTCCATCCATCAGTGTTTCCTGCTCAGCTTGGAAAAGGCCATTTGGCCAAAATGTCACTAACGTATCACTTTTACACTTGACATAAGAATAAATACTACGTTTTAAATTAACCCAGTGCCTTGGAATCCTCCTTTCATTTGAACCTGCATTACCATTTTCCAACCAGATTCATTTGCCAGATAATCAGCTGAAATAAGCCATTTTGGACTATTTCTAGCTAATTTGTATGATGACCATTAAGGCCTGATTCAGACGAACGTGGAGTTTTCGCACGCAAAACACGCAGCGTTTTGCCTGCGCGAAAGCCACTTGACAGCTCCGTGTGGCAGCAGCATATGATGCGCAGCTAAGTGGTTTTCGCGCAGCCGCCATCATTATGACTCGCCATTTGGATGTTTGTAAACAGAAAAGCACGTGGTGCTTTTCTGTTTACATTCATCCTTTTGACAGCTGTTGCACGAAACAGCCTGTTCGCACGGAAGTGCTTCCGTGTGGCATGCTTGGTTTTCACGCACCCATTGACTTCAATGGGTGCGTGATGGGCGAAAAACGCAGATATTGAACATGTCGCGCTTTTTACGCTGCGGACAAACGCAGCGCAAAAAACACGGACTGTCTGTACTGCCCCATATACTTCTATTGGTCCATGCGAGCCGCGTGAAAACCACGTGGCCTGCACGGACGCAATTCACGTTCGTGTAAATCGGCCCCTAAGGCCTAGTTTACATAGTTTTTTTGCCCTATACGCAGCGTGTACATCAGGAAGGCGTCCATTTTTGTTTATTTTAAGAATGGAACATGGTAGACTATGCTATTCCAATTTTTTTTAACATGGGAGTCTGTGGGTGACTGATGCCACTGTATGATATCAGTCACAGGTATTCATCGCAACATCACTATCCATATATTGACAGCAATGGCAGGAGCTTTCCAATGCCCGTGTCCCCGGGCAGAGCATCAGAAGAGCACTGCCCGCAGACTTTGGCCCTTGGGACGTTCCTGACATCACTATCCATACATGGACAGTGACGTCAGGATGTTCTCCAGAGCCGGAGTCCCAGGCTAAAGCGCTTGCAATGCTCTGGCCAGGAACTCGGGCATTGAAAAGTGGTTAACAATGGATCTCCTCCAGACTGAGTCCCTGGCCAGAGCGCTTGCAATGTTCTGTCCGGGAACTCTGGTATTGTAGCTCCTGACATCACTGTCCATCTATAGACCGGGAGATCAGGAGATTCCCTGCGGGTTGGGGCAATGTATCCTACTGTGAGGACTGGATTTAGGGGGGATGGCACACAGGGCAATTACCCAGGGCCCACATTCCTAAAGGGAACCTCTCCTTCAGCAGTGCTGTTCAGTTGCCCATCCATGAAGGCAACCAGACTGGTAGTGGAGGAGAAGCAGTAACCGCCAGGTAGAGAGTCTACCATAGAATCCGCACAGAGGAGCGCTGCACCGCCGGATCGCCAATATGATCACAGAGTCCCATAATGAACATACTTGTTGTTCTTTACATGCTACACTCCACGAGTCCATATAAAATTCCATGAAACAAATATACACAAAAATCTCTCATGCATGCTCACACTACCACAGGAACATTGCAGTTGCTACAAAAATGGCAACCTTTGCCATGTTACCCAGCATCAGAACGGCGTCACATATTTACAACAATATGTATTCATACCTTGACGCAGTCAGGACCTTGTATGGGCCACAATACAAGGGGGGGGGCCGTGAGAGGAGTAGGTTTTATCATTTTATGGCTAACGGGGAGAATTGAAAGTGCATGGCCCAGTTGTTGCCCCACAATTGTGAAAGACATGACACATTTATTAATAGGAGTTATTAGATTTCTTTTGAACTGTGATTGGGTGTAACGGGTCAGTGAGATCGTATAACACTGTATGGCATGACAAACCAGATGCATATTCATGACATGAATGAGAGATATCTATATTTATATTAGAAAGAAAACCTTGTAGCACTCCCAACGTAAGTGAAAAATCCAATCTTATGAATTTCAACTTACATCGATGTGGAGTCTCTGTATTCTAACATCCCCCATGAGGATGGCAGAGCCGCATGCCAACACTTTCTTCAAAAGAACAATCTAGCGACAGAGCCAGCCCTACAACTCATCAGGTTCGTACTCCATCACAATTTTTTTTTTTATTTGACAAAGACCTATATCTGCAATGTATGGGAAGCGCTATGGGTAGAAAAATGTCACCACAATATGCTAACCTGTTCATGGCCAAACTAGAGGAGGAGTTTTTATCAACCTGCGCAACTAAACCTCTAGCATTTTCCGGTACATTGATGACCTGCTGATAATCTGGACAGGCTCTGAACATGAACTGCTTTCTTTCCATAAAAACTTCAACAAGTTCCATCCTACCATCAAACTCACTCTCAACTACTCAACATCTCCAATACATTTCCTGGACATGACCATATACATGAGAGACAATACCATACAAACAACAATCTACCATAAACCTACCGGCCGTCCAGCATATCTGAGATGGAACAGCTTCCATCCAAGACACCTAAAGAAATCCATGATCTACAGCCAGGCTCTGCGGTATATACGAATCTGTTCAGACAGTGAAGACAGAAAACAACACCTGCTATCACTGAGGAATACATTCTTACAACAGGGATACCATCCAAGGATTATAGATGATCAGATCTACAGAGCAACAAGAACTCCAAGGAGCAATCTTCTGGAGTACAAAAAGAAGGAAGACAACAGCAGGGTGCCCCTAGTGGTCATATACAACCCACAAATTAACATCTTGAGGAAAATTGCTGCTGATCTCCAACCTGTAGTCAACAAAGACAATAAACTGAAGGAAATATTCCCAGATTTACCACTCCTTGCCTACAAACAGCCACCAAACCTAAGGAATCTCCTGGTCAGAAGTCCCTCTCACCACCATCAGAGACTGGCACCTTTCCTTGCAACAATAGAAAGTGCAAGACCTGTACCAACATCTGGTCATCAAACACCATCCAGATACCAAACACGCAGCAGGACTATAAAATCACTGGCACGTTCTCCTGTACATCCTCCAATGTAGTGTACATGATCCTGTGTACATTGGAGAAACAATACAAAAACTACAAACCAGGATGAATCTTCACAGACATACAATAAAACAGGAGGTGGATACACCAGTGGGAAAACATTTCTCTGGACCTGATCACAGTTTGGCAGATTTAAAGGTCCTAATACTAAAAGGGTCATTTTAAAAACAACAGAGAAAGAAAAATTTGGGATGATAAAATTCCAGTCATTGACACAAGGCCTCAATCTAACGCCTGGATTTATGAGCCACTACATGGACACACGTCACGTCCCCCATCAGACTGACTCCAGATGCCTTAACTCCTAAGTCATCACCCCTATAACCTCCGTTTTATGGGCCCGGCTTATCTTAATGATGTATCTATCACCTCTAAGGCCCCACGCACACGACCATATTTTTGTCCACCCGTAAATACAGGTCCTTGGTCACACGTATTCGACCTGTATTCCACCCGTATTTACGGGTACGTGCAAAATTGCACTGCACTAATCGGCAGCCCTTCTCTATCAGTGCAGGATAGAGAAAAAGGACAGCCCTTTCCGTAATAAAAGTAAAAGAAATTCATAATTACCCGGCGGTTGTCTTGGGGACACGTCCCTCTCTTGACATGCAGTCCGACCTCCCTGGATGACGCGGCAGTCCATGTGACCGCTGCAGCTAGTGATTGGCCTGTGATTGGCTGCAGCGGTCACATGGGCTGTAACGTCATCCCAGGAGGCCGGACTGGAGGAAGAAGCAGGGAGTTCTGGGTAAGTCTGAACGTCTTTTTTTTTTACAACTTTATCTATATTGTGATTGGTAGCCACTGTCCAGGGTGCTGAAACAGTTACTGCCGATCGTTTAACTCTTTCAGCACCGTGGACAGTGACTATCCCCTGACGTCACCTAACAACGCTCCCGTAATTACAGGTGCACACACGAAGTCACCCGTAATTACGGGAACCCCATAGACTTCTATGGGCTGCCCGTGCCATAATTACAGCCTGAAATAGGACATGTTCTATATTTTTCAACGGCACGGGCACCTTACCGTAAGCATAAGGGGAGGTACCCGTGGCCAATAGAAGTCTATGGGCCCGTAATTACGGGAGTTTACGGTCGTGTGCATGGGGCCTAAGACATTCATTTGTAAACTGCCTGAAGGGGCCTTTGTGCTCTGAAAGCTTGCATATAGAACTTTTATGGTCAGCCAATAACGGTATCAGATCTACTATACTTTTGTCATTTTTGACACAAAAGTATTTAACATTGCAACTTACATCGTTCAAACAAATTCGTACAGGATTGAAACACTATGTAAGACCCCATGCACACGACTGTAGAAGATCTCCACAATTGCGGACCGTAACACTGTCCGCAATTACGGACCCGCCTAGTTCTATTGGCCGCAGACACCTTTCTGTATCGCTACGGATAAGTGTCAGTGCCGTAGAACCATGCCGGGAATTATGGAGCATGTTCTACTTAAAGAGGCTCGGTCACCAGATTTTGCAACCCCTATCTGCTATTGCAGCAGAAAGGCGCTGCAATGTAGATTACAGTAACATTTTTATTTTTAAAAAACGAGCATTTTTGGCCAAGTTATGACCATTTTTGTAGTTATGCAAATGAGGCTTGCAAAAGTCCAAGTGGGTGTGTTTAACAGTAAAAGTCCAAGTGGGCGTGTATTAGGTGCGTACATCGGGGCGTTTTTACTACTTTTACTAGCTGGGCGCTCTGATGAGAAGTATCATCCACTTCTCTTCAGAACGCCCAGCTTCTGCCAGATCACGCTGTGACGTCACTCACAGGTCCTGCATCGTGTCAGACGAGCCAGGACACATCGGCACCAGAGGCTACAGTTGATTCTGCAGCAGCATCAGCGTTTGCAGGTAAGTAGCTATATCGACTTACCTGCAAACGCCGATGCTGCTCTTCAGAACGCCCAGCTAGTAAAAGTAGTAAAAACGCCCCGATGTACGCACATAATACACACCCACTTGGACTTTTGCAAGCCTCATTTGCATAACTACAAAAATGGTCATAACTTGGCCAAAAATGCTCGTTTTTTAAAAATAAAAACGTTACTGTAATCTACATTGCAGCGCCGATCTGCTGCAATAGCAGATAGGGGCTGCAAAATCTGGTGACAGAGCCTCTTTAAGCCATGTCTCTAACCCTCAGTTTAGCCCACACAGTATAATCCCCCCATAGCTGGACCCTACACCTAGAGATACACACACACATATATTATATATATAAAGCTCACCTATTCCCATAACGAGTGGAGTAGATCTCGAGAACAAAAAAAAAAAGTCAGATGTGTAACCTCCTGCAACTAGAAGACTAAACCGATACAGAACTAAAAAGGTATTACATATATACATGTTTAATGATTTGCTCCAGAATGGATAGAAAACGGTTAATCATGTAAACTGCTTTTGAAGAGGAACTAAATCACATGACAATGTGGCGTCGCTTTCTTCCGATTTTTTAAATTTAGGGTAACTGCATAACTGAGAACTACATGCACAACACTTTATTCAGCAGTGCAGGGTATAGAATGTTCACTGCTAGTCCGTATTATAAAGAAGCCGGAGAGCAAAAAAAGAAAAACCTAGCAGGTGGTATCTAATAATATATATATGCCCCCTATTACATTAGGCCCCTGCACACCAGCCAGAAATGCTGCAGATTTTTTTTTTTGTGTGGAAAATCCACAGCAAATTACAGTCCCAGCCACGTGGATGAGATTTGAACAAACACGCAGCATTCTCGTTCTGTTGGACGCTCACAGCGGATTTCACCCTTTTCAGTGTAAAACGGGGAAATTCATTGGGATTCGGTAGCAAAATCCACACGTAACAAAATGGATTTCACCACAGATTTGGTAGATGCGAAGAAATGGAAATCCGCAACATTTGTAGGGGCATAAAATGCCAAGAATATAACTAAAGAGCCAGATACATGAGCCAATGGTCGGGACGGACCCTTGTATGAACTGTAATTCCCGATCATTGGCCGCTGTAAAAAGGGCAGCAATCAGCCGCATTATACGTTTGGCGTATATTGCACTCAGACATACTTGGGCTTAAGAGTGGTGAATGAAATGCTAGCCTTAATAAATCCCCCACACGGTTTACCTCTGCACTAATATACAGAAGGATCAGGAAGGTCTCTGCTATCGGGCACACAAGTCACATCTCTACACCTGCAGAAGTGTGCAAAAGGGAGAAGGCATCACGTCAGACGCAGCGAAATACCGGTATAGCCCACATAACGGAACTGAATCTGAGCACATTAGTGTGACACACACGTCAAATTCCAAGAACACTATTAGGGAACGGCTAGTTACACAGCTGCCGGCTATTACTTTTAAAGTAGCTCCAAATGCAAAACTGGCGTAGGTGCTAGCATTAGGGTATGTTCACACAATGCAGTCAAGTAATGATTCATTGAATATTTTTTTTTTTAAATAAAATCACAGTATTTTGTAGTAAACGCAGCATCAAGCCATGATCAGACCGCTCTGTGTGAATAGACAGTAAACCGTATATAAGACTTTCGCTGTAACTTGCCTGCTCCCAAACTCTGGTGTCAGCCCCATTGAAGTGGTCCAGCCTCTGCATAAACCAGCGATCCTGCTGCACGGTCACCAGCACTTCGGACTTGCTTTGAAAGCTTCTTTGTGTGAAAGCATCGCTGCCTGCCAAGCAGAGCCCGGCCAGGAGTACCAGCAGCTGCGTGCGCGCCATGTCCTCAACGCTGTGTCCTGCACCGGGTCACATGACCTCTTATATCAGCTGACTTCCCCATCTCCGAATCAAGGAGACGTCTGGGGGAAATCTGGCTCCCTCGTAAAGATCAGTTCCTGCGTGGAGCGCCTTGTTACAGCCCAGAGTGGTGCGCTCTGGAAAGGAAAGAGTTAAAAGAACACTATAATGAGCTCTCCCTCCTCATGGTGCTAGTTCAGACGTGTGCAGGTTTTGTTCAGCTTTTTTATGCCGTTTTTGAAGCCAAAACCGGAAGTGGATAATAAAAGAAGTTGAATGTGACTTTGCTTAAAGGTTAAAACCGCATTAAAAAAAAATGCATTTGAAAACCGCATACGTTTTTACCACAGTTTGATGCGTTCTTTGATGCGGTTTCAGTAGAAATGCAAGTAAGTTAAAAAAAAAACATCAAATCGCAGCAAAAACGCATGCGGTTTATTTTAAGATGTGTTTTTATGCAGTTTTTAACCACACCACAACCACTAAATATGAATATACGCTTAATAAGGGTACATTCCGACGCTGCTGTTAATCAGCGCAATGTCCACAAAACGCCTTTTTTTTTGCTAAATCATATCATAATAACCGCGATTTGACAGCATCGTCTGAATATACCCTTACAACTCTCAATGCCGTTTTTGATGCTGTTATTTTAACCAAATCCAGGAGTGGACCCAAAAGGAGGAAATGGTACAAAGAAAAGATTAAGGCCCTGTTCAGATCACATTTCTGCCCTACGTTTAGCGTGTATGATGAGAAAGCTCCCTGTGCGTCAGGCTGGCAGACGTCAATATATCATTTTGTTTTTAACCCCTTCCTCCTGCTTGCATTCTGGGCCCTAATGACCAAGCCATTTTTTACATTTTTCCATTGTCACATTCGAAGAGCTATAACTTTTTTTTATTTTTGCGTCGGCATAGCTGTATAAGGTCTTGTTTTTTGCGGGACGACTTGTAGTTTTTATTGGTACCATTTGAGAGTAGATGCGACTTTTTGATCACTTTTTATCACATGTTTTTTAAGTCAGGATTAACAGAAAACAGCAATTTTTCCATTGTTTTTTATTTTATTTTTTACGGCGTTCACAGTGCGGGTTAAATAATGTAACAGCTTTATAGTCGGGGTCGTTACGGACGCGGCGATACCAAATATGCGTAACTTTTTTGCTTTATTGTAGTTTTTTTTAATAGTAAAGCATTTTGTAAGGGGAAAAGCTGGGTTTTTCATTTTTTTTGTTTTACTTTTTTTATTATTAAACTTTTTTTACTTTTATACTAGTCCCACTTCACTATCCTCCGATCGCTATTATAATACACTGCAATACTTTTGTATTGCAGTGTATTACTGCCTGTCCGTTTAAAACGGACAGGCATCTGCTAGGTCATGCCTGCGGCATGATCTAGCAGGCATTCGCTCCAGGCAGACCTGGGGGCCTTTATTAGACCCCCGGCTGCCATAGAAGACACAGACACTCTGCGATTTTATCGCCGGGTGTCGGTGGGATGAGAGGGAGCTCCCTCCCTCTCTCCAAAACCACTCAGATGCGGTGCACGCTATTGTGCACCGCATCTGAAGGGTTAAACGGGTGAGATCGATACTAATATCGATCTCACCCGGCAGAGCAGGGACGCCCCCAGCCCTCAGCTGCCTCTAGCAGCTGAGAGCAGGGAGATTTGACAGCTCCCTTCTCTGTTTACTTATTCTACAGCAGCGCCGTGGAATAGCGGCGCTGTAGAATAAAGCCCATTAATGACCGCCGTGAAAAGGCTAATCGGCGGTCATTAAGGGGTTAAGGATGGAATAGTGTAGTAGTCTAAGAATAATGTTTAGTCTGCGATATATTCTTTTAAAACTTGGGAGCCTATGGAATCCGTCATCAAAAGACTAAAGTGATATCCGTTTAGAGGATACGTCATGAACTCTCATGAACCTAGTTCACAACGTATCCGTTCAACGCATAACATTAAAGTCTATAGCGGCAGAACCCCCTGTTAGGCATCCGTCACAGCCTACGTTTAACGGGAGCTTTTTCCCGACGTTTACATCAAACATAGGCATAAAACGTGATTTGAACTAAGCCTAAGGTTATGTTCACACGCAGAGTCAAAAACGTCTCAAAATACGGAGCTGTTTTCAAGGGAAAACAGCTCCTGATTTTCAGACGTTTTTTGTGCCACTCGCGATTTTCGCTGCGTTTTTTGCGGCCGTTTTTGGAGATTTTTCAATAGAAAAACAGCTCCAAAAACATCCCAAGAAGTGTCCTGCATTTCTTTTTCGCGGCCGTTTTTATACGTAAAAAAACGGCCCATCGGAACAGAATGCGGTTTTACCTATTGAAATCAATGGGCAGATGTTTGGAGGCGTTCTGCTTCCGATTTGTCGGCCGTTTTTCAGGCGTTTACGGCCTGAAAAACGGCCGAAAATAGGCCATGTGAACATACCCTTATTTATAATCCTCTCTCTTGTGTCCACTCCTGTGTTTGGCTAAAAAAAACTGCATTGAAAACTGCATCAATCTTGCATTTGTGAATCCACACCACATTTACGGTATATGTCTGGAGTATAAATCAGAAATATATGCCAGTTACACACAATGTAGTATTTACTCAAATTGTAGAAAATACCTATTTTTACTGGACACCCTTGAGTTGGAAAATGTAGCTGACTCATTTTTCCAAAACAGTAAAAAAAAAAAAAACAGCTACGCCGATGCATACTGTCTGAACATATGTCAAATAGAGACGTCCATTTAGGTGTGGACATACATCTGCATAGGGGCCCAGTTGGTAATAAGCCCACTGTCATCTTGACGAACGTGGAGGTCCTTGATGGCATCATAGAGCGCCTGCACCGTAGGTTTCGGATTGCCAGCAGGGTCTGTGGCCTGAACAAACTTACTACCAGCAGG
Organism: Rhinoderma darwinii; assembly: GCF_050947455.1. Lineage (NCBI taxonomy): Eukaryota > Metazoa > Chordata > Amphibia > Anura > Rhinodermatidae > Rhinoderma > Rhinoderma darwinii. The sequence goes on from NC_134690.1 coordinate 99,724,887, forward strand.
TTGTGGACTCACTGGGCTAATCCATCGATTTGGCTTGATGCCACCTCTAAGGGCGTTATCTAAGTAGCCTCCTCGGTCTTCATCCTTTAACCCCTATACAAGGATCTTGCCTTCTATGCGGGGAGGCTACCATGCCGCTATCTCTTGAGGTGGTCCCGGTGGAGTAGCTGCTGGCCCAGCAGACCATGACAATACGGTGCAGTACACCGAGGATACTGGCACTGGCAGGATGTACCATGGCAGATGGATTCAGACCACACGATACAGTTTGTAATTGATAGGAAGCTTCAGGCTTGTCACGGACAGTTGAGTGCAAGCTGGCATGCAGACTGAAGGCGGACAACAGGACACGAACTTGTAGTAGGCAGCAGGATGCAGACTGGCAGGGGGCAGCTGAATGCAGGCTGGTAGCAGGTAGGTGTACGCAGGCTGACAGCGGAAAGCTGGATACTGGCTGATATCAGATAGCTGGGCACTGGCAGATAGCTGGACACACGCTGACAGAGAATAGCTGGACATAGGCTGGTAAGGGATAGCTGGACACTTGCACAGGCTGACAGAGGAGAGCTGGACACAGGCTGGCAGCAGCTAGCTGGATACAGACTGATAGCGGATAACTGGATACAGGCTGATAACAGATAGCAACAGCAGACTGGCATCAGATGCACACAGGACGACCTGGACGGGGAGTAGGGCCAAGGTGCTGGCAGCGGAGGTACGAGTAGGTCCGCTGGGAGGAGCGGAACCCACCGCCGGCATTACACATTCTTCATAAAAAATGGGACCACAATCACCTTTTCATTTCAGTTCTAGAAGTTTTTCATAATTGCTTAATAGGATAATTATAAAATTTTGGAATATGCTCCCGCTATGATTTTGAATTAAAAAGATAATGTTAAAATTATTAAAAAATTGGTTTTTTTAAATTTTGTTCAAATATTGCCGCCCCCAATTGAAATAAAAAATAATTATTTTTAAGATTAACCCCCTTAAGGAAGCAGCCTTTATTCCCCTGTTTGCATTCATTCTCAAATCTACTTAAGTCTCTGTCACCACATTATAAGTGCCCTATCTCCTACATAAGGAGATGGGTGCTATAATGTAGGTGACAGCAGTGCTTTTTATTTAGAAAAACAATCTATTTTTACCACGCTAGGAGTGATTTTAGCTTTATGCTAATTACTTTCTTAATGCCCAACTGGGCGTGTTTTTACTTTAGACCAATCAGCGTCATGTACTTCTCTCCATTCATTTAGTCAGCACTTAGGGATCCTGCTAGATCAGTATGTGCTGTCTTATACTGACACATTAACATTACTGAATTGTTTAGACAGTGAATAGACATTCCTTCCAGCCAGGACGGGATGTCTATTCACAATCCCAACACTTTGTTAAAGTTTCTGTGGTATCTACAGCAGAGCAAGCGTAATCTCACGGGATCACGCTGTAAATGACAGGTTACAGGGAGATTACGCTTTGCTCTGCTGTATGTACCACAGGGCACTTATAATGTGGTGACAGAGTCTCTTTAAGGCTGAGAGCCCATTTTTCAAATCTGACATATTTTATTTTATGTGGTAATAACTTCGAAATACTTAAACCAATCCAAGCTATTCTGAGAGTGTTTTCTCATGAGACATTGGGCTTTATGTTAGTGGTAAAATTTGGTCGATATATTCAGTTTATTTGTAATAAATAACAAAATTTTGAAAAAATGTGAAAAAAATTGCATTTTCTGAATTTAACCCCTTCCCGACATTTGACGTATCCATACGCCAAAGTCGGGTAGGTGAAGTATGGAGCGGGCTCACGCAGGTGTGGGCTGTTTTTTACAGCCGACACTTCAGAGTAACTAGCTGCATCGCGCTCGAGCGCGATCCCACTAGTTTAACTCGTTAAATGCTGCGGTCAATACCGACCGCAGCATTTAAATCGTCAGAAAGAGGGGGGCGACCCCCTCTAACAGCTCATCGCGCCCCCCGCAACGCAATCGCAAGGGGCGATGGTTGCTCTGGCTGCCTGGGTGCTTAATGAACGCCCCCAGGTCCGCCATCTTTGTACACCTATAAAGCCTTGCCTCCGGCAGGGATTAATAGGTGCCTGTCAGAATCACGATATACTGCAATACATTAGAAAGCGAATCCCAGAAAGCACTGTATGGCCCTCAAGCCATGAGGGCGTCGCTATTCCAGGACAGACTTTACCTTTTCAGGATCCATCTCGAGACCTCGATTAGAGATGAGGGGTAGAGCATCTTTTTCAAACACGTACTTTTCCAACTTAGCGTACAGACGATTCTCCCTTAACCGCAGCAAAACTTGACGGACATGTCTCTGATGCGTCATAGGATCTGGAGAAAAAATCAAGATATCATCAAGGTAGACTACTGCACAAACATAGAGGAGGTCATTGGAAAATGTAATTAACAAACTCCTTGAAGACCGCGGGAGCATTACACAGGCCGAAGGGCATTACTAGATATTCATAGTGTCCATCACGGGTGTTAAATGCAGTCTTCCATTCATCACCCTGGTGAATCCGGACTAGGTTGTAAGCCCCACGCAGGTCTAGTTTGGAAAAAATCTTGGCACCACGTATACGATCAAATAGTTCTGAGATCAGTGGCAACGGTTATTTATTTTTCGCCGTGATCTGGTTGAGACCTCGGTAGTCGATACAAGGATGAAGAGAACCATCCTTTTTGACGAAGAAGAACCCGGGGAGGAAGACTTCCATATGATGCCTGTCCTATCTCTGCAGACTTCCTCCCCCTCCCCCCTGCTTGTCCCCGACTGCTGACAGCTAATGATAGAACAGCTGGAGCAGAGAAGGGACATGCAGGGCGGAGAAAGAAGTCCTGCGTGATGCAGCAAGTGACGTTTTCAGCACACTGGTCCAATGCTTACAGCGTGTGGGTGGCCTCTCTTTTGCCGCCCCCACACAATGCTGAAGGCTGTCGCACATGCCCCGCCTGCCACCCCCCTAGCTACGCCCCTGGCTTTAGAATCTTTACAAGATCAGTCGTCTGACAAACAAGACAGTACTTTTCCTCCACATATGAAGATAAAATCTTCATTTTTTTTTCCACCATTGAGTCTCTGCCCGGCAGTAGACATTTTTGTTAAACTGGTGATTAAAGACTTGGAAGCATTGCCCACGAGATGGGGCAATGATAATCTCTCCTTCCAAGAATGAAAGGCCTTAAAAGAACTTAAAACCTTTAAAGGAGTAGAAATTAAACAAGCAGACAAAGGGAGGAATATAGTAATTTGGCCAAAAACGATGTATGAAAAACAAGCCTTTAGACTGCTAAATGACACTACCTGTTACAAAAAATTAGTAATAATCCCCTTCTGTCCTTTCAAAAACAATTAGGGGAAATTTTGGAAGATGCTATGAATGAGGGCATTATACCCAAATATATTTTCGATGTTCTGATGGTCAAGAGTCCCAGGGTTCCCACCTTCTATTTGATACCAAAGATTCATAAGAACATTTCAGATCCCCCAGGAAGTCCAATAGTTTCAGAGAATGATGGTATGTCCGAAATGTTTTGTAAGTTCATTGATTATTATTTAAAACCATTGGTTATTGAATTACCTTCTTTGATCAAGGATACCACTGCAGCTCTTAATCGCTTGGAGGGCATGACCCTTGACAGGGATATGATTCTGGTCACAGCGGACGTAGAATCCCTGTATACTTCCATACAACACACAGATGGTCTCCAGGCAGTGTCCCTTTTTCTGAGATCGAGCAATTTGGCAGAAGACCTCTGTAAGTTACTTCTTGGTCTTTTTTAATTCATTTTGACACACAATTGTTTCATTTTTAAGGATCGTTATTTTTTGCAGATCCAGGGCACAGCCATGGGGGCCACCTGTGAGCCGTCTTATGCCAATCTTTTCTTGGGAGCTTGGGAAAGATAGATTTTCATTACTGACCCTCTTGCAGCAATGGAGAAAATACATAACTGGATGAGATATATAGATGACGTCCTTTTCTTTTGGGAGGGCACTCCAAGCTATTTAGATTTGCTAATGAAGAATCTTAACAAAAATGATATCAATGTCAAATTGACATATAAGAGTGGAAAAAATGTAGAATTTTTAGACATCAGCATTCAGGCAGATATCTGTGGGAATCTAGAGACAGACGTCTTTAGAAAAGAAACTGCAGTCAATTCACTGCTTCATGCCCAATCCACGCATTTGCCATCCACTATCAGAGGGATACCTGTAGGACAATTCCTACGTATGAAGAGAATATGTTCCACCCCAAAAAAATTTGAGGATCAGGCTGATGATTTGAGAATGAGATTCCAGGGAAGAGGATTTTCAAATAGCAGTATCAAAAAAGGTTATAACAGAACTAATCTTCTTTGTCCCAATAAGAGGATAAAATCAGACAATCAATCAACAAGAATGATTACCACCTATCATTCTCATTGGTCAAATATGACCAAGATTTTGCAGAAATACTGGCACATTTTACTAGCCGATCCTAATTTGTCTCCATTCCCTCTCATTACAGCAAGAAGTGCAAAAAATTTGAGAGATCAACTAGGTCATAGCCATTACATTCCTGATACCCAGAATCCATGGGGTACCAAGAGACCCAAATGGGGATGTTTCCCATGTGGCACGTGCAAAGCGTGTGCCAACATTGATAGAGCATTGGATTTTCAGGATTCCAGACAAATTAATATTTTTAAAATTAAACAAAATGTTTCTTGTAGCTCCACAGCCATTATTAATTATGCCACTTGTCCGTGTGAAATGATTTATGTGGGTCTTACTACTCGTGAATTCAGGGTGAGAGTACGGGAACACATTAATGATATAGAGAAGGCACAAAATGAGGAAGACCTTTCGAAATTGAAGACCATACCCAAGCACTTTAAAGTTTTTCATCAAAGTAATTCTAAGTTCCTCCGCTTCCGTGGAATTGACGGACTACATCTGGGATCAAGAGGAGGTGACTGGGGTAAGAAACTGGCGCAATTGGAAAGTAAATGGATTCACAAATTGGGCACCCTGGCACCCTCGGGCCTTAATGAAAGTTTTGGTTTCAATGCCTTTCTATGATAGACTATAGATGTGTTATCCTCATGTTTTTAAATTTAAAAAAAAGGGGGGAGGGGGCAATTAGGTACTCTATATTCAGTATGTCATTCTCATTGTACTCTTTGTTGTGATTGAAATTATTGCTGTTTAAATTTTTTGTATTTTTTATTTTTGTATTAGATCTCAGCAGCGCATGTTTGGGGCAGACTGGCAGCCAGAAAGATGTCAAGTTACTACATTTCCTTTTCCTTTTTGCAGACTATTAAGATATTCAAGAAAGTCAAAGAGGAGACCAAAACATTTTTTTGTATTATTTAAGTTGATACTCTTATTATTAGGTAGTTGTGGCATATTATTACTAGTAATATGTAAAGTATTTTGTATACTTTGCACCATGCACTTTATTGTATAGATGGTATTGTATTTTTATTCTCTGGATCCTAGGTTTTTATTTAAATATTAAACTTTATTATTGTTCACACGTCACCTGATACTTTATTAATTATATATGATATTTGTTATTTGCTATGGTATATTATTGGCACTAATATGTTAAATATTATGTAGACTAGGCACTTTATTGTATGAATTGTATTGTACTTTTATTCCTAGGACCCTAAGTCTTATATAATCATAAAATTATTAAATCTTGATTATATTTATGTGTTACCTGGTATCACATTTCAGATGTATTGCATGTATAATTATAATTATGTTCAATTGTGTTTCTAAAATTTGCATATTTATATATTATTTATTGCACCTTTTTGCACATATGGTTTTATTCACCTCCTGTTTTCACCTACAACTTTACATTTTGTAACACATTGATTATATATTTATTTTCTTCACATTTGATAGATACATATACCCTATTTCTTCTTTTTTAATGTTCTGGGTCCAGTTCCGTGATCTCTCCGGGATTGACAGTGCGCATGCACTGTTTGTTCCTGCTCTCATATGCTGTTCCGTTCGCGCAGAGGGAGGCGTGTCGGAGGGGGGTTTGTCTCTATTCCCTGTCTTCGGCAGGGGTAGGGACTCGATCCCTCCATGTTCCTTCCTTACGTGGCGGTTACATTCTTATTCCAACACGGGCGGACATTTGCGCATGCGCCATCAGTTCTCTCACGGCTGGGAGATCGTGGCTTAATACATTACCTTCAGGAGAGCACTGCCAATAAGGACGCTATTTCCGGATGTCCTGGTAACATGACTCATGTCTAAATAGGTATGGCTGGTCTCCAATTAGGAGAAATTATCACATGACTCTTTTCTAACCACTTCTATTGGTTGCTGTCCTATTCATTAGCTCCCTGCCTCTCCCTATTGATCACGACTCCTGAGGAATACACTGAGAAACGTGCGTCGAGGCGGCTGGTTCACTTTCACTCCGACTCTCCATCCAGGTATCCCCCTGCAATTCCTTTGTTTTATAGTGCTTTTAAACTGTTATTGTATCCATGTGAATGATTTTGACTTCTTTGTAAAAGGGATACTGTATTACACAACACTTTTTAGACTTATTTCCATCTAGCTTTTGATACATTACCTTTGTTTTTAATGAGAATTAAAAAGGGATTACTCATTAGAAGGTCATGGAGCGGTGCCGCTATCCTGAAGAGTCACAGAGTCCTGTCTCCAAACTCAACTTTCCATGCTTGATTGACATCCCCCTGGCTGTTATACATCACTTCCAGTCTCCTCCAACTTTCTCTCACGCACCATGCAGCGAGGTGTAGTCTGCCCGTCTGCACCGCGCATGCCAGTACAAGGCAACGGCGCATCCGCAAGAATTGGAGGAAGCTGCTAGTGATGTAGAACAGCCAGGATGTCAATAAAAATCTGGGGAGCGCCATTTCAATTTTCGCCTCAGTCAGCAGAAAAGCTACAATTGCGCCTGGATACAGCTGTGTTGTATACAGGATACAGAGCAGCAGTATTTCAAAAAGTAAAGAGAATTTTAAATAAAAACTAATTTGAAATTTGCACCAAACACACTGACTGATATTTTTATTTAAAAAAAATCACTGTTTCAAAAGTTTACATAGCCTTTAAGGAATAATTGTCATGTTTTTTCTTAAATACATTCTAAACATATTAGATCAAAGATATAGTTGAACATAACTTGCCTCTTGCGTTTGCAGGTAAGATCGACTTACCTGCAAACGCTGATGCTGCTGCAGAATCAACTGTAGCCTCTGGTGCCGATGTGGCCGTCACGATGCAGGAACTGTGAGTGACGTCACAGATCTGCACTGTCACAAGCTGGGCGTTCTGAAGAGAAGAGGATGTTACTTCTCATCAGAGCGCCCAGCTAGTGAAAGTATTAAAAACGCCCCGATGTACGCACATAATACACACCCACTTGGACTTTTACTTTTAAACACACCCACTTGGACTTTTGCAAGCCTCATTTGCATAACTACAAAAATGGTCATAACTTGGCCAAAAATGCTCGTTTTTTTAAAATAAAAACGTTACTGTAATCTACATTGCAGCGCCTATCTGCTGCAATAGCAGATAGGGGTTGCAAAATCTGGTGACAGAGCCTCTTTAAGAACTTTTGAAGACTCCCATAGAGATAGTTCCCAGCAGGGGCAAACGATTTTGTTGAAATGGGTCACAAAAAAAGGTATAGAAATAGATGTATGTCCTGTTTCTTCTCAAAGCCATAAATCACTGATGGATGATTATCCATCAGCAATATAACACGTGTAAGATAGCCACAGTAGGGTTAACAGCTTTTCACTGAATTTTATATGTTCTTTGTATGTATTGACACGAATATATAGATATATGATAAGCCTCCTGTGGAGTAAATGTATCCAGAAAATGTGTTTTTTTTGTCACTAGGTGTATGTAGGTCATCTATTGCAAAAAAACACATTGGGGCAGATTTTCTATTTATAATGCACCAGAATTCTGGCGTATATATTCTGCCACATTTATTAACTGTTTTAGACACTTTTATCGACGTGTTTGATAAGAAGTGTCTGAAGTTTGAAAAAATATAGAATGAAACTCTTTGCTAAATTTTGACTCCCTTATCTAAGTTTACACTGTCTAAAACTTAGACAGTATTAGTAAATTTGCCCCAATGTTACCAGGGCCAAACAAGTCACTTCTTTTTTTTTTTCAGTAAGGCGGTTTGCAATTCCACCTGATGAAATTCCACCTTGTCTTAACAACAAGGCAGATTCCCATTAACATTCATGGGGGCCTTGTTAGTGACGGAATTCAAGCTGATTCAGATGCAAAAATCACGTCAGCATGAAAATTCCATTGTGAACTAAACCTTAAATGGGTTGTCCACTACTGAACAACTGATGACCTATCCACCGGATAGGTCATCAGTATATCATCGGTGCGTGTCCGATACCCGGACCCCGCACTGTTAAGCTACTCCGGCTGCCTCTGGGCATCGGATGTTATGGCCCATTATGCGATGTACGGAGCCGGAAGCAGTTGGCTCCGTACACTGCATAGCGGCCCTGCTGCCGAACTGCAGCTCTGCTCCTATTCATTTGAATAGGAGAAGACCTGCAGTACTGCAGCTTGGCCGCTATGCCGTGGCCGGAGCCAACTGCTTCCGGCATGTACGTCCGGTGCTCGGAGGCAGCCGGTGCAGCTTAACGGTGCGGAGTCTGGGTGTCGGACCCTCACAGATCATGTACTGATGACCTATCAGATGGATAGGTCATCAGTTGTCCAGTATTGAACACCTTTAATTTTTTTTTTTTTCTGTTGAACATCTGGGTCATTTGAGACCGACTGGTTTCTAGGGATACTCTGCCTAACAAATAGTGCCTTAGTCTCCGTTAACATCTGCGCTACGGCTTTCGTTCATAATGAAAGTCATAAAGCTGTACAATATCCATCTAACAACAAATCTGAGTGGCGCCCAACCAACCCCATTGACTTATAATGTGGTACATCAATGTCTTGTTGAGGTGTCCCTCATTTTGATGGCAATAATTGTGGCGCATGCTGTGCTTTTCTTCCCGTCAAAGGTGACAGAATCCTCAACGGAAAACCCTGATAGAAGGGCCAAACTGAGATGTGAACATAGCCTCATTTGGAGAGTTGTCAGCCAGTAGGTTTCCAGCCACAGGTCTGTCTTTTAAATTACTCATGCATTAGGCTCATCGCCTCATTGAAAATAAACTAGGAGGCTTCGCAGTACTAAACCAATGCTTTTGTCCTATGCACATATTAATCAGATTTTTGTGTAAATTGAATTTAGATGAAAATCCTCTTGGTTACTCGAGATCAGTGGTCTCCAACCTGTCGCTCTGCAGCTCTTTTAAAACTACGACTTGAGGTATTCTCTAGCAGCCTTCTGTCCTACTGTTTGTTTCTGTTTCTGGAAAAGTTGGCAAAAACCCTTTGGTCAGAATTAAAGCTCCCACCAGTGTTATCATCTAGTTTTTCCAGAAATATAAGATTAATATAATATAATGAATAAATATTTAAATATTTTAGAGATATAGGAAATAGATAAAAAGCAAACTTTAACAACCGAGCCATATGAACACGTTTAGCGTGTACATCAGGAATTTTTCCAGCATACATGCTAGACGTACATCAGAAACGTGATGTGATCAGGGCCTAAAAAAAGATGACAACCTTTTAATATTTTGGAGAAATGCTCATAAAGCGTTGAAAGTAATGATCTTTGAATAAGAAACATAGAAGAAGTCAGCACGGAGTAATATTTAAAAGTTTCCTAATTTGCTTACATATTTCTTTCCATTAGAGGGTGCACTAGTCCCATAAAGCTATGAGAACCTTCGCAGACACATTTTTTTTATTGTCACGATGCATATAAAATTAGCAAGTCTTGATTAAAAATATAGTTTTGTTTCTACAACTTCAATATGTGCATCAATGGTAACAGATACCAAAGAAACCCTGTGTAGTCTGACCCTGCATCACACTATCTTCCATCAGTCCCCTACCTTTACTGACATTTGGTAGGTTAGTAAGAACTAGGGGAAAGGCCAAATGTATCAAAACAAAAAATGATATCTACACCCAAGAACAAGCCACACCTCCTCCATGCATAAGCCATGCCCCTTTTAATAGAAAATATTTTAAAGTGTCTTGAGGCCATTTTACACGGGCCAATAATCGTACGAACGCTCGTTCCCAAGCATTGACTTGTGTAAACAGGGCAGCGATAAGCTGACAAACGAACAAATACTTGTTTGTCGGCTAATCAGTCAAAAAAATGCTAATAAGATGGAAAATGTATGGCGACAAATGTTCGTATTAATAATCGTTGTTCTCCATACATTGTGTTCATTGCTTTGTTTAAATAGAGCCAACAAGGGCCGATCGACAAGCTGTATTGTAAATCAGCGCTTGTTTACCAGTCATTTGCAACGATTTTCAGGATTCTCCCTTTTTAGGCTAAGTTCACACCATAGAGCCTTAGCATAGATTGATGAATTTGTCCCATTAGATATATACATGGAGAAAATTATATTGTGTTATATATTGTTTAATGTTGTATCTAGATGGAGGGAGAGAAAGGAAAAAAGGAAAAATTGAGTGTGTGTCCAATACAACTGTAAAGTTGATCTGTAAAAAGTGACTGGAGGTCCTCTGGTGGGCTCAGACTATGATACAATAATGGGCCCAAAAGGTCTAGAAGAAGACAACTCCATGTGACTTTGGAGCTTTCCGCTTGACACTAGGGTCTATTTCTTATGGGGTGAGTTACAGATAACCTATTAGATCTTATTTATGATACAGTATGTCCTTTGTGTGCAATAATAACAACAAAGATTATGATACAGCTAAAAGTGAATATGCTCATTTTCTGTATAGCTGGAGGGTGGGCACTCAGGATAATTTCCTTTGGTGGGCCCAATGTACCCCAGTATGATGCTAGTGCCCACACAGCACAGTAGGAAGCTAGGAGGCTTAATTCTGCAACACACAAATAAATTAACCCCTAGGCGCACTACGGCGCAACTGTACGTCCTGGTGAAGAAAAAAAAGATCCAGAGTTTGTATATAAAATATAACTTTTACTGTATTTTCATATAAAATCTTGAGCCAATATTAACATAGACATATAGTGCATACATATGTCAAGTAGTCATGCGTAGTGGATTCTTGCATTTTTTTTTATGGCATATATCCAATATGATTGATTAGTCAGATTAGACATTATATTTCACTATATGTCTAGGTTAACATTGTCTCAAGATTTTATATGAAAATACAGTAAAAAGTTATATTTTGTATACAAACTCCAGATCTATTTTTTCTTTATATATATACTATGGAGAATTGCAAAAATTAAGTGTGGGTGGTGGGCTCTAAACTACACCATCGAAATCCATTTGTACGTCCTGGTGGCCAGTATCTTAGCGCACGAGGACATACAGTTACTGCGCGGTTCGCGGTGCACACTGTCGGCGACAGTGTGCACCGGGAACTGGGAGGACAGCTGTCCCTGACAGCTGGCACTCCACTACTGCCAATCAGAGGCTCATTTCCACTGATTTAGGCAATTAACCCCTTAAATGCAGCTATCGATTGCAGTCGCCGCATTTTAGGGGTTTCTAGCACATTGGCAGACCTCACAATGAAATCATGAGGTTTGCAGATGACTAGCATGGTGACCGGAGGCCAAGTAATGGTCTCCGTGTCTGCCATGTACGGAAGCCTATCAGTGCCAGCCTCCTGATAGACTTCCTGTCAGAGTGACAGGAAGTCACTGTGTCGTTCCCGATGAACACTGTCGGTGACAGTGTGCATCGGGAACCGGGAGGTCAGCTGTCCCCGACAGCTGACACTCCACTATTGCCGATCAGCGGCTTATAGCCGCTGATTTTGGCAATTAACCCGTTAAATGCGGCGCTCGATTGCGATCGCCACATTTAGGGGGTTTGTAGCACCTCAGCAGCCCCCATGCAATTCTGGGGGTTGCTGATGCTTGTGATGGCATCTGGAGGCCAGATAACGGCCTCCGGGACTGCCATGTATGAAAGCCTATGAGGTCACACTGACCATTGGAATACATTACACTACCTAGGTCAGAGCGATCAGAGCTGCAGGTAAAAAAATAAAGTGTAAAAAAGAAAAAAAAAAATTTAAAAAAAGTTGAAAAATAAAAGATGTTTTTACTCTATAATAAGTATCTTATAGGAAAAAAATACTATAAAACTATAATGTTATTTTTCCCGCACGGCGAACACCGCAAAAAAAATAAACTAAAAACAATGCCGGAATCACTATTTTTTTGGTCACCACCCCTCTCAAAATATAGAATAAAAAGTGATGAAAAAGTCGCATGTACTCCAAAATAGTACCAATAAAAACTACAGCCCGTCCCGCAAAAAACAAGCCACTTTTATTGACTGAAAAATAAAAAAGTTACGGCTCTCAGAATTTGGTGACAAGAAAATTAATTATTTTATAAACAAGTGATTTTATTGTGCAAACGCTGCAAAACATAAAAAACTATATACATATGGTATCGCAATCGTACCGACCCGCAGAATAAAGTAAGGCCCCATGCACACGAACGTGTTTTTGCGTCCGCAATTCCCCCGCAAATCCACGTGAGAATTGCGGACCCATTCATTTCTATGGGCCCATACACACTATCCGTGTTTTCACGGGTCTCCGCATGTCCGCAAATCCGTGCCGCAGAAACTCAGGACATGTCTTATTACGGCCCGCAAATTCGATGCGGACATGCCCATAGAAGTCAATGGGCCCGTGGAAAATGCGGGTACACCTCCGTGTGTCAACCGCAGTTTGCGGATTTGCGGAAGTGTTGCTAGGCGACGACCGGGAATGAGTTCTGTCGTCATCCTGTTTTACCTAGGCTTTTTTTTTTTTTGCGGATTACATACGGATGAACTGCGGATTACATACGGATGAACTGCGGAGGACATTTCGCGGAACACGGTCCTGGAATTTGCGGACCAGAAAAACACTACGGTCATGTGCATGAGGCCTAAAACTGTAATTTTTGGTGCATAATGAACGGCGTAAGAAATAAAGAATTTAAAATGCCAAAATCACTGTTTTTTGGTCACCTTAGCTCTAAAGCAAAATGTAATAAAAAGTGATCAAAAAGTTGTATGTACCAAAAAATGGTACCAATAAAAACTACAGCTCGTCCCGCCAAATATAAGCCCTCACACCGCTCAATCGACCAAAAAATAAAAAAGTTATGACTCTCGGAATGTGTTGATACAAAACAATTTTTTTTTTTTATCAAATAGTTTTGTCTTTGTAAAAGTAGTAAAATATAAAAAAAACTATATACATTTGGTATCACCGTAATCGTATTGACCCGCAGAATAAAGTTAAGTTGTGATTTTTACCGCACGGTGAAAACTGTAAAAGCAAAACCCAAAAAATAATGGAGGTATCGCAGTCTTTTCCAATTTCACCCCGCAAAGGATTTTATTTTCAGTTTCCCAGTACATTATATGGTACTTTAAATGGTATCAATAGAAACTACAACTCTTTCCGCAAAAAATAAGCCCTCACACCGCTCTAATCATGGAAAAATAAAAAAGTTATGGCGTTTGGAAGGTGGGGAGTGAAAAACTAAAATGGAAACGCAAAAAAGGATCAGTCCTGCAAAGGTTAATTAATTTCTATTAAAAAAAAAACAATTATAACCACATGTGGGGTATTGTCCTACTCGGGAGAGATTGAGTTATACATTTTGGGTGGCTTTTTCTCCTTTATCCCTTGCGAAAATGAAAAGATGCAACATTTTAGTGGACAAAAATGTTGATATTCATTTTCACGGCCTAATTCCACTAAATTCTGCAAAATTCCTGTGTGGTATAAATGCTTACTATACCCCTAGAAAAATTCCTTGAGGGGTGTTGTTTCCCAAATGGGGTCACTTTTATTACCACATATGGGGTATTTCCATAATCGGGAGAAGATGCTTTACAAATGTTGGGGTGCATTTTTTCCTCTATTCCTTGTAAATATTAAAAATTTTTATGTTTCTTCAGAAAAAAAGATTGGTTGTATTGTCGTACTCGGGAGAGATTCCGATACTAATTTTGGGCGGCTTTTTCTCCTTTTTCCCTTGTGAAAATGAAAAGATGCAACATTTTAGTGGACAAAAATGTTGATATTCATTTTCACAGACTAACTCCAATAAATATAGCAAAATAACTGTGGGATCAAAATGCTAACTATACCCCTAGATACATTTCTTAAGGGGTGTAGTTTCCAAAATGGGGTCACTTTTGGGGAGTTTCTACTGTTTTGGCACCATAAGACGTCTTCAAACCTGACATGGTGCTTAAAATATAATCTAAAAAAAAAGCAGAGCCTAAAATCCTGTAGGTGCTCCTTTGTTTCTGAGGCCGGTGTTTCGGTCCATTAGGACACTAGGGCCACATGTGGGATATTTCTAAAAACTGCAGGACCTGGGCAATAAATATTGATTGTGTTTCTCTGATAAAACCTTCTGTGTTACAGAAAAAAATGTATTAAATGAATTTCGGCCAAAACAAATTAAATTTGTAAATTTGCCCTCTACATTGCTTTATTTCCTGTGAAACACCTAAAGGGTTAAGAAACTTTATGAATGCTGTTTTAAATACTTTGAGGGGTGCCGTTTTTAAAATGGGGTGATTTATGGGGGGATTCTAATATATAAGGCCCTCAAAACCGTTTCAGAACTAAACTGGTCTTGTAAAAATCGCCTTTTGAAATTTTCTTGAAAATGGGAGAAATTGCTGCTAAAGTTCTAAGCCTTGTAACGTCCTAGAAAAATAAAAGGATGTTCAAAAAACAATGCAAACAAAGTAGACATATGGGAAATGTTAACTAGTGACTATTTAGTGTGGTATTACTATCTGTTTTACAAGCAGATACATTTAAATATAGAAAAATGCAAATGTTTTCCCAGGAATAAATATTGAATGTATCGACCAAATTTTTCCACTATCATAAAGTACAATATTTTACGAGAAAACAATCTCAGAATCGCTTGGATAGGTAAAAGCATTCCAGAGTTATTACCACATAAAGTGACACATGTCAGATTTGAAAAAAAATCGGCTGTGCCACAAGGCCAAAACAGGCTGTGTCCTAAAGGAGTTAATCATTGATGTCACTATTGTTTTTATCAGTTTGCTTTCATGTGTAACCCATTTTATAACACATATAGTGGTACTTCCTGCTGTCACTTGTACAAAAAAAAAATTCCACAACAAAACAGAAAATGTACAATATCTCTGTAACTAAAAGAAAACTAATAACCACACTTTTACTAATGCTCCATTTCTGATTTACTGAAATATAAAACAAGTAACAGGTATACAAACATGCTTCTCTCTGACCTCACATACTGCAATAATAAACAAAACATGAAAGGATATAAATACGGTATCTCCATCGCACAGAAAAGGGCCGCTCTTCTGCTCCTATAAAATTAGTTATTACAAGATCTTTTAAAGTGTGTGCTCGCTTATGACATTTTTTCACAGTTTTTTTTCACAGTTTGCACATAAATCACACACATATATATATATCAGGGGCGTAGCTAGGGGGGGGGCAGGCGGGGCATGTGCCCCGGGCGCAACTTAGAGTGGGGCGCCAGTGCCACCTCCTCCTGCACTATAATTGTACCTGTGTCTACAGGACACAGGTACAATTAGAAGCAATGAATGACCGGGCACGTTCCGTGACCGGCTATTCAGAGCTTTTGCACCAGTGAAGCGACTGGTACGTTCTGTACCAGTGAAGCTTCCATCGATGAAAGGCGCTGACTGACAGGGAAACTCATTCTGCCCAGCCAATCAGCGCCTTTCATAGATGCTGCGTTCAACCCCCAGGAGACCTGCGCAGAAGAGAGCAGGTCTCCATTGTTGCCAGCCAGCGTGGGAGCGGGATTAAGGTGAGTTTAAATAGTTTTTTGGTTTTTTTCATTGTAATAAAAGTGTGTGGCTGTATCTACAAGGGGGACTTTATCTACGGGGGGGACTTTATCTACGGAGGAAGGACTTTATCTACGGAGGAAGGACTTTGTCTACACGGGAGGGGCTTTATCTACGGGGGGACTTTATCTACGGAGGGGGGAC
Source organism: Rhinoderma darwinii (assembly GCF_050947455.1). Lineage (NCBI taxonomy): Eukaryota > Metazoa > Chordata > Amphibia > Anura > Rhinodermatidae > Rhinoderma > Rhinoderma darwinii. Next base: position 99,741,037 of record NC_134690.1, read on the forward strand.
CTTGTCTACACGGGGGGCCTTATCTACGGGGGGGACTTTGTCTACACGGGGGGGGCTCCATCTACGGGGGGACTTTGTCTACACGGGGGGGCCTTTATCTACGGGGGGACTTTATCTACGCGGGGACTTTGTCTACACGGGGGGACTTTGTCTACACGGGGGGCTTTATCCACAGGGGGACTTTATTTACACGCGGGGGGCTTTATCTATGGGGGGTGTCTATCTACAGGGGGGCTATATACTGGGGTGGGCTATCTATGGAGCACCATATACATAGTATATAGCCCCCCTGTAGATATAGCCCACCCCTGTAGATATAGTCCCCATGTAGATATAGTCCCCCTGTAGATATAGCCCACCCCTGTATATAGTCCCCCTGTAGATATAGCCAACCCCTGTATATAGTATCCCACAAATAGCTCCCCCTATAGTGCTGCACAGAAAGCCCACCCTTGTATATAGCCCCCCTGTACATACTGTATAGTACACCCCTGTATATAGTGCTCCACAGATAGCCCACCCCTGTATATAGTATATACAGGTATGGGCTATCTGTGGAGCACTATATACAGGGGTGGACTATCTAGTGGAGCACTATATGTACAGGGGGGCTATATACAGGGGTGGGCTATCTGTGAAACACTTTATACAGGGGTGGGCTATATCTACAGGGGGGCTATATACAGGGGTGGGCTATCTGTGGAGCACTATATACAGGGCTGAGCTATATCTACAGGGGGCTATATACAGGGGTGGGCAATCTGTAGAGCACTATAGGGGGAGTTATTTGTGGGACAATATATGCATGGGTGGGCTATATGGGGGCACTATCTACAGGGGGCTCTATGGCAGACTATCTACAGGGGGCACAGTGTGTGTGTGTGTGTGTGTGGGGGACACGGTGTATGGTGCTATTATAAATAGAGGTGCAGTGTATGTCATTATTATATTTAGGGGCGTAGTGTGTGGTATAATGAGAACTTTATCTTTATTTATAGGTGCAGAAATGTAGGAAAAGTGAGAATCTTAAGACATCTGAGCGACACACTGCAGAAATGGGCTGTGACTGGGAGAAGTCATCATAGAGGTCTGGACCGGATGGAGAAAAAGAACTAGAATCTGAGATGTCACCGGTGAGTCACTTACTGTAAATGTTTATTCTGCCTCTAATCAGTAATGTAGTCACTGTATGATCTGCAGCGAATCTCTCTCTCTCTCTCTCTCTCTCTCTCTCTCTCTCTCTCTCTCTCTCTCTCTCTCTCTCTCTCTCTCTCTCTCTCTCTCTCTCTCTCTCTCTCTCTCTCTCTCTCTCTCTCTCTCTCTCTCTCTCTCTATATATATATATATATACCGTATTCCAAATTATTATGCAAATGTTATTTTCCGCTGATTTTCCAAAATAGTCGATGCAAATGACAGTCAGTATAATCTTCAAGCTATCAACCGTTGGAGTATAATGCGAATTTTATTGAACAAATCTCCTAATGATAACAGATTTTTAAAACTCAAAATGCACTGTTTCAAATTATTATGCACAACAGAGATCAAAACATTTTAAAGGTTGTAAAGAGAACTAAAATGGTAATTTGTTGAATTTGCAGCATCAGGAGGTCATATTTACAGAAATCCAAAGCTCTTTCAATCAAAAAACTTAACAGGCCAAGTTACATGTTAACATATGACCCCTTCTTTGATATCACCTTCACAATTCTTGCATCCATTGAATTTGTGAGTATTTGGACAGTTTCTGCTTGAATATGTTTGCAGGATGTCAGAATAGCCTCCCAGAGCTTCTGTTTTGATGTGAACTGCCTCCCACCCTCATAGATATTTTGCTTGAGGATGCTCCAAAGGTTCTCAATAGGGTTGAAGTCAGGGGAACATGGGGGCCACACCATGAGTTTCTCTCCTTTTATGCCCATAGCAGCCAATGACACAGAGGTATTCTTTGCAGCATGAGATGGTGCATTGTCATGCATGAAGATAATTTTGCTACGGAAGGCACGGTTCTTCTTTTTGTACCACGGAAGAAAGTGGTCAGTCATAAACTCTACGTACTTTGCAAGAGGTCATTTTCACACCGTCAGGGACCCTAAAGGGGCCAACCAACTCTCTCCCCATGATTCCAGCCCAAAACATGACTCCGCCACCTCCTTGCTGACGTCGCAGCCTTGTTGGGACATGGTGGCCATTCATCAACCATCCACTACTCCATCCATCTGGACCATCCAGGGTTGCACGGCACTCATCAGTAAACAACACGGTTTGAAAATGAGTCTTCATGTATTTCTGAGCCCACTGCAACCATTTCTGATTGTGAGCATTGTTTAGGAGTGGCCGAATAATAGCTTTATTCACACTTGCAAACCTCTGGAGGATCCAACACCTTGAGGTTCGCGGGACTCCAGAGGCACCAGCGGCTTCAAATAAGTGTTTGCTGCTTTGCAATGGCATTTTAGCAGCTGCTCTCCTAATCCTATTAATTTGTCTCGCAGAAACCTTCCTCATTATGCCTTTATCTGAACGAACCTGTCTGTGCTCTGAATCAGCCACAAATCTTTTCACAGTACGATGATCACGCTTAAGTTTTCTTGAACTATCCAATGTTTTCATACCATGTCCAAGGTATTGCACTATTTCACGCTTTTCGGCAGCAGAGAGATCCTTTTTCTTTCCCATATTGCTTGAAACCTGTGGCCTGCTTAATAATGTGGAACGTCCTTCTTAAGTAGTTTTCCTTTGATTGGGCACACCTGGCAAACTAATTATCACAGGTGTCTGAGATTGATTACAATGATCCAAAGAGCCCTAAGACACATCCATGAGTTTAATTGAAAAACGAATAATTAAATGCTTGTGACACTTAAATCCAATGTGCATAATATTTTGGAACACGGTGTGTATATATATATATATATATATATATTTATTTAGTTAAGTGGATTTACTTTTTCTCATCCTGATAACCCCTTTTGGAAATAAAGCCAGTTCGGCAATTACTCCTACTGAAGGTGAATGTAGATTTACTTGGCGACTATGTAGTACAGTACATGGATGGGCGAGGTCCTTCAGAGTGAGAGTTGCTGATATTTTGTGGCTCTACGCTCATAGGGAAGGGGGCTGTGTTACTGAGACAGCTCCTGTAATGACGGGGTAGGGAGACAGACAGGTGAGCCCTAATCTACCCTAATCTACCCTGCCTACTTGCACGGCCCGTCCTAGGCGATGGCGTACAACTGGGCGACGGTCCCTACGCTCAATAAGTGCACGACAGACCAACAGACAAGGGTACACAGAAGCTAAGGGAAATGGGGCAGTTGACCACGGCAACACCGTGAGCAACAAGAGTAGTGAAGGAGCCGAGTCAAACCAGGAGTGTACGAGGTACCAAACGCAGAGCAGGAGAGTAGTCAGTAAAGCCAGGGTCAATTTGAAGCAGAGGACAATAGTATTAGCAGGAGCAGCAGAGCCAGGAAACAGACAGAATCACAGGCAAAGGAGGAGCAGGAAATGAAGGTATAAATAGACAGAGGGCGGGAGCTAGCTCAGTCTGGCCAGGCTGTGATAGGTTCTCCCACTCCTCAGCCTCCCAGCCTGAGTGGTAGCAGATCGAGTCATTCTAACAGACCTAGGCACAGATGCAGGCTGATTAACCACGGGCGTCGACAAAGAAGCTGTGTCAGGCAAATCCATTACAGTACCCCCCTTTTATGAGGGGCCACTGGACCCTTCCTAGGTGGACCTGGCTTGTTGGGGAACCGAAGATGGAACTTCCTGAACAATAACCCGGTGTGAACGTCCCGGGCAGGTACCCAAGTCCTCTCCTCAGGCCCGTAACCTCTCCAATGGACCAGGTACTGGAGGGAGTCCTGGGCCATCCTGCTGTCCACAATCTTGGCCACCTCTAATTCTACCCCTTCAGGAGTGAGAACAGGGACCGGAGGTTTCCTCGAGGTAGCCAAGGACGGGGAGCATCTTTTCAGGAGAGAGGAATGGAACACGTTGTGTATCTGAAAGGATGGGGGAACTCCAGCCGGAAGGAGACAGGGTTAAGGACCTCAATGATCTTGTACGGCCCTATATACCGGGGAGCAAATTTTTTGGACGGGACTTTAAGGCGCAATTTTTTTTAGGACATCCACACCAGATCCCCGACCACAAACCAGGGGTTAGTAGAACGTCTCTTATCTGCCTGAGTCTTTTGGATGCTCTGGGATGCCTCAAGGTTCTTCTGAACCTGGGCCCAGACTGTGCACAGTTCCCGATGAACGACATCTACCTCGGGATTGTTGGAACCACCAGGTGAAACGGAGGAGAACCGTGGATTAAACCCAAAATTACAGAAAAAGGGGGAGACCCCCGACGAGTTACTGACCCGATTATTAAGGGAAAATTCGGCGAGGGGAATGAAGGAGACCCAATCATCTTGACAGTCAGAGATAAAACACCTTAAATATTGTTCTAGAGACTGATTAGTCCTCTCAGTTTGGCCATTAGTTTCAGGATGGAAGGCCGAGGAAAAGGACAGATCAATCTCCAACTTCTTACAGAAGGCTCTCCAAAACAATGAAACAAATTGTACCCCTCTGTCAGAAACAATATTGACAGGAACCCCATGGAGACGCAGGATGTGTTTGACAAACAAGGTCGCTAACGTCTTGGCATTGGGTAGTTTCTTGAGGGGTACAAAGTGGGACATCTTGCTGAAGCGGTCTACTACAACCCACACCACCAACTTGCCTTGGGATGGAGGCAGATCGGTGATAAAATCCATGGAGATATGGGTCCAAGGTCTCTGGGGAATGGGCAAAGAACATAGTAAGCCCGCTGGTCGGGACCTAAGAGTCTTGGACCTAGCACAAGTTTCACAATCGGCGACGTAGGCCTTAATGTCTTTAAGCAACCCAGGCCACCAATAGGTTCTAGAAATGAGGTGTTTGGTACCCAGGATGCCTGGATGGCCATATAGTGCAGAGTCATGATTCTCCCTGAGTACCCTTAGCCGGAATTGCAGGGGAATAAACAGCTTGTTCTCAGGAAGCTTCTCGGGAGCTGAACCTTGATCAGCCACAATTTCGGAGGCTAAGAATCAACAGAGGATATGATTATACCTGGGGGCAAAACACAAGCAGGATCCTCCTCGGGAGGAGGGCTGGCCATGAAGCTAAGCGACAGTGCATCAGCTTTAATATTTTTAGACCCAGCCCTATAGGTGACCACAAAGTTGAATCTAGTAAAAAACAACGCCCATCGAGCTTGTCTCAGGTTTAGCCTCCGGGCAGATTCTAGGAAAACCAGATTCTTGTGGTCGGTAAGGACCGTTACCTGGTGCCTAGCCCCCTCCAGGAAGTGGCGCCACTCTTCAAATGCCCATTAATGGCTAAGAGTTCGCGGTTGCCAATGTCATAGTTACTCTCAGTGGGGGAGAACTTCCTGGAGAAGAAGGCACAGGGACGGAAATGGGAAAGACCCCTGGTACCCTGGGACAAGACAGCACCCACTCCCACCTCGGAGGCGTCAACCTCCACGATGAATGGCTCCATTTGGTTAGGCCGAATCAGCACTGGGGCAGAGACAAAGCACCTCTTAAGGATCTCAAAAGCCTGTACCGCCTCCGGAGGCCAGTGGAGGAGATCAGCACCCTTGCGAGTAAGGTCCGTAAGAGGCTTAGCGATGACCGAGAAGTTAGCAATAAATCTCCTGTAATAATTAGCGAACCCCAGGAAGCACTGTAAAGCCATCAGGAAGGCAGGTTGGACCCATTCCACCACAGCCTGAACCTTGGCAGTGTCCATGTGGAATTCATTAGGAGTGAGGATTTGACCCAAAAATGGTATCTCCTGCACCCCAAACACACATTTTTCAGTTTTAGCAAAGAGTTTGCTTTCCCTAAGGGCCTGGAGAACCTTCCTGACATGCTCAATGTGGGAGGACCAGTCCTTGGAAAACACAAGTATGTCATCAAGGTACACTACAAGAAATACCCCCAGGTAGTCTCTTAAAATCTCATTTATGAAATTCTGGAAGACCGCGGGAGCATTACACAACCCAAAGGGCATGACGAGGTATTCGAAATGACCTTCGGGCGTGTTAAACGCAGTCTTCCACTCATCCCCTTCCCTGATTCGGATAAGGTTATAAGCCCCCCGAAGATCAAACTTAGAGAACCATTGGGCCCCCTGAACCTGATTGAAGAGATCAGAAATCAAAGGAAGGGGATATTGGTTCCTTACAGTGACCTTATTCAAGTTCCGGTAATCGATGCATGGTCTAAGACCACCATCCTTCTTCCCTACGAAGAAGAAGCCAGCACCTACCGGAGAAGTAGAGGGGCGGATGTAACCCTTGGCAAGGCTTTCCTGGATATATTCTCTAATGGCTTCACGTTCAGGACAAGAGAGATTAAATATCCTACCTTTAGGGAGCTTAGCTCCTGGTACTAAATCGATTGCGCAATTGTACTCTCTATGAGGAGGTAACTCTTCGGAGGCTTTTTTAGAAAAAACATCAGCGAAGTCCTGAATAAACTCAGGTAGAGTGTTCACCTCCTCAGCGAGAGAAACAAAATTAATAGAAAAACAGGAAGTCATGCATTCATTACCCCATTTAGTAAGATCCCCAGTATTCCAGTTAAACGTGGGATTATGCATCTGCAACCAGGGAAGTCCTAAAACCAAATCGGACGATAATCCCTGCATCACCAACACAGAACACTGCTCCAAATGCATGGAGCCAACCATGAGTTCAAATACAGGGGTATGCTGTGTAAAATAACCATTAGCAAGTGGAGTGGAGTCGATACCCACTACCGGGACAGGTTTAGGCAAATCAATTAAAGGCATAGCCAGAGACATATCAAATTCCACAGACATAATATTAGCAGAAGCAGCAGAGCCAGGAAACAGACAGAAACACAGGCAAAGGAGGAGCAGGAAATGAAGGTATAAATAGACAGAGGGCGGGAGCTAGCTCAGTCTGGCCAGGCTGTGATAGGTTCTCCCACTCCTCAGCCTCCCAGCCTGAGTGGTAGCAGATCGAGTCACTCTAACAGACCTAGGCACAGATGCAGGCTGATTAACCACGGGCGTCGACAAAGAAACTGTGTCAGGCAAATCCATTACAGCTCCTTTAAGTAACTGTGCCTAGACTAGAGCTACCTACATGGCAACAGGTTTAATGTGAAAAGTTGTGCTGCCAACATTTAATAAAATTGCAGTTGGATTTCCATGTGATTATAATGCAACATTTGCCACATATGAGTAGAATAATAAAATTACATGCTATCGTTGCATGAGATCACACTATGTTGCAGTAGAATGCATTTTGAGACAATCGACAAGACACTGTCAACAGTAAATTTTGGCAATTGTCACATTACAAATGCATGTACATATATTATTTGGCATATTAATTACAATGTATTAATGAAACATAATGATTCTTTGTAGTAAATAAGCAGCTGCAATGTTATTCTGCGTCGCTAATCATGCAACATTTGTCACAATGTAGCTCCAGCCCACCTGCATTTAGAAATCTGCTGGTTCCTGCTCAGGACATCTCTAAAATGTAAGCAGAGTTCCCACAATTCAGTGGGAGAGTTAGTTTTTCAATATGACTTCAGGTGCGAACACACTACATGTCCAGCCTGTGCAATTGCAGAAGGACCCACCACCACCTTCAAGTATTTTATCATTTGATTTTAGTGAATCAAATTGGTCCAATAATCTGTGACACTAGAGAAAGAGGAAACTTCATTGGATATTTGAATTCAATGCAAGTTTTATAATTTTGTATGCAGTACGCTTCCCTAATATTAGCTGTAGACAGTCAGAATTTTATCATTTATAGGGGTTTTCCACATGACTGCAGTGAGGGGGACATTGAATGGAGCAGCAGTTCAGCTTGCAGCCGTCACTCCATTCAACGTCTATGAGAATGACGAAAACAGCCAAGCGCTGTACTGGGCTGTTTCCGTCATTCACTTAGACTTGAATAGAGTGGCAGTGTGCATGCTCGACTGCTGCTCCATTCAATGTCCCCCCTCACTGCAGTCAAGCGGTATGGGACCCCTGTTCTCACAATCGGTGGGGGTCCCAGCAGTGGAAACTCCAGTAATCAGAAAATTATCACCTATGGATAAGTGATAATTTATGATTTTGGGAAAACTCCTTTAAAGAAAGTTTTTCACTGCAGTAGATTATGGTATATCGCCAGGATATACCTTACCATACTGCACTAGGGTGGTCCTTATGCTTGGATGAGAACAAAGTGGTCCCTTGCTGTACAAATCAGCTGTTGTACTACAAGGGGTTTTACTTGCACATACACCTTCTGCTGTCTCTTTCCGCCCTTGTGTTACTGTACAGTAAAGTGTAAAAAAATCACAGCTCCCAGAATGCAATACACCAAATGCATGCTCTGTACTCACACTGAACAAGAAGGTAATGCTGTGAGACCTGAGCTCAGCAGCCTGCAGAATTGTAAATGCGGCTGTACATGAGAACAACCTATCATACATACTTGCAGCTCAGGATCAACACAGGATCAGTGAAGCAATTGCACAATTTATCTAGATTATATCAAGATGTAAAATGGAATTAAAAGATGAACCTCTGCTTTATTTCTGAAATATAATTTCTTTAAGAAAACATGACACACATTTCACAAAATTAAATTGAATGTTAAACGTCCCTTTGTGAAAATAAATGGTACTTCTTCAATAGAAGGTGAATAGATGCAGCATTGGCTGACATTAAATGAAAAATTCCTCTGTGAGCTGCTTGCCATTACTATGGAGTCGTTGAGATCTCTCAGAAGGAAATATTTTGGTTCTGATGTGAGTTTCTTTGTTCCCTTTGATAGCCAGAGGGAAACTAGAGTCTCCCTGCGTGGAGGGTAAATCTAGAACATCTTTATACACTGGAATATTCTGTTGGCCCCTTGGCATCCTGTCAATGTAAGGCAGATTCATAACTCTGTGTCCAGTATCTACATTGGTTTCTGTCTCGTCTCTCTCTAGATGGGGCCTTGGCATTCGCGTCGGAAGATTGGTATCAGAAATACTGCAAACGTTTTGTCTTTGTTCTGATGTATTGAAGGACTTTTTAAGAGCTTGCTTGAGTTTCAGGTTTACGATTACCCTTTCTTCCTTTGAGTGTGATGATAATTGAGCAGTTAAGGGATTTGACGGAGGCTCTGGGTCAGATTTCTCATCACTTTTTGACAATGTGGTGCTGTCAGTCACCTAATTGCAAATAAAAAGTATGTGAAAAAAACAGAAAACTAACAAAGTCACACTAAAATATCAGCCAATAGAAATCTTCCATTGATATGTCTGTAAAGAATATTTGCAGAATCCATTTATCCATATCACTTTTGCAGGAAAATCTTTCTCCTGTGCCAACCACTGATTGACATATAAGGGGGTATGTATTAAAAGATTTACCGTATATACTGGCGTATAAGACGACTTTTTAACCCCTTAAAATAATGGCTACAGTGGGGGGTCGTCTTATACGCAGGATATACTGTGTGAGGTGTTTTTTTTTCCCCGTCAGCGCGTAGAGAGCCGCTTCCTGGGACCGCCGCGCATGCGCGGCAGTCCGCCTCTCACAGTCATTAGAAGAGGCTTAGTACGCGCTGACAGGGCGGCGCGCTGTATGCTAATGCAGCCGCCCCGTCACAGCGGTCGGCGTCACAGAGCTGGGGGTCACAGGCGGCACTTACAGAAGCATGTAAGCTCTTCATTAATATCACAGCATGGATGCGAGGGGAATCTGGCGTTACTGCACCGCCAGCTTTCCCCTCGCATCCATGCTGTGATATTAATGAAGAGCTTACATGCTGGTGTAAGTGTGCATATTGCTACAATAAGTGCCGACCCCGCCCCCCTTCTCCTCCCGGTGACTCCCCGCCCCTGCACTAATCCTATTGGGAGAGGGCTAGTCTTATACAGTGAGTATATACCAAATTCTATATTTTTAGGGCAGAAGTTGGGGGTCGTCTTATACGCCCAGTCTTATACGCCGGCATATACGGTATGCCACTTTAGTGATGGTAAAATGTTGCAAATTTTGGCGCATACACCTGTTTTGTACTAATCTTTTTAATTTTTAACTCTTTTACATCAGTTTAAGTGGGTGGATCTTAGGATAAGGGGTGGGGTCTCCAGTGGCCCGACAAATGTACTAATTTATGCCAGAAATTGTCAGAAATTATAGCAGAAAATTTCAGCCGGCTCGTGCCTGGCGCAGATTTTACTTTGTGGCGCACGGACAGTTTAACATGTGACAACTTTATTAAAAGGCACGCGCCTACATATAAATTTGTCGTATCTTACTTTAGCAGCCTTCAGTCTCACACTGGTCTATGAAATGCCAGTCTTAGTAAACCAGGGACATAGTGCTTCCTCGCTTTTTAAAAAGAGATTCTTCAGCAGCTGCAGTATACTATACAATTCTGTGTCACTGCTGCTGATCGCAACTCACCTCAGCTACTGAAGATCTTCTGTATGAAAAGAATGAGGACATTATATATAAATGGTGGATGAGAATATATACCTTACTCTGCAAAAAGAGGTTCTGCAGCAGTAGAGGTTGTGCAGCAACTTTTAAAAAATATTAGAAGTCACCTCCGAGTTCTGTGATCTATAAATATATTCAGTCTACAGCCTCATGCTTTTATAATGTACTCCTTTGTGACTTCTAATATTACATTTTACAGTAGGGCAGACATAATCCTATAGAGAGAGAGAAACATTTATTACCATTTTTATGTACTTCCACTGTGAAAATGTGACAAGGGCATTGATGTAATCAATATAAGTGCGGCATCAGATACTTTGATGTCGTACAAGACAAAAGCATTACAAGAATAATATCGTTACCATGAAAACCTTTTTTCTTCCCCTGTTATCTCCACTGGTTAAAACATGGTGGACATTTGGCCATGGTCTAGAATTTTTAAAGGAACCATTATGTCATGTAGTAAAATATACTATACATTGCAATTAAAACAAATACTACCTAAGGCCCCATGCACAGGACCGTAAAAAAATCTCCGTAATTGTGGACCGTAACACGGTCCGCAAATTACAGACCCATTCAGTTCTATTGGCTGCGGACACCTTTCCGTATCGCTACAGATAGGTGTCCGTGCCATAGAACTGTACCGCAAATGATAGAACATGTTCTATCTTTTGCGTTTTACGGGCTGTTCTCCCCCACACTTTGTATGAGAGAACGGGCCGAAAATGCAGGGTGCGGCCGTGCCTGCAATCGCGGGCCATGATTACGGGTACGGCCGCGTGCATGAGGCCTTACTGCTCTTTCTAAGGATTTGAACATTGATCTAGTTATTTGTTCCACATTTTTTGCATAGACTTGTTTCAAGGTGAACCATTAAAACAAATCCTTTTTTCTTATTATATGTCACAGTCATCCCACATACTAGAGTTGTTTTCTCCCAGGCTCTGAACTCCACGGTAAAAAATGGAAACCCAAAAGAGGAGGAGTTCTGCCAAGATGTATGTGGACTTTCTTATGGGTATTACTACCTCGGTTTAGGAGAATTTTCACATGTGTTAATTCATAGACACAGATGGCACAAAAGTGAGTCCATAAGAGTAACATACATGGACATAACTCGACACACGGACATAGAACAGGGGACGAAGGCGCCTCTGTGTGTACGTGTATCCAGGTGGATGACTAAGTGACTAAAAAATGATCTCTCCCGCTTCTATAATAGGTGACTTTATTTGTATCTCTCTACCCCCACTTAAAGTAGAAAGTGTAGCTGTAAATTTAAACTTCTGCTCTAACAAGTAAAATACTATGAACAAGAAACATGTATAAGAGCAGCAAGTTTTATTGTACTGAAATGCATTTTCTTTAATGAAGACCTGTCACCTCTCCTGACATGTATGTTTTAGTAAGTACATGCATTTTCCCTGAAATAGTAATGCCGGGGCATCTTTTCTTAGAACTCTGTATTCTGCCATTCCCCTGATATTCCTAAAAATGTGTGAATAAATTGACAATTGGGTGTTATCATTCTTCTTGTCAATAGGGTGTGTTCCTACACAGTTGGGCACTGTCACACACTTCTTGGGTGTTGTAGAGTGTGTAGGTACATGCTTCATTGACAAAGGCAATAGTAACACTCAGTTGTCAAGTTATTCAAACATTTCCATGAGTAATAACAGAGGAACGGCACAACACAGACTACTATGAAAAGATTCTCCAGCATTGTTAATCTGTGGGGAATGCAAGTGTTTACTAAGCTGACATGTGTGTATGTTTTTGTAGTACTGATTTATAGATAGAAAGTTACAGAGCATTTATTATATATATATATATACAGTACTGTGCAAAAGTTTTAGGCAGTTGTGGAAAAAATCTGCAAAGTAGGAGTGCTTTAAAAAAAATAAGCACAAAGAAACGGGCAATGCTGAGGACTGTAGACCACTGCAGTGCAGATCAAAGACACATCATACTTACTTCCCTTCAAAATCGGAAGATGTCCAGCAGTGCCATCAGCTCAGAACTGGCAGAAACCAGTGGGACCCAGGTAAACCCTTTTACTGTTCGGAGACATTTGACGTGGAAAGAAGGCCAAGCGACTCAACTATGCACGAAAACAAAGCCACTAAGGTGCAGAAAAATGGCAGCAGGTGCTCTGGACTGATGAGTCAAAATGTGAAATATTTGACTAACAGAAGGCAGTTTGTTCGCAAAAGGGCTGAAGAGCGGTACAATAATAAGTGTCTGCAGGCAACATGGAATCATGGTGGAGGTTCCTTGCTGGTTTAGGGCTACATTTCAGCAAATGGCGTTGGGGATTTGGTCAGAATTAATGGTGTCCTCAATGCTGAGAAATACAGGCAGATACTTATCTATCATATAATACCATCAGGTAGGCATCTGATTGGCTCCAAATGTACTCTGCAGCAGGACAACAACCCCAAACATACAGCCAATGTCATTGTAATGACGGGGGGTGGGGAGACAGACAAGTGAGCCCTAATCTACCCGCCACTCAGTCCCTGCCTACTTGCAACGACCTGCCCTAGGCGACGGGGTACAACTGGGCGACGGTCCCTACGCTCAATAAGTGCACGACAGACAAACAGACAAGGGTACACAGAGCTAGGGGGAGAAAGGGGCAGTTGCCCACAGCAAAACCGTGAGCAACAAGAGAAGTAAACAAGCCGAGTCAAACCAGGAGTGTACGAGGTACCAACCGCAGAGCAGGAGAGTAGTCAGCAAGCCGTGGGTCAATATGAAGCAAGGACAATAGTACAAGAAGCTGCAGTAGGGCCAGGAAACCAAACGAAAAGAATCACAAGCAAAGGAGGAACAGGAAAGGCAGGTATAAATAGACAGAGGGCGGGAGCTAGCTCCGTCTGGCCAGGCTGTGATAGGTTCTCCCACTCCTAAGCCTGCCACCCTGAGTGGTGGAAGATGGAGTCAGTCTCACAGACATAGAAGCAGGTGCAGACTGATTATCTATGGGCGTTACCCCGAAGCTGTGCCTGGCAGATCCTTTACAGCCACCGGACACTTTCTAAGTGGACCTGATTTACTGGGGAAACGAAGGTGAAACCTCCTGACCAATATCCCAGCGTGAACATCCCGAGCGGGTACCCAAGTCCTCTCCTCAGGCCCGTATCCTCTCCAATGGACCAGGTACTGGAGGGAGCCTTGGACCATCCTGCTGTCCACAATCTTGGCCACCTCGAATTCTGCCCCCTCAGGGGTGAGAATAGGGACCGGAGGTTTGCTCGAGGGAGCCAAGGACGGGGAGCAGCGTTTAAGGAGGGAGGCATGGAACACGTCGTGTACTCGAAAATATGGGGGCAACTCCAGTCGGAAGGAGACAGGATTGAGGACTTCAATGACCTTGTACAGCCCTATAAACCGGGGAGCAAACTTCTTGGACGGGACCTTAAGGCGCAAATTTTTAGACGATAGCCACACCAGATCCCCGACCATAAACAAGGGGTTAGCAGAACGTTTTCTATCTGCCTGAGTTTTTTGTATGCTCTGGGATGCCTCTATTTTCTTCTGAACCTGAGCCCAGACTGTGCACAGTTCTCGATGAACGACCTCTACCTCGGGATTGTTGGAACTACCAGGTGAAACGGAAGAGAACCGTGGATTAAACCCAAAATTACAGAAAAAGGCGGAGACCCCTGACGAGTTACTGACCCGGTTATTAAGGGAAAATTCGGCGAGGGGAATGAATGAGACCCAATCATATTGACAGTCAGAGATAAAACACCTTAAATATTGTTCTAGAGACTGATTAGTCCTCTCAGTTTGGCCATTAGTTTCAGGATGGAAGGCAGAGGAGAAGGACAGATCAATCTCCAACTTTTTACAGAAGGCTCTCCAAAACAATGAAACAAATTGTACCCCTCTATCAGAAACAATATTGACAGGGACCCCATGGAGATACAGGATGTGTTTGACAAACAAGGTAGATAACGTCTTAGCATTGGGTAGTTTCTTGAGGGGCACAAAGTGGCACATCTTACTGAAGCGGTCTACTACAACCCACACCACCGACTTGCCTTGAGATGGAGGCAAATCGGTGATAAAATCCATGGAGATATGGGTACAAGGTCTCTGGGGAATGGGCAAAGAACATAGTAAGCTCGCTGGTCGGGACCTGAGAGTCTTGGACCTAGCACAAACTTCACAAGCGGCGACGTAGGCCTTAACGTCTTTGGGCAACCCAGGCCGCCAATAGTTTCTGGCAATGAGGTGCTTGGTACCCAGGATGCCTGGATGGCCAGATATTGCAGAGTCATGATTTTCCCTAAGTACACTTAGCCGGAATTGCAGGGGAACAAACAGCTTGTCCTCAGGAAGGTTCCCGGGAGCTGAACCTTGATCAGCCGCAATTTCAGAGACTAAATCAGAATCAATAGCGGAAATGATTATACCTGGAGGCAAAATACAAGCAGGATCTTCCTCCGAAGGAGGGCTGGCCATGAAGCTACGTGACAGTGCATCGGCCTTAACATTTTTAGACCCAGCCCCATAGGTAACCACAAAGTTGAATCTGGTAAAAAATAACGCCCAACGAGCTTGTTTCTAGGAAAACCAGATTCTTGTGGTCGGTAAGGACCGTTACCTGGTGCCTAGCCCCCTCCAGGAAGTGGCGCCACTCTTCAAATGCCCATTTAATGGCTAAAAGTTCGCGGTTGCCAATATCATAGTTACTCTCAGTGGGTGAAAACTTCCTGGAGAAGTAGGCACAGGGACGGAGATGGGTGAGGGACCTGGTATCCTGGGACAAGACAGCCCCGACTCCCACCTCGGACGCGTCAACCTCCACGATAAATGGCTCCATTTGGTTGGGCTGAACCAGCACCGGGGCCAAGATAAAGCACTTCTTAAGGACCTCAAAAGCCTGGACAGCCTCAAGAGGCCAGTGGAGGAGATCAGTACCTTTGCGAGTGAGATCCGTAAGAGGCTTAGCGATGACCGAGAAGTTAGCAATAAACCTCCTGTAATAATTAGCGAACCCCAGGAAGCACTGTAACGCCTTCAGGGAGGCAGGTTGGACCCATTCCGCCACAGCCTGGACCTTGGCAGGGTCCATGCGGAATTCATGAGGAGTGAGGATTTGGCCCAAAAATTGTATCTCCTGCACCCCAAACACACATTTTTCGGTCTTCGCAAACAGTTTGTTTTCTCGAAGGACCTGGAGCACCTTCCTGACATGCTCAATGTGGGAGGACCAGTCCTTGGAAAACACAAGTATGTCATCAAGGTACACTGCAAGAAATACCCCCAGGTAGTCTCTTAAAATCTCATTTATGAAATTCTGGAAGACCGCGGGAGCATTACACAACCCAAAGGGCATGACTAGGTATTCGAAATGACCTTCGGCCGTGTTAAACGCAGTCTTTCACTCATCCCCCTCTTTGATGCGGATAAGGTTATACGCCCCCCCCCCCCGTAGATCAAACTTAGAAAACCATTGGGCCCCCTGAACCTGATTAAAGAGATCAGGAATCAGAGGAAGGGGATACTGGTTCCTTACAGTGACCTTATTCAAGCTTCGGTAGTCAATGCATGGCCTAAGACCACCATCCTTCTTCCCTACGAAGAAGAAGCCAGCACCTACCGGAGAAGTAGAGGGGCGAATGTAACCCTTGGCCAGGCATTCCTGGATATACTCTCTCATGGCTTCACGATCGGGACAAGAGAGATTAAATATCCTACCCTTAGGGAGCTTAGCTCCTGGTACCAAATTGATTGCGCAATCATATTCTCTATGAGGAGGTAACACTTCGGAGGCCTCCTTAGAGAAAACATCGGCGAAGTCCTGAACAAACTCAGGTAGCGTGTTCACCACCTCAGGGGGAGAAATAGAATTAACAGAAAAACATGACGTCAAGCATTCATTACCCCACTTGGTAAGATCCCCAGTATTCCAGTCAAACGTGGGATTATGCAACTGCAACCAGGGAAGGCCTAAAACCAAATCGGACGATAATCCCTGCATTAACAGTACAGAGCACTGCTCCAAATGCATGGAGCCAACAAGGAGTTCAAAAACAGGGGTATGCTGTGTAAAATAACCATTAGCAAGAGGAGTGGAGTCGATACCCACTACCGGGACAGGTTTAGGCAAATCAATCAATGGCATAGCTAGAGACATAGCAAATTCCACAGACATGATATTAGCAGACGACCCTGAATCCACGAAGGCACTGCCGGTAGCAGACCTACCACCAAAAGAGACCTGAAAGGGAAGCAAGATTTTATTACGTTTCATATTTACGGAAAATACCTGTGCGCCCAAGTGACCTCCCCGATGATCACTTAGGCGCGGAAGTTCTCCGGCTGCATTCTTACGCTTAGGACAGTTGTTCACTTGATGCTTGTCATCCCCACAATAGAAGCAGAGACCATTCTTCCTGCGGAACTCTCTACGTTGTTGGGGGGACACGGAGGCCCCGAGTTGCATAGGTACCTCCGAGTCTTCCGGGGAGGAACGAAGCAACGGAACCTCGGGAGGTATCATGGGGGAGTCAGAGGAGAAAACACATAAACGTTCACGTTGTCGTCCCCTGAGACGTCGGTCAAGTCGTACCGCTAAAGCCATAACCTGGTCTAGGGAGTCAGAAGAGGGATAGCTAACTAGCAGGTCTTTCAGGGCGTTCGACAGACCCAACCTAAACTGGCACCTTAAGGCAGGGTCATTCCACCGAGAAGCTACGTACCACTTCCTAAAGTCAGAGCGAGCAATACTCAACAGGTCTCTTACCCTGACGTAAGGTCACCAGCTGACTCTCGGCAAAAGCAGTCTTGTCAGTCTCGTCATAGATGAGTCCGAGAGCAGAAAAGAAAAGATCAACGGAGGAAAGTTCAGGGGCGTCAGGAGCCAAGGAGAAGGCCCATTCTTGGGGCCCTTCCTGGAGCCGGGACATAATTATACCCACCCGCTGGCTCTCAGAACCTGAGGAGTGGGGCTTTAAGCGAAAATAGAGCCTACAACTCTCCCGAAAGGAGAGAAAAGTCTTCCGGTCCCCTGAGAACCGGTCGGGCAACTTGAGGTGGGGTTCAAGAGGTGAGGTGAGGGGGACTACCAAGGTAGCATCAGGCTGGTTGACCCTCTGAGCCAGGGCCTGGACCTGTAGGGAGAGACCCTGCATTTGCTGAGCCAGGGTCTCAAGGGGGTCCATAGTGGTGTCAGGGACCAGGGTAGACTAGGTATGGGCTTGTGATTATGTAATGATGGGGGGTGGGGAGACAGACAAGTGAGCCCTAATCTACCCGCCACTCAGTCCCTGCCTACTTGCAACGACCCGCCCTAGGCGACGGGGTACAACTGGGCGACGGTCCCTACGCTCAATAAGTGCACGACAGACAAACAGAGAAGGGTACACAGAGCTAGGGAGAGAAAGGGGCAGTTGCCCACGGCAAAACCATGAGCAACAAGAGAAGTAAACAAGCCGAGTCAAACCAGGAGTGTACGAGGTACCAACCGCAGAGCAGGAGAGTAGTCAGCAAGCCGGGGTCAATATGAAGCAAGGACAATAGTACAAGAAGCTGCAGTAGGGCCAGGAAACCAAACGAAAAGAATCACAAGCAAAGGAGGAACAGGAAAGGCAGGTATAAATAGACAGGGGGCGGGAGCTAGCTCCGTCTGGCCAGGCTGTGATAGGTTCTCCCACTCCTAAGCCTGCCACCCTGAGTGGTGGAAGATGGAGTCAGTCTCACAGACATAGAAGCAGGTGCAGACTGATTATCTATGGGCGTTAACCCCGAAGATGTGCCTGGCAGATCCTTTACAGTCATTAAGAACTATCTTCAGCGTAAAGAAGAACAAGGAGCCCTGGAAGTGATGATATAGCCCCCACAGAGCCCTGATCTCAACATCATCGAGTCAGTCTGGGATTACATGAAGAGACGGAAGGATTTGAGAAAGCCTACATTCACAGAGAATATGTGGTTAGTTCTCCAAGATGTTTGGATCAGCCTCCCTGACAAGTTTCTTCAAACACTGTGTGCAAGTGTACCTAGAAGAATTGATGCTGTTTTTAAGGCAAAGGGTGGTCACACCAAATATTGATTTGATTTAGATTTCTCTTCTGTTCATTCACTTTGAATTTTGTTAATTGATAAAGAAAAACTAGTAACACTTCTATTTTTGAAAGCATTCTTACTTTGCAGCATTTTTCCACAACTGCCTAAAACTTTTGCGCAGTACTGAATATACATAGATACATACAGTATGTAGGCGCCATATTCTGACAAGTTTGTTAAAAAGATTTGGCCTGTACCATAAGAGGTCAGGTCTTGTTTGTTATTTATTTTGTCTATCTAGGACTACTTAAAGGGGTTTTACTATCAGGGACATTTATGACATATCCACAGGATATGCCATAAATGTCAGATAGATGCGGGTCCCACCTCTGGGTCTCGGACCTATTTCTAGAATGGGGCTCCCTAAACCCTGTTCTACCTTTTCGTGCTCCGGCTGACGCGTGTGATTTCAGACCATGAATAGGAAAACAGCGTAGCTCGCTGAGCTACGCTGTTTCTGTAAATCCCATAGAACTGAATGCTAGTTTCAAAACAACAGCGTAGCATGTGAGCTACGCTGTTTCCATAACTGCCATTCACTACTATGGAACTTAAGGAAACAGCGTAGCTCAACGAGCTACGCTGTTTTCCTATTCATGGTTGGAAGTCACACCGTTCAACCGGAGCACAGGAAGGTAGAACGTGGTTTAGGGGGCCCTGTTCTAGAGATAGGTGTGGGTCCCAGAGGTGGGACCCGCATCTATCTGACATTTATGGCATATCCTTTGTATATGCCATAAATGTCCCTGATGGGAAATCCCCTTTAAGACCCATTACAACCAATTCTTCCCTTGTTTCATAGTTTGTACTTGAATTTGTCAATATCTGTTATATGTTTATATAATAATATGTTTGTATATTTCTTCCTCTGATTCTTCCTCTGCTACAGTTTTTTTATAATAATTTTTACTATTTTTATTGCCGCCTTTTAACACGCGTAAGAAGATGTCAAAGTTAAAAATAAAACATATTGTGCCATTTTATCAATACATTACTAGTCAAATCATTGCTGGACACCATATACTACTGCGTAGCATGATAATTAGATTTTTTTTTTCAAAATTCCCAGTGCAGAATTTTTGTTGTGTTGCCACACCTCCACAAAAGATCATTATACCTCTAAATTCACTGAAATGCTATCAGACCCCAAAATTATTAGTTTAGTTTTAACTACTTCAGTGCTTCCAGTCCAAATGTTTATGCGTAACCCACATTAAGGTGTTTAATATCCCAAAAACACATGCAAAATAAAAACATTTTGCATAAAAGAAGAACCTTGATGCCGCATCATGGCACTTAGGCCTTACACATACAGCAATGCCATGTGCACAGACCCTGTAAAGCAGCACACAATGTGCCTATGTGCCAATATTGTAGTGCCACAATGTTAATCAATTTACACAGAATCCTTAAGATAGAAAATCTTTGGGTCCCCGTGTAAAAAAATAATACAAATGGAGGTATGGTATGGGTTCATAGATTTTTGTGGGCAGTGTATTTTGGATCCATGTGATCCGGATCCTTAATACAGCTATTTGCATGAGGCCTTAGGTTGTTTGTGCTGTGCTAAGAATGTAACCTATCTAAAGTTAAACACAGAACACCCTTCACATGCAGAATAAAACGTCATAATAAAATAATATTAAAATTATTTAAGATTTTATGCTGCATGTAATTTCATAGTTTGGTGATCATTTTTCATTTCATAAATATGCAAAACAAAGCATGGAAATCGTGTATAAGGAGGTAAATGAGACTTAAACGATGTAAATGTCTGAAGCAGAATTCATTACCAAAAGCAAGATTTTGTTTCCATCATAGTCTTGGGTTTGCCATCGCATGTCACTGATTGGCACACAAGGGTAGGGCAGCAAGGGAACCAGCTGTCCTATTGCTTGTATGGTGAACTCCAGTGCACAGGCCTGTTTTACTTGTGCACACACACCAGGCGGCAGCTGTTTTAAGGAGAATTGTATGGATGTATGCTTAGTAGAATGCAAGGCAAAGAAGCAGAATCCAATCTTTTGGCTGTTTGCCTCCATTCCCAGAATCATTTCATAAAGTCTTATTGCGTCCTCATAATTATCAAAATCACAGTACAGAGTAACTCTCAAGATCTCTGTGCCATAATGTACCTGTCTTATTCCCCACACCGGCATGTGCACATCTAGACAGTAAAAGTTATCACTAGTTTGACGTGATGATTGTAATAGTTCTTGGCTAAACCCTGTGTTGACATGGTCCCATGGCGGTAGCTGGAAAAAGCTTTGCAAAAGCGATATTCTCTCTTCACCTAGGTCTTCACGGAGAAACAGTATCACAGAAATCCCTGGAAATTCAAATCTTCTCTTTCGATGTTCATAGCGTTGGATTGGTCCTGCTCGTTCTGACACCAAAAAGATTTGAGTATCTAGACGCAGTCCCTGAAGAATTCCGTCGACTGCCTGTCGAAACACTGCAGAGTCACCGGGGTTGGCAAGAAGGTGAATGGTGACAGCCAGAACAGTATGTCTGCCATCCATTTAAAAGCTGTGTTAAAGAAAATAATATTATATTATAACCTCATGCAAACCTGATTCCCCAAGCTACAGTACACTTTTTTTTTATTACGGTACAAATCATATTTCATGACTGTATAACACTATGCTTTATACAGTGGCAACCAAAAGTTGGTCATATCACTAGATATTTATATGTTTATTAATGTTGTATACTGATAATCTTAACCCCTTAAGTATCTGGTCTATTTTGGCCTTCAGGACATTCATCAGTGCATTCTGAGAGTCTTAACTTTTGTATTTTTCTGTCTACATAGCTTTATGGGGGCTTGATTTGTTTTGCGGGACAAGTATTTTTATTAGTACCATATTGGGGTACATATAACGCATTGATTCACGCTAATATTTTTGGTGGGAGAACAGAAAATAATCAATTCCACCTAAGAACCTAAAACAGAACGGGTTTGTCTAGCTTTAAAAACCCATTTTCATAAATCTTATTAGAAAATTCTGAGTATACAGAGGGGGTTCCATGTTCAGGGTCCTCATTTTTTTGCCACAGTAGAGAGGTTACAAAGAGCATCTCTCGCTTTGGAGGATCTATCCTGCATTACACAAACAACTCATTGATTTTAATGGGCATTGTGTGATGATTAAAAATTATGGACACCTCTTTATTGTTCCTTTGCTTTCTAAATGCAAAATAAAGCCATTTTCTAAATAGTCTTTATTAAAAAAAATGTTTACTATTTGGCTGCTGTAGAGTCTTTACTACTCCTGTACATAGCTGGCAGTGGTGCTGATTCTGACAGATATGACAGCACACTGTTCCTTTCTGTGTCTCTCTGCTCTCGCCCTCCCCTCCATCCCTCCCTCCTTCCTGTGTCTCTCTGCTCTCCCCCTTCCCTCCATCCCTCCCTCCTTCCTGTGTCTCTCTGCTCTCCCACTCCCCTCCATCCTGTGTCTATCTGCTCTCCCCCTTCCCTCCATCCCTCCCTCCTTCCTGTGTCTCTCTGTTCTCCCACTCCCCTCCATCCTGTGTCTATCTGCTCTCCCCATTCCCTCCATCCCTCCCTCCTTCCTATCAGTATTAGAGATAGCAGGAGGGATGGGAGTAGGTTGTACACGGCAGATCAGAGTATGGAGAGGGAAGAAGGCATTCAAGTCTTCAGGGAGGGCAGATCACACAAGCCGTCAGTATCAGAGTGAAGATAGAAGGAAAATTCAAAATAGAGTCCCAGTAGGTGGTGGACAATAATAAATATTTTCAATTAGAAACTAATTGCCAGAATGCAAATAATGCAGTTTTCCACTCCACTATTTTCTTATTCTGAGGTGAATTGTAAAATATAACTTTTATTAGATTAGCCACATAATTTAAAAATCCGTCATGCACACTGCCTATTAGCTAATAAGCTTATATTGTCAGATAAATCTGCCTCAAACATGAAAGGCTGTTGACTAATTATTATGTCCTTGCCAGCCGGAAGGACAAGACACTTCGCTATGGAGGTGACAGCAGTTCACCTTCTAGAGACTTATAATTATTGCAAGACAATAAAAAAAACACATAGAATCAGTAACACCCCCTTCCCCCGACATGTTCTGCTGTGAGCCGGCGTCTTCAGGGCATATGGAACAATGGCGTTCGAAATGCGCTTTTAATATGATTCTCCATCACAGTTTATATTTAGACACAACATTCCTATTTAACTGCACAAGCCTTCATATGAGCAGGAAAGGTGCCACTTCCTATCATTGTGTTCTGACTTATTTCAAACATCTATACACTGTATTGAAATTCAAAGCTCTCTCCCAAAGCTGAAGTTACACTTGCAGCAATATGATTCAGGATTCTCATTTGCAACACATTTTTTTACAGTCTGTTTACTGTGTATGTGAAGAAAGTGGGTACATGGGTAAGGTATAGTGTGCTTATTACCTAATAAATGTATTAAACTGTTATTTTACAGGACCATATTTATTATGTAAACATTCATTTTAGCTAATTGTTCTCGCCAGGGTTGCCAACCACCAATTAATTTTTTTCTGGACATGTTTGGCCAGAAGTTTTTACGGACAGTTTAGAAAATTGAGAATAATATGTTTCTATGACTTAAAGCATTAATATAACCAGGTTATCAATGTTAATTGTGAATGAGAAAGTAATGATACAGTAGTTAAAAAAAATAATAGTAGGGTCAGTCTGCATTTTTATTTTTTGCAATGTTCTGGTTCAGTTCAAGGCTGCAGATGGTGTTGATGGCGTCTGTTTGCTGCATGACGGTAGACCGGGCGCTGGCTGCTGCTGCATGCATGCGCTGGGAGTGGGACTCACCAATCACAGACCAGCTTGTAGCTTTCACATGCTAATTAGTCATGGGAAAGCCACAAGCGGGGCTATGATTGGCGAGTCCGACTCACTCCAACCCCCCACCTTGTCTGAGACTGAGGTTGTGACGTGACTCGTCACGTGTCGTGAGGACCAGGTGATTGGTCCCCACCGACCCAATGACTGTCTGTCTGGGACTGAGGTCTCACCTCAGTCAGAGACAGTCACGGACCATCATTCACTCCTCCAGGTCCTCCTAATTGCCGGCTGCCGCTGCGGGCCCTATTCCCTTGTTATTTGCACCTCGTCTGTGCATGTAAATTTTGGTTCATGCGCAGTGCAAATTATCAGAGGAAAGGAAAAAATCCCAGACAGCGTTTTTTTTCTGCCGGACACTACGTCCAACAGAAAAAAACACCAGTTTTTTGCGGACTGTCCATATTACGCAGAGTTGCCAACCCTGGTTCTCGCTAGGCAAGTGTTTTCTAAATAAAATAATAGGTCACTAAAAACGAAAACATAAACATCTAATAGTGGGGCAGAGCAGATATTTCGGGATGTAAACTGCTCAGAAAATTAAGGGAACACTTAAATCACTTATTGGACCTCGATCAACGAAAGATTTGAGTTGAGTATAATTTGTGTAATTCATTGAGAAGAAAATGACATATCAACAGTCAATGAAAATAAAAATCATCCAGCAAACCGAGTAATACCCCAAAATATACTAGTGGTCCTAGTGACTAGATAACAAGCCCAGAAAAAGAAACAAGTCACGACCAAATAATTGAAAAAATTTATATAAACAGTCTTTATTGAAGTTACTTTAGACACAGAGACAACATACAAACAATTAAATATATTAAAATACCAGAAACCCTCGAACAGGGATGGAATCAGAACAAAAAAGCAAAGCGACCCCCAGATAGTAAAATATGGTCACAATCAACTCCCAAGTGTAGCTAAAGGGCATATATATAAGCTATTTAAGCAAGTGCTAGGCATAATACATTTGCACAGATGGACACGTATGCATAGTGTGAATAGTCAACAATCTAGAATGCAGTCCTAAGTACATATAGCACACTGAGCAATGTACCTACACCTACATGATAAAAGATGAATGGGAGATCCGGACCAGGAAGGGGGACCTCTGCTTGACCCAACGCGCGTTTCGCTCGTGCTTTGGGTCAAGCAGAGGTCCCCCTTCCTGGTCCGGATCTCCCATTCATCTTTTATCATGTAGGTGTAGGTACATTGCTCAGTATGCTATATGTACTTAGGACTGCATTCTAGATTGTTGACTATTCACACTATGCATACGTGTCCATCTGTGCAAATGTATTATGCCTAGCACTTGCTTAAATAGCTTATATATATGCACTTTAGATACACTTGGGAGTTGATTGTGACCATATTTTACTATTTGGGGGTCGCTCTGCTTTTTTGTTCTGATTCCATCCCTGTTCGAGGGTTTCTGGTATTTTAATATATTTAATTGTTTGTATGTTGTCTCTGTGTCTAAAGTAACTTCAATAAAGACTGTTTATATATATTTTTTCAATTATTTGGTCGTGACTTGTTTCTTTTTCTGGGCTTAAAATCAAAATCATCAACCAATTGCTGGATTCCAAATCACCCTGAAAATCAAACTAAAAAATTAAATTCACAGGTGGAGCAAATTTGCATGAGTTAAATCACGGCATAACGTGACCCAGTAATGTATATGGCCCTCACGTGCCTCTATGCACTCCCGACAATGTCTAACACATCATACGGTCTAGCTCATATAATTTTCTTTCTTATTCAAATTTATAACTTAATCACCAATAAGCAAACATGAAGAGCAGGAACAACTTCACCTTGACTGAGAGTTAACATTGAATAATTGACTAAGAAGTGTTAATCACAGAATGAAGAGAACAATGATGGGACAACTGGATCAGGGCATCAGTGAGCTTCTGGACAGTCTGTGGCGCTACTTGGCAGTGTCAGATGCACGGATTTATATTGTCCCAAAAGTTCTCAGTTGGATTTAGATCTGGGGAGCATGAGGGCCAGTCAATGGCATCAAAGACTTTGTCGTCCATGAACTGCCTACACACTCAAGCCACATGAAGCCAGGCATTGTGCAGCACCAGTAGGAACCCAGGCCACACTGTAAAGTTTGACCATGACTCTGAATATTTCATCCAGGTACCTAACAGTAGTCAAAAAATGCCAATTGAGCTGCATGGTGCGGGCTGTGAGCACAGGTCCCATTACAGTATGTCGGGCCCTCATGCCGCCCTCATGGAGTCTGTTTCCGAGAGTTTGGTCAGAAACATGCACACCAGTAGCCTCCAGGAGGCCATTTTGTAGGGATCTGGCAGTGCTCCTCCTGTTTCTCCTTGCACAAAGGAGATGTCGGTCCTGCTGATAGGTTGATGCCCTTGTCATGTCATTGTATCTGCTCCATGCTTTGAGACTATGCTGGGAGACACAGCAAACCTTTTTGTGGCGGCACATATGGATGTGCCATCCTTGAGCAGCTGGACTAGCTGTGCAACCTGAATGGGCTGCAAGTACCGCTTCATGTTACCAGTAGTGACTAGAACACTAGCAAAATGCAAAACTAGAAAATAATCAGTCAGGAAGGTTAAGGCGACAGGAATAGTTTGTGGCCTCCACCTACAAAACCATTCTCTTTTTGGGGGTTGTCTTGCTGATGCCTCTCCAGTACACCTGTTGTCAATTTCATTTACACCAAATAAGGTGAAATTGAATTACAATTGCTTATTCTTCCTTACTGGACAGATCGATATCCCTGAAGTTTAATTGACTTGGGGTCATACTGTGATGCTTAAGTGTTCCCTTATTTTTTTTGAGCAGTGTATTGTAAAGGATCTGCCAGGCACAACTTCTGTGTATACGCCCATAGGTAATCAGTCTGCACCTGAGTCTATGTCTCTGAGACTGACTCCAGCTTCCACCACTCAGGATGGCAGGCTTAGGAGTGGGAGAGCCTATCGCAGCCTGGCCAGACGGAGCTAGCTCCCGCTGGCCAGGCTGCGATAGGCTCTCCCACTCCTAAGCCTGCCATCCTGAGTGGTGGAAGCTGGAGTCAGTCTCAGAGACATAGACTCAGGTGCAGACTGATTACCTATGGACGTATACACAGAAGTTGTGCCTGGCAGATCCTTTACATGTATACAATACTTAGAGTACCATCAAATGCACATACAGCCCTGCATAGAAAACTAGGAAAAGGAGCACTTAAAGAGGACCTGTTTTCTCTCCTGACATGTTTGTTTAAGGAAATATTCGTATTCAACATAAAATAATAATTCTGGAGCATATTTCCATAGAACCCTGGTTTGTGCACTTCCTCTATTATTCCTTCAGAAAATAATTGACCATTCCCCTTGTCAATAAGGCATGTCCCTTCACAGTCTGATACTGTCCATTCATTGCTGACAGTGTCAGATTGCGAGGAACAAACCCTATTGACAAGGGGATTGGTAATATCCAGTTGTCATTTTATTCAAACATTTCCAGGAGGAATGACAATGGAACGCCACAACACAGAGTTCTAAGAACTGATGCTTCAGCATTGTTATTTTATGGAGAATGCAAATATTTGGCTACACAGGCATATCAAGAGAGCAGACCGGTCCTTTTTTAAGTATATTTAGAAGTAAATGGAAAAATAATTCAGCTCAACAACAAGGACTATTTACAAATGTGAAAAAATATTGGTCTTATAAGATTTCCATTTCCAAGCAAACATGTTAAATTTTATAATGTGTGTGGACTAGCATAAAGGGCAAGGTGAGGATGAGGAATCGTGGTTTTTCTAGACCAGCATTGTGGTATGATAAAGTTTTAGTTGGGGGAAAAAAATGTAAAAGGAAAGATTGAACAATTGCCCATAGCAGACAATCAGGTTTTCATCCTTTAAAGTGTAGCTAAACGTTTGACAAACTTCTGACATGCAGTGGTTTTAATAAATCCCTGTGTCATGTCATAGTAGAAACTGTGCCCATTGGCTTCGGATGTGGTAGTCATGAGCTACAAGACCTCAACAGTATGCAATACTCAATGATATTTGGAGACAAAGCGGGAAATTCATTAAGCAATCTACGCCAGTTTTCTAGTGTAGAAAAGTTGCAATTTGTCTCTTTTGCATATTTACGCTGCCTATGCCTCTTTTCAAAAAAGTAGCTGATGAGGAGGAGAGGAGCACGGCCACTTACAGCATGTCAAATTCATTATAATTTATATAAATTATAGCGGAAATCGACTCCAGTTCAAAGCTGGTGTAGATTTCTCGTTCTGGTGCATGGGCAAACAGAGATGGGCCTAATTTATTCAGAGAGGTGTGCCGCTTAATAAATTAGACGGATTTGACTCCAGTGCTCTTTATATTAAGGGTAATCCTAGAAGAATGCGTTTTGCTGGTATTATGTGTATTAAACAAACCTCTTAAAGGGGGAAAACAGGCATAATTTGTTACTCCAAAATTATGCGGAATTGATCCTACGGGCAAGGCGGTGGTGTATGTCTGTATGTGAGAAGTGATATGAAGGCGAGTCTGAAAGAGACAATAGTGGGTGAATACTGTGAGGAGGTTGAAACCTTGTGGGTGGAACTAGACAGGGAGGTAAACACTGAAAAAATTACTTTTGGTGTAATCTATAGACCCCCCAATATAACTGAGGAGATGGAAGTTCAGCTATATAAACAGATGGAGTGGGCTGCACAGGCGGGTACTGTAGTGATAATGGGAGATTTTAATTTCCGGGATATTAATTGGTGTCATGATTCAGCTTCAACTGCAAAGGGGAGACATTTCCTCAACCTGTTGCAGGAAAATTTTATGGGCCAGTTTGTGGAAGACCCGACTAGAGGTGAAGCTCTGTTGGATCTGGTCATTTCTAATAATGCAGATCTTGTTGGGAACGTCAATGTTCGTGAAAACCTTGGTAACAGTGATCATAATATAGTTACATTTTACCTATACTGTAAAAAACAAACGCAGGCTGGGAGGGCAAAAACATTTCATTTTAAGAAAGCCAATTTCCCCAGAATGAGGGTGGCAATTCAGGATATGGACTGGGAAGAACTAATGTCAAATAATGGGACAAATGATAAATGGGAGATTTTCAAATCTACTTTGAGTTATTATAGTGCAAAATTTATTCCTACAGGTAACAAGTATAAACGACTAAAATTAAACCCCACATGGCTTACACCTTCTGTGAAAGGGGCAATACATGACAAAAAAAGGGCATTTAAAAAATACAAATCCGAGGGTACAGCTGTAGCCTTTGTAAAATATAAAGAGCTTAATAAAATCTGTAAAAATGTAATAAAATTAGCAAAAATACAAAATGAAAGGCAGGTGGCCAAGGATAGTAAAACAAATCCCAAAAAATTCTTTAAGTATATAAATGCAAAAAAGCCCAGGTCTGAACATGTAGGACCCCTAGATAGTGGTAATGGGGAGTTGGTCACAGGGGATCAAGAGAAGGCAGAGTTACTAAATGGGTTCTTTAGCTCTGTATATACAACAGAAGAAAGAGCAGCTGATGTAGCCGGTGCCAGTGCTGTTAATATATCAGTTGATATACTGAATTGGATGAATGTAGATATGGTCCAAGCTAAATTAAATAAAATAAATGTGCACAAGGCCCCGGGACCAGATGGGTTACACCCTAGAGTTCTTAAAGAGCTTAGTTCAGTTATTTCTGTCCCCCTTTTCATAATATTCAGAGAATCTCTAGTGACTGGTATAGTGCCAAGGGACTGGCGCAGCGCAAATGTGGTGCCTATTTTCAAAAAGGGCTCTAGGTCTTCCCCGGGTAATTATAGACCAGTAAGCTTAACATCCATCTTGGGGAAAATGTTTGAGGGGCTATTGAGGGACTATATACAGGATTATGTGACAATAAATAACATTATAAGTGACAGCCAGCACGGTTTTACTAAGGACAGAAGTTGTCAAACTAACCTAATCTGTTTTTATGAAGAGGTGAGCAGAAGTCTAGACAGAGGGGCCGCTGTGGATTTAGTGTTTTTGGACTTTGCAAAGGCATTTGACACTGTCCCCCATAGACGCCTAATGGGTAAATTAAGGACTATAGGTTTAGAAAATATAATTTGTAATTGGATTGAGAATTGGCTCAAGGACCGTATCCAGAGAGTTGTGGTCAATGATTCCTACTCTGAATGGTCCCCGGTAATAAGTGGTGTACCCCAGGGTTCCGTGCTCGGACCACTATTATTCAACTTATTTATTAATGATATAGAGGATGGGATTAATAGCACTATTTCTATTTTTGCAGATGACACCAAGCTATGTAATATAGTTCAGACTATGGAAGATGTTCATGAATTGCAGGCAGATTTAAACAAACTAAGTGTTTGGGCGTCCACTTGGCAGATGAAGTTTAATGTAGATAAATGTAAAGTTATGCATCTGGGTACCAACAACCTGCATGCATCATATGTCCTAGGGGGAGCTATACTGGCGGATTCACTTGTTGAGAAGGATCTGGGTGTACTTGTAAATCATAAACTCAATAACAGCATGCAGTGTCAATCAGCTGCTTCAAAGGCCAGCAGGATATTGTCGTGTATTAAAAGAGGCATGGACTCGCGGGACAGGGATGTAATATTACCACTTTACAAAGCATTAGTGAGGCCTCATCTAGAATATGCAGTTCAGTTCTGGGCTCCAGTTCATAGAAAGGATGCCCTGGAGTTGGAAAAAATACAAAGAAGAGCAACGAAGCTAATTAGGGGCATGGAGAATTTAAGCTATGAGGAAAGATTGAAAGTATTAAACCTATTTAGCCTTGAAAAAAGACGACTAAGGGGGGACATGATTAACTTATATAAATATATTAATGGCACATACAAAAAATATGGTGAAATCCTGTTCCATGTAAAACCCCCTCAAAAAACAAGGGGGCACTCCCTCCGTCTGGAGAAAAAAAGGTTCAAGCTTCAGGGGCGACAAGGCTTCTTTACAGTGAGAACTGTGAATCTATGGAATAGCCTACCGCAGGAGCTGTCACAGCAGGGACAGTAGATGGCTTTAAAAAAGGGTTAGATAATTTCCTAGAACAAAAAAAAAATATTAGCTCCTATGTGTAGAAATTTTTCCTTCCCTTTTCCCTTCCCTTGGTTGAACTTGATGGACATGTGTCTTTTTTCAGCCGTACTAACTATGTAACTATGTAACTATGTAACCCCTGGGACCGTTAGACCTAAACGACAGCAATGATCTAAGTGCGTTTTTAAGCTGAAATATGTTATTATACCTGTTTGATATAGATGTGACTGTGCAGACGCTGTCTAATTACAATATGTTGTGTATTCATGTATTAACATTGTTATTTTACTATGTATCATTAAAGTTGCCTTGTTTGTATATATTGGGGCTGGGGTCTGTTGGAACGCTGCGGCCTTGACAAAAGCGTGGGAACACGCAAAACCGGATGTAGGCTTAGTTCCACATCCCATTACTGCTTTATGCCAAAAAAGACGACATGGTGAGTGCCGTGAAATTTTTCTCCTCGTTATTTATCTCAAGGAACTGCTGCTATCAACCACAGAGCACCACCCGTTCTTGTGGTCAGTTTTATTCTACAATTATTGTTCTTTATATTAAGACTGGCATATGAAACACCAGT
This sequence comes from Rhinoderma darwinii, assembly GCF_050947455.1. Classification (NCBI taxonomy): domain Eukaryota; kingdom Metazoa; phylum Chordata; class Amphibia; order Anura; family Rhinodermatidae; genus Rhinoderma; species Rhinoderma darwinii. Next base: position 99,772,154 of record NC_134690.1, read on the forward strand.
CTTAGGCCTCCTGCACACGGCCGTAGCTATGTATACTGCCCGTGATTACGGAACTGACGGGCCGCGGAGTGTCATCCACAGGCCATCCGCAATCACGGACCGTGCACACACAAGATGTGCATTCATTTCAATGAGCCTGACCCGCAATTGCGGACTGTATAATGACATGTCCTATTTTTTTTGCTGTCCGGACTGCGGGCAATGCACGGACCATGGAAATGACGGTCGTGTGCAGTGGCCCATAGGTTAGCATGTGTTTTATACTATCTGAAATTGTGGATAGTATACGACCGCAAAACTACGGTCGTGTGCATGATGCCATAATAAATCTGCCCCATAGTTTTAAGCTGCTTTAAAGTTCGTTTTGGTTTAAGAATGCCTATGCAAAATTGTTTCTGTTCTTTAGAATAGATAAAAAAGATGATTCTATACAATAAAAGGCTAATATAAAAAAAATATAACTCATTCGGTGCCAGTGTTATTGTTCCTAGTGATAGACAGAACTGAATCAATGACAGTTACCTTTCTGGTTTCTACCTGTAATATCTTCCCTTTACAGAGCTCTCGTTCTTCATGATTCTTGGAGATCAATGTTCCCTTTAAGCCATTTCTGCTATTTTATTTGCTTGTAGCTTGTGGTGAAACAAGTCACAAACGTCTCTGTATCAGTAGTTCACATAGTTCTGAAGGATGACCTATACTGGAAACGAGATGCATCAATACATATTAGTACATTTCATCTGGAATTCCCTCTTATAACTGGTTTACAAAGATGTCACTGTTGTTCCTTCATTTACATTGCAAAGTCCTGGTCTCCTTAGTTACAGGTTATGTTACTTATCAATAGAAGGCAACCCCCTTCCACCCCACCCCGTATGACGAAACATAGCATGCTTGTAGATAAAGCTGAATCAGATCTTATTGTAGAATGTTTAACTGAAAACCAAGGAACCATGAAACTAGTTTACGTTACTTTTCTGGTTCAGCTGTCTGACTGGTTGCTATGGGCAACACCTCCCCTTCTCTTTTGCACTAGTTTTCATAAATGTGTCCGATCTGGGATACAATTGCTCCACCATAGTACCATGCATATAAGTATGCTAATCCAAAGACAACACGCTTTGTAGTCCAAGTCCAAATACTGTGTAACGAGTCTCTTAACTTTTCCTTTAAAGAGACACTCCAGTGATTTTTTTTATTGTGGCCCCCTATTTGTAAAGTACATCCGGTAAAAGCAGTGTTTTTTTTTTTATTGCGGCCACCTATTTGTAAAGTACATCCGGTAAAAGCTAGGGCAGGACGCTTAATTTGAGTCTCATAGGAATGTATAGTAAAAGAGACTTCCGGTCCACACAGCAGAGGCTGCAGGAATCGGCCGGTCACAGTGCGGTCACGTGACATAATTTTAGCCGGGATATTTCGGCAACAAAGCGCCCGGCAAGAGGATGACCTGTCCTACCTTTTACCGGGTGCACTTTACAAACGAGGGCTGCAATAGAAAAAAAATCACTGGAATGTCTCTTTCATTTTTTGATTTGTCAGACACTGCAAGAATAATGCTGGGAATGCATTTATAAACTAACTGGACAGGGTAAAAATATTAAAAAGCCTAGCACATCATGTCATTATAAAGCTTAAAGGGGTTCTCTGAGACTCTACATATAAATTTATTTGAAAAAAGTAAAGGACAAACTTTCTCATCCATCTTGATTTGGTATAAAGCTCACATACACATTAGATAAAAGTCTGCCAAATACATCAATTTTGTTTGGAACGGCCAACAATCTAAGGCCAGATTCAAACGAGCGTGTTCGGTCCGGACCGTATGTCGGCAGTATTTGCCGGACCAAACACACTGCAGGGAGTCGGGCTCCTAGCATCATAGTTATCTACATGATTACAGTACAGCACAGTTTTCCCACAGCAAGGCAGGGACTCCTAGCGTCATAGATAACTGATGCTAGGAGCCCGGCTCCCTGAAGTGTGTTCGGTCCGTGAAATACCGCCGATAAACGGTCCGTATATCACGGAACGAACACGCTCATGTGAATCCGGCCTTATGCTGAGTTCACACTGCTGTCACATGCTCTGTTTGGAGCCTCCGTTGGCAGCATGCCTCACTATTCTTTCTGTCAAAACAACGGATACCAGGATGGCACCTCAACTCAAAAATCTAAACATACCAATACATTTTAGGCTACATGCACACGACCATTGTTTTCATCAGTGTGCTATCCGTTTTTTAACGCATAGCACGCTGACTCATTTCCATGGTCTCATGCACACTACTGTTTTTCATGGATTCATGTGCAATTGGGCCACAAAACTCAAAACAGGTCCTTTTCCGGTCCGTGTTTGCGGCTCCATCGCGCCCATTCAATTCTATGACGACGTGAATCCCACTGACGGCACACGGATGCCACCCGTGTGCTGTCTGTATGCTGTCCGTGTTTTGCAGATATTACTAGGCGATGGAAATTATGCGACCTTCTCAGGGGGTTGGACAAGGTATTGACATAATTTCCTGCCTTCCGTTTTTTCGCGGATCTGTGAATACGGATCGTGTTTGCGGGCATGCAGAATGGATGCGGAGGACATACTGATGATGTAAAGGATTTGCCTGACACAGCTTCTGTGTCGACGCCCGTGGTTAATCAGCCTGCATCTGTGCCTAGGTCTGCTAGAGTGACTCGATCTGCTACCACTCAGGCTGGTAGGCTGAGGAGTGGGAGAACCTATCACAGCCTGGCCAGACGGTTCTATCTCCCGCCCTTGGTCTATGTATACCTTCATTTGCTGCTTGTCCTTTGCCTGTGATTCTCCTGTCTCCTGGCTCTGCTGTTCCTGCTATTTACAATTGACCTGCTTCATATTGACCCTAGCTTGATTACTTACTATTCTTCTGCTCTGCATTTGTTACCACGTACTCTCCTGGTTTGACTCGGCTCGTTCACTACTCCTGTTGCTCACGGTGTTGCCGTGGGCAACTGCCCCACTTCCCTTTCTTCTGTGTACCCTGTCTTGTGTTGTCTGTCGTGCACATATTGAGTGTAGGGACCGTCGCCCAGTTGTACGCCGTCGCCTAGGACGGACCGTGCAAGTAGGCAGGGACTGGGTTGCGGGTAGATTAGGGCTCACTTGTCCGTCTCCCTACCCCGTCATTACACATGAGACACAGACCTCAAAAACGGACAACGGATCCGTTGTTTACGGGCTGCAAAATGTAAACAGTCATGTGCACGTAGCCTTAGGAATCAATGAATTATTACTATCTTTGCACGCACAAGACACGCATGTTGTGTTTTGCTCATATCGTGTGCACCCCCTCTGATATTAGGTGGAAGTCTTGTAACATTGGCCCAGCTATAGTCTGCTTTCCCTTATTTATTGATTATTTCTGTTACTCATATAGCACCAACACATTCTGAAGCGATGTACAGAGGTTGTCTTTATTTACTGTCCCTATTGGGGCTCACACTATAAACCCCCTATTGGTATTTTTTTTTTCTGAGGTGTGTAAGGAAACCAGGGTACCTGGAAACCCACACAAACACGAGCACACTACTAGGTTGGATTTGAACCCAGGACTCCATTGCTGATAGCCACTGAGGCACCATGCTGCCCTCCACGCTATTGTTTCCTTTTAGTCAGATATACTTGGAATTTGTATGTTTTTTGCAAGTATCTATGTAAATGAAGAAAATTGTTTTGCGTATTACTTGTGTTACTATATTATGCTCCTAAAATGGGCAAAACCAAATGAAAGTATTTGTGAAAAAACTTCGAAGCTACTTCTGTTGAGTAAGAAAGTTGGCAGAGTCTACAGCTTTTCTCCCCCTCACCCATTGAAATGCTCAATATGGATAATTACATTGTGTTTTATGTTTCCTGCACAACACACACATTTCACAAGCTTGTGTGCATAATAACACAACTATCTGCCAATAATCCACAGCAAACGTATTCCTGTCGGATAAAGAAATTAACTTGCTGTACAAAGTAATGGACATGGTTAGAAAACGGACAACAGAGAACAAAGGCTTCTGTGAGACCAATTCCTGTTTTCTTTCTGTTTCTAATTAATCTCAAACTGCGCAGATCAGGGTACATGTCAACTACTAATTGTCTATTTAGAGTAAGGCCGGATTCAGAAGACCGTAATGTGGCCGCATTTTAGCATCCGTATTACAGCTGCAAGACCCCAGACTCCCCATTGTTCATGTGAACTGAAAAGCCCATTTGCATAGAGCCTGTACGGGGACACACAGGAGCCCCTGTGACTATGTACTACTGTGCCTCCACACAGCGTCTTATTCCGGAGATATTCTCCCTAGAAGCAATTATCTGCGTAATATGGCATTCGATGGAACAAGACAGAATTCAGGCAAAACCTGACAGAAAAAACTGCAAACATATGAAATTGAAGGCATATAGAAGTACAGCAGACCCTCACAAACTTCTAGGGGCACCATATTACGACTTCACACAACTCGGAGGTTGTATGGGGCTGTAATACGGACGTGTGTAGGATTGGTATAGGACGTGTGTAGGACGTGTGTGTCTGGATTGGTATAAAATGACACTCTGCATAGAAATCCAGATTTATATGTCGCTGAGCAGCTGGGAGAAAGCCGCAATGAACACTGTAATGGCTGCCACTAGTGGTTGTAACCCGGCATCTGTTAGATGTGTGGAGAACAAAATAACTCAGAAGTCCAAAAGAGACAAAAATATCTTAGAAATAGCTGAATAAAATATTAAAAGACTTCACTCAAGAAGACAATAAACCTTGAAGTGTTGTTCTTTGGGTTCGCAGCTGCAGAATGTATACTACATATATGTTGACCATATTTACATACGGTATGAAGATATCTGTAGACATATCCCATGTAATGGACAAGATAGAAATAAAATATGTATTCCTTGCTGCTGTGGTCCCCAGGGACAGTGATTGGGGACCATATTGTAAAATAATGTGTTTTGCTGTATAAAACATTGTGTCCCCGTCTTGTATTCTGATCTGCTTACTCACCTGTTGTTGATGGTGGTGGGTTGTTCATTGCATACATTGTTGGGGGGATTTTTTCATGCTGCTCCGCAGATTCTTTGCCTTTCTCTTCTCATGAACAAACTGAACTGGAAAAGGAAGAGTCCCGACCTTTCCTCTGTTCTGGGGAGGTGGCCCCCTCCTACATCAGCAGTAAACGCAGTCTGAGCATCTATTGTCAGGCAGTAATTTATAACACAAGCTGCCACCGTTTTTCTCCTCCTGCTGTAAAAGTCTATAAAAGGAAAAACAATAGTAGTCTAATGAGAAATAAGCCGTAATAATCAGCAATATACATCACATAGACCAGCAGTAATAGGTCAGCTTTATATTATATTATTGATATTTTCTATATTTGTGTGGTTAATAGAAAGGAAAATGCTGAATTTAGCAAGATTTCAGTTTAAGGCCGAATTCACATGAACGTGTTAAACGTCCGTGTGACGGCCGTTGAAACAACGGCCGTCACACGGACCTATATAATTCAATGTGGCCGCTCACACAGCCGTTGTTTCAACAGACCGTGTGAAGGGTCCGTGAGAAAATAGGACATGTCCTATTTTTTCACGCTTCACTCATCCCTCCATAGATTCTAGTCTATGGGGAATGCGTGATATCGCTCCCACAGAGCACGGATGCACCTTGGACATGAAAAGCGGCAGTTTTTCACGTTCAAGATGCGCAACCCCCGTGGCCTAAGGCATCCGTAATTAGGGACTGTAATTACAGACCATAATTACGGACTCATTCATTTCTATTGGCCATGGACACCTTTCCGTATTTTTACGGATGGGTGTCCGTGCTGGAAAAATTATAGAACCTGTCCTATTCTTGTCCATAATTATGGCACAGACTCTCCCATAGAAGCCTATGGGCGCTTCTGTAAATACGGACGGCTACGAATGTGCATCCGTAAACAATCCGTATTTCCGCAAGCGTTGCTATGCAACATGTTGGCCTCCCTTTTTTTTACGGATCCATATATACCGTATTTATGGACACAGATGACGAAATACGGATGACTACGGATCCATATTTACGGAAAGGTGAAAATACGGTCGTGTGCATGGGGCCTAAATCTACATAAAACATTTAGTGTTTGTACCGATTTTACTTTATATTATTTAATTTATTCTATATTTCTAGATATACAGCCCAGCTTTCAGAATTCTACTGTTTGCAATAGGAAACAGAAAGCAGTTTGCCTCAACTCTGCTGACAGAAATGTGACTTAACCGCTTATCTCTAAGGCCGGATTCACACACAGCGTTTAGGGTAAGTTCACACGTAGCGTAGCGTTCAAAAGAAATACATGCAATGAGAACAATGATTGTGTCACGTATAAAAGCATACCTCGCAGGGTAGCACTTATATATAAGAAGAACACATTACTTGCATATACTGTAAGACATACAGACAAACAATTATACAAAAGGGCATCCCATAACATTGGAACAATCACGTAAATACAAAACAAGTCAGTATCGGGACCAGAACAATACATCAGAAACAAAAAGCAAGAACTATGGCGGAGATGCCTCTCGCCGCCACATCCTATATAAAGCTGTAAAAAAGGTAGCAATTGAATACAGAAAAAATATATATATATAATCAAGATGCCGGGGGGGGGGAGGGGGGGTGTCAATTACCTCGCCAAGTCAGCTGTGTGAAGAATAGAAGAAAAAACCTTCTCTATTAAATTGCTTCAGTGGAGAAAGTAGATGTGTGTTGAGGATTTGTGTGTGTAATCCAGCGATCCCATGCTCGGAGGAATCTTTGCCTATTTTGTTCCCACCCACAAAGTTCCTCGAACCGGAACAATTGATGAACTTTTACTCGCCATTGCTGTATGGAGGGGGGCTCAGGGTCTCTCCAATGCAGTGGGATAAGTAATTTAGCTGCTGGTAGCAGCCAAGTAATCAGACAGTGTATTTTTGGGTTTGAAATCTGGGGAAGGGTCCCAGACGAGAATAGTTTCAGGGTTGAGAGACAGAGACATCCCACAAATCACACTTATCTCTTCTTTAACTGCTTCCCAGAAGGGTACAATCTTAGGGCAAGTCAACCAAATGTGAGACAATGTGCCAGACTCAGACGAGCACCTCCAGCATAGGTCTGAGGCGCAGAGGTTGATCTTGTGTAAGAATGCAGGTGTCCCATACCAACGTGTAAACAATTTAACTCCTTCCCGACATTTGACGTATCCATATGTCATAGTCGGGTAGGGGAAGTATGGAACGGGCTCACGGAGTGAACCCGCTCCATACGATGCGGGTGTCGTCTGTATGTTTCACAGTAACGAGCGGGATCGTGCTCGAGCGCGATCCCGCCCGTTTAACCCGTTAAATGCTGCGGTCAATAGCAACCGCAGCATTTAAATAGTTAGAAAGAGGGGGGCAACCCCCTCTAGCAGCTCATCGCGCCCCCCCCCCGCAATTCAATCACGTGGTGGTGATGGTTGCTATGGCTGCCTTGGGGCCTAATGAAGGCCCCCAGGTCTGCCATCTTTGTGCTCCTATTAAGCCCTGCCTGTGAGAGGGCTTAATAGAAGCCTGTCAGAAAGACGGCAAACTGCAATACATTAGTATTGCAGTATATCGTGCAAGCGATCCAACGATCGCTGGTTGAAGTCCCCTTGGGGAACTAATAAAAAAAATTAAAAATTAAAAATTTAAATTAAAAGGTAAAAAAAAAACCTTTTCCCATTTCCCCTAGAGCATAGTAAAAAAATAAATAAATAAACATAATTGGTATTGTCGCCGTAAAAAAATAAAATTGTAAACGCAAGAATCGCTATTTTTTGGTCACCTCATCTCCCACAAAAAATGGAATAAAAAGTGATCAAAACTTCGTATGTACCCAAAATTCTATCATTAAAAACTACAGCTTATCCCGCAAAAAATAAGCCCACATACCACTTAATCGACGGAAAAATAAAAAAGTTATGGCTCTCAGAATTTGGCAACACAAAATAAATAAAAATGTTTACACTTAGTTTTTTACTTGTAAAAGTAGTGAAATATAAAAAAAACTATATATATTTGGTATCGCCGTAATCATATTGACCAACAGAATAAAGTTAACATGTTGTTTTAATTGCACAGTAAATTTCGTAAAAACTAAGCGCAAAAAACAATGTAGGAATCGCTGTGTTTTACATTTTCTACCCCACAAATAATTTTTTCCCGTTTCCTAGTACATTATATGGCACAATAAATGGCGCTACAAAAAACTACAACTCGTCCCGCAAAAATCAATCCCTCATAGGACTATATCGACGTAAAAATAAAAAAGTTATGGCTTTTGGAAGGTGGGGAGGAAAAAACAAAAATTAAAATCTGAAAGTTGTTTACGACGGGAAGGGGTTAAATTAGCTCTCCTGAATTCTCACGCCACGCGAGAACCCTTGGGAGCTAGACATAATAGTTTTAAGTTCCCTTTCTGAGAATGTTTTGTCAAGTTCTTGTTCCCAGTCTCTTATATAGTAAGGTCTCGAGGTGTAACCCTGTAGGAGCAGTAATGAGTAGGCATTAGACATGGACTTAGCTTTAGGTGAAGTGTCCGTGAGAAGCTTCCCTACCCAATTCAAGTCCCTAAGTGGATGAGAAACCTGATGGAAAAAATATCTGCATGTCTGTCTAAAAGACAGGTTATGTAAGAAGGTTGTGTCTGCAATAGCCCCAAGCGATCCCAAAGAGTAAATATACAAATCAGGAACCTGCGAGTTCTTTAATCAAAGAGGCTAGACCAAGGCGCAACAACATAAACCGTGCCAGAATTCAGCCAGGAGGGAATAACTCCTATTGGCATCAAAGGTAAATTGGCGATTGCTAAAGAGGTAATAAAATCTTGATGGACCTGAATCGTGCCCCTAGTTATTGTGCTGAATACGTCTAACTTCCTAGGAGCTACATTAGACGACCACAAAAAATAACTGGCCTTCAAACCCAGAAGCGATTTTTCAATCTCTATATGTATAGGTGCAGGAAATAGCGAAATCAAGTCTAGCTAGCGAGAGATGTGATTCGCCCCTATAGTACGTGTATATATCGGGCAACGCAAAACCGCCTTCTGCCTTTTTCCTAGTTAGAAGAGAATAGGCTATCCTGGGATGTATGCCTTTCCACAAGAAAGTGGTAAACAGACTGAAGTTGGTCAAAAAACCGCTAAGGGTATGTGCACACACACTAATTACGTCCGTAATTGACGGACGTATTTCGGCCGCAAGTACCGGACCGAACACAGTGCAGGGAGCTGGGCTCTTAGCATCATACTTATGTACGATGCTAGGAATCCCTGCTTCGCTGCAGGACAACTGTCCCGTACTGTAATCATGTTTTCAGTACGGGACAGTTGTCCTGCAGCGAGGCAGGGACTCCTAGCATCGTAGATAAGTATGATGCTAGGAGCCGGGCTCCCTGCACTGTGTTCGGTCCGGTCCTTGCGGCCGAAATTCGTCCGTTAATTACGGACGTAATTAGTGTGTGTGCACATACCCTTAGGCAGAGCAAGGGGAACCGTCTGTAATAAATATAGGATTTTGGGCAGAATATAGGTTTTTAATGTTTTTCCGACCCACCCAGGACGTGAACGGTAGTGCCATATTGGCAATCTGTGTTTTGATATTAGAAAGGAGGGGGCAGTAATTAAGAGAATATAGGAGATCAAGGTTAGAGGGTATCTGTGTTCCTAGTACTGTGATAGATTTCTCAGAGCACTAGAAAGGCAGTGACATTCAATATTTCAGATTTCTCAAGATTAATTTTAATGCAGGAAGCTTTACCCTACATTTCAATTAGGCGCAGGAGGGATGGGAGAGCTTCAGCTGGATTGGTGAGCAAGACGACTAAGTCGTCAGCAAAAGCCGCAGTGGTATGGATATAACCACCCACTTTTAGTCCTTGTATCTTCGGGGTTTGCCTAATTTTTTGTATAAGCGTCTCCATAGTTAAAACAAAAAGAACAGGAGATAGAGGGCAGCCCTGTCTAGTACCATTGTTAATGTGGAACTGTGGAGATAACGTGCCATTAATTCTAACTCGTGATGTTGTAAATGAGTAAAAGGAAAAAATAGCTGTGACTAAACTGGGGGGGAAGCCAAATTTCACTAGTGTAGCATGCATGAAGTGCTAATTCACACGGTCAAAGGCCTTCTCAGCATCAGTGCTAAGAAGGACAAGAGGTTTTCTATGGTGTCCTGTGTGAATTACTGCATGGATTAGCCTAGCCGTGTTAAATTTGCCCTCTCCACCAGGGATGAATCCTATTTGCTCAGGGCCAATCAAATTATGTTATATCCCAGAAATTCTGGTCGCTAAAAGCTTTGACCACCATTTTAGGTCAATATAGCTAGACCACAGTTCCGGATGTTAGCCATCTTTAGGGATAATTGAAATATGTGCCTCAAGCGCCTGTTCAGGCCAAGAGACTCCCGACAAAGGGGAATTACAAACCTTTACGAATTTGGGGATTAGTATATCTGAGAATTTTTTATAGTAGGCAATTGGATAACCGTCTGGTCCCAGGCTCTTATCGTATTGAGGAAAGAACCATCATGAGTTTAGATGCTGCTGTTACAGGAGCAGACAATTTCATTTTGACTTCTTCCAATAATGTGTGTAAGTCCAAAAAGGAAGAGACCGGGTCGGGGTCTAAACCATGTGCCATACCATTCCCACCTGGTGAGATATTATAAAGAGTTTGGTAATAGTGACTGAACTCTCTGGCAATATTATCAGTGTCAGTAATGTGGGACCCAGAGCGGGACTTCACAACTTGGATAAAGGATCCTGCCCTGTTGTTTAAGTAATACAGTCGTAATTTTGGAGCCCCTATCTCCATGTACGTAATGTTTGTATTTGCATAGATGTAGTGCCCTAGCCGCCTTAACATTCAACAAATCCCTCAGTTGTTGCCTGAGCAGTAAAAGATCTTCCTGTGCATCCTGTACAGCAGTGTGTTTACTCAAAGTTTCCAGTGTGGATATTTGCGACAGAAGTGAGTCAATGCGTTTCTCCCATTGTTTCTTCAGGCCTGAGATTATGCTAATAAACGTACCCCTGAGTACTGCTTTGTGCACTTCCCAAACAATATACTCAGAGATGTCTGGAGTGCTGTTAATAGAGAAGTCTGTCAGGGAATCGTGTAAAGTTGGGGAGATCCTAGAATCTTGTAACAAAGTTTCAGTAAGAATTGTACAAAGAAAGGCTGCCTGCAAGCAGCCAAGCCCAATTTCCCAACTACCAATTAGTAGTATGAAAAAATAAAAAAATGTAAACTTTATTGGGCTACGTATAGCCAGACAGACCACATAAATTTGGAGTTAAAAATTTCACTACCTAGAGACCGTACTGGAATGTGAGTTACCTGTATGATCAAAGGCATTAGTAGTACAAGGCTTGGGAATAGTGTTCAGTTCCCTAGCCAGTTAAATTGCTAGACTAGCTGATAATAAACAGTAAGTACGGTCAGTGGTAGGTATTAAAATCCTAACAGCCCCCCCGACATGTTTCGCTACAGCGTAGCGTCCTCAGGGGTACACGGGGCTAATGGCGGCGCGGCAGGAAAGAGATCCTGATAAGGACACGTCAAATGACGTATCTGGAGGTGTGTGAAGGCACATAGCCAATAACGATGATGGATATAAAAAGCCAAAATGCCCATCATTACATCTCCAGATAAAATTTATAATACGTCTGACCGACAAAATTTATGTCTGGTCTATGATAGCACGCCGCTACTATTATGTGGTCACAGTCATGTATTGCATCAAGAGCAGGTGTCTAAACTATGACATATGTATGTATATGATCATTGATTATTTATAGAAAGATCACAACGTCTATATGAGTTGGTTGGTATGTGACTGGTGTAAAAATATACATAATGATTCCCACACATGTGGATGTCTCCGAAACAGTTAGTCATTCGGATAGACATAAGAGAACGACTGTCAGCTATTACTGTGCACTCACAGAAAGGCACTAAAAGTAAATCCCTCGTTCAGACCTGAGGGGGACATGGTATTAAGTCGGTGGATCCACCGCGCCTCTTCTTGTAAGAGTTTGCGGTCAATATTTCCCGCTCTATGACCCATTTTAATTTGGGTGATACCCCAAAATTGGAGCAGCTTAGGGTTACCCCCATGAAATTCAAGAACGTGTCTTGAAAGAGTAGTATCCTCCTTACAGTTGACAGTTGACGTCTCCTAAGTTTTGCCCACATAGAGCTTAGGGCAGGGGCATTTGGCAATATAGATGACCCCACTGCTCCGACAATTCAAATATTGTTCAATCGCGTACATTCTCCCATCCGTAGGGTTAGTAAAGTTCTTCACAGTCGGCATCAAAGGGCAGAACGAGCATCTGCCACATGGATGGAATCCCTTAACTGGTGATCTAAGCCAAGTGGATGGTATATTAGATTGTCTTGAGAAATGACTGTGCACCAAGACGTCCCGTAAATTCCTTCCCCTACGGTAAGTGATGCTTGGATTAGTCGTGACAGCATCCTTTAGATCGGGATCAGCAGTAAGAATAGCCCAATGTTTTTTCAAGATTTGAGTGACCTGGGGAGAACAAGCATCATAAGTGCCTATGCATCGAATGGCACCAGATAATCCTGTTTTTGTGGATTTATTTTCCCTGTTTGACAATAAGTCACTTCTCTCAGAAGCCCTTGCCCTGGCATAGGCCCGATGTAACCATTTTTTTGGGCAGCCACGTGCTCTAAACTTATTAAAAAGTTCATCGCATTCTGCTTGGAAGGACAGTTCACTAGAACAGTTGCGTTTGGCTCTCAAATACTGGCCTATGGGTATCCCTTTCTTGAGGGCAGGGGGATGGTGGCTTTCCCAATGTAAAAGGCTATTGGTGGCAGTTGCCTTACGATAAATATCCGTTTGGACACCGCCACCAGGATCCAAGGAGATCTTGAGATCAAGAAAGTTAATGGCATGGTCATGAATTTCATGCGTGAACTTCATGCCAATATTGTTAGCGTTGAGCATAGACATGAAGTCACCAAAAGTGGATGAGAATGTCGTCAATGTATCTTCCCCAGAAAGAAATATGTGAAGTGAAACGAAGGAGGTTGTCTGAGAAGACAATAGTGTCCTCCCACCACCCCAAAAAAAGATTGGCATAAGTGGGTGCACAGACTGTGCCCATGGCCGTGCCCTTAATTTGGTGATAGTATTTGTTGTCGAAAATAAAATAATTGTGAGTAAGCAGAAAACGTAAAAGTGACACAACGAAATTATTATGTTGTTGAAATTGAATGCCTTTAGTGCTTAAAAAATATTTTATAGCAGTGAGTCCTAAATCGTGATGAATATTGGTATATAGTGACTCCACGTCTATGCTCGCCAGCATGGTAGTCGGAGTAACATTGATCTCATGGATCCTGGTGACAGTGTCCTTGGTATCTTTAAGGTAGGAAGATAAGGAAGAGACGAATGGTGTCAGTATCTCATTGACATAGAGACTAATACCCTGTGTCAGGCTATCATTACCTGACACAATAGGTCTTCCAGGGAGAGGAGAGGTTGCTTTGTGAACCTTCGGTAGCGCATAGAAGGTTGCCATAGTGGGAGTAGGGTTATATAAACATTTGAATTCATCGGCAGTAATAAGACCATCATTTTTGGCATCCCTCAAGAGGGTATGTAATTCAGACAGGTAATTAGCAGTAGGGTTATTTCCTAAAATAGCATAGGTGGCATTATCATCCAGCAACCTATGGACCATGCCGACATAGTCAGCCTGGTCCATGATCACTATGTTACCACCCTTATCGGAGGGTTTAAGGACCAGTCTGTCATTCCTACATAAATCATCCATTGCCAATCTCTCTTCATTAGTAAGGTTACCAAAGGTGCTAGATCCATTGGTTTTTAATTTTTTTAGGTCATTACACACCATCCTGACGAAAGTGTCGATATGGCTGTATTGTGAGAAAGGAGGTGTGAGCTTGGACTTGGGACGTAGTGACGAAAGTGGTCCAACAGCATCCGCAACACCAAAATCGCTCTCATAGAGCAGACTCTCCAGATCCCTCAAAGTATTAGATTCTGCACGATCCTGAGATGCTCTCTCAGATACATTAGACTTAAAATATTTGTGTAGTGCCAATTTACGTGCAAAAAGGTTGATGTCCTTTACCCAGACAAATTCATCAAAGGATGGAGTTGGAGTGTATGATAGACCTTTTTTAAGCAAGGTTAGTTGATGAGGATTAAGTTGATAGGAGGATAATTTCATTATCTGCATCTCGTCATCCCTGGTTGCCTGTATATTAGGTGTTAGGATTTTAGTCCCCAGTTCAGACTGGGCTGGCCCAAAAAAAGGAAATGTAGTGTTGGGACCTATTGGATGGTGAGTCACATTGTCCCCCCCATTCAGGCTGGGATTGGGGCGAAAGGATTGGGAGCTGATAGGCGTATTGATGGAATTTGGCATAGATCCAGACATAGGCATAGATAAAATAGATGAGGAATTCGGTGTAGTGGAGGGACATGATGTAATACGGTTAGGAAAATTGGTAGTCTGCTTGGATGTGCTTGGAGTTCTCTCATCTCAGGATCGTGCAGAATCTAATACTTTGAGGGATCTGGAGAGTCTGCTCTATGAGAGCGATTTTGGTGTTACGGATGCTGTTGGACCACTTTCGTCACTACGTCCCAAGTCCAAGCTCACACCTCCTTTCTGACAATACAGCCATATCGACACTTTCGTCAGGATGGTGTGTAATGACCTAAAAAAATTAAAAACCAATGGATCTAGCACCTTTGGTAACCTTACTAATGAAGAGAGATTGGCAATGGATGATTTATGTAGGAATGACAGACTGGTCCTTAACCCCTTAACGCTCCATGACCTACTATTAGGTCATGCTAACTGTAGCGTTCGCGCTCAGTGACCTAATAGTAGGTCATGGAGTAAACACGGCGCCGTTCGCGCGGGGCGCGTTCATGAGCTGTGATAGCTGCTGTTTCCGACAGCAGACTATCACTGCTCAATGTGCCGGGACCGATCGCGGAGCTCCCCCGCCGATTAACCCCTCAGAAGCCGCGTTCAATAGCGATCGCGGCTTCTTAGGGGTTAATCCGCCATCGCCGGCCTGCTACACGATAGCGGCCGGCGATGGTGACTATGGCAACCGGACACCAAACAATGGCGTCCGGCTATGCCATAGACGGAAGCCTAGTGGGTCCTGACAACGTCAGGACCCACTATGCTTGCTGTCAGTGAGTAGCTGACAGTTCAAATACACTGCACTACGCATGTAGTGCAGTGTATTAGAATAGCGATCAGGGCCTCCTGCCCTCAAGTCCCCTAGTGGGATAAAGTAATACAGTAAAAAAAAAGTTACAAAATAATGTGTAAAAATAAGAAAATAAAAGTTTTAAAAGTAATAAAAGTAAAAGTCCCACTTTATCCCTTATCAGTCTTTATTATTAATAAAAATATATAAACAAACAAATAAACTATACATAATTGGTATCGCCGCGTCCGTAACGGCCTGAACTACAAAATTATTTTGTTATTTATTCTGCACGGTGAACGCCGTAAAAAAAAATATGAATAAACCGTACCACAATCACAATTGTTTGGTCACTTCACCTCCCAAAAAATGGAATAAAAAGAGATCAAAAAGTCGCATGTACCGAAAAATGGTACTGATGGAAACTACAGTTCGTTACGCAAAAAATAAGTCCTCGCACGGCTTTATTGATTGAAAAATAAAAACGTTCTGGCTCTTAGAATAAGGTGACACAAAAAGTGAATGATTGTTTACAAAACATATTTTATTGTGCAAACGCCATAAGACATAAAAAAAAACTATAAACATCTGGTATCGACGTAATCGTATCGCCACGCAGAATAAAGTGAATATATCATTTATAGCGCACGGTGAACGCAGTAAAAAAAAAAGAATAAAAAAACAATAGTAGAATTGCTGTTTATTAGTCACCACGCCACCTAAAAATAGAATAAAAACTGATCAAAAAGCCGCATGCACCCCAAGAAAACTACAATGAATTCCTCAAGGGGTCTAGTTTCCAAAATGGGGTCACTTTTGGGGGGTTTCCAATGATTTGGCACCACAAGACCTCTTCAAACCGGACATGGTGCCTAATAAAAAAGAGGGCTCAAAATCCACTAGGTGCTCCTTTGCTTCGGAGGCCGGCGCTTCAGTCCATTACCGCACTAGGGCCACATGTGGAATATTTCTCAAAACTGCAGAATCTGGGCAATACGTATTGAGTTGCGTTTCTCTGATAAAACCTTCAGTGTTATAAAAAAAATGGTATAAAGAGGATTTTCTGACAAAAAAAAAAGTAAATTTCACCTCTGCTTTGCTCTAAATTTCTGTGAAAAACCTAAAGGGTTCATAAACTTTCTAAATGCTGTTGTGAATACTTTGAGGGGTCTAGTTTCTTAAATGGGGTGTTTGATGGGGGTTTCTAATATATAGTCCCCTCAAAGCAACTTCAGAACTGAACTGGAACCTAAAAAAATAAATAAATGAGGCAATACTTCGCTTCTCACATTATACTGATAATGAGCCGTGCCCACCCCGAGATTACCCCAGTTTTGACCGTTTGTATAAACGGAGACCCCTATTAGACCGTTTCAGTGCCCGGTTTTCCCAAGCATACACCCCCGAGAAGTGTTTTTCTATTGATGAGTCCCTGGTACATTTTAAAGGGAGGGTTCAATTCCGCCAGTACCTGCCGGGTAAGAGGGCAGGGTATGCCGTGAAGATGTATAAGCTGTGCGAGAGTGCATCAGGGTATACCTACAGGTTTAGGCTATATGAAGGAAAGGCCACCCCCAAACCAGACTGCATCCTGGACTACAATAGGTACATGGGAGGGGTGGACTTGTCAAATCAAGTCCTGAAGCCCTACAGCGCCATGCGGTGTGGTATAAGAAGCTGGCCGGGCACATCATGCAGATGGCTTTGTACAATGCGTACGTGCTACGTCGATGTGCAGGCCAGAGGGGAACTTTCCTGGAATTTCAAGATCTAATCTTTAGGGACCAGGAAGGGGGGGCACCCAGTACTTCTGGAAGCGAGGCCACACGCATCGTACCAGGGCAACACTTTCCAGGAGAAGTTCCCCAAACCGGTGGAAAGGGAAAGAGTCAAAAGAGGTGCAGAGTCTGCTATAAGAGGGGGATAAGGAAGAACACAATATACCAATGTGACACGTGTCCCGAAAAACCAGGGCTCTGTATAAAAGATTGTTTTAAAATGTATCATACATCCCTTGATTTTTAATTTACCCTGATGCACTCCGCACAGCTTACCCCCCTCATCTTTCCCTTCTGAGCCCTGCCGTATGCCCAGGCAGCTGATAACAGCCACATGTAGGGTATTGCCGTACCCAGGAGAACCCACATTACAATTTAAGTGGTGTATATCTCCGGTGGCGCATGCTGGGTACACTATATTGGACACTGAAATGGCATATATATATATAAAATTGCAAATCTCACACTGCACCATCTGCTGCGCATTATCTTTTACACAGTACCTGTGAGGTCAAAATGCTCACTACACCTCTAGATGAATGTCTTAGTTTTTAAAATGGGGTCACTTCTCGAGGGTTTCAACTGTACTGGTACCTCAGGGGCTTCTGCATACATGACTTAGCACCAGAAAAGCTCCAGTAGGCCAAATGGTGGTCCTTTCCTTCTGAGCCCTCCCATGGGCCCAAACGGCAGTTTATCACCACAAATGGGGTATTGCCGCACTAAGGACAAATTGGGCAACAAAATGGGGTATGTTGTTCCCTGTGAAAATAAGAAATTTTGATCAAAAATGACATCTTATTGGAAAAAATATCATTTTTTTTCATTTCACAGCCCAATTCAAATAGGTGCTGTGAAAAAACTGTGCGGTCAAAATGATAACAAAAACCATAAATTAATTCCTTGAGGGGTGTAATTTCCAAAATGGGGTCAATTCTGGTGGGTTTCCATTGTTTTGATACCTCAACACCTCTTCAAACCTGGAATGCTGCCTAAAATATATTCTAATAAAAAAGAGGCCTCAAAATGCACTAGGTGCTTCTTTGCTTCTAGGGCTTGTGTTTTAGTCCACGAGAGCAGTAGGGCACATGTGGGACATTTCTAAAAACTGCAGAATATGGACAATGCATATTTAGTAGTGTTTCTCTGGTAAAACCTTCTCTGTTACAGAAAAAAATTGAATAAAATTGAAATTCAGCAGAAAAAATGAAATTTGCAAATTTCATTTCCACTTTGCTTTAATTCCTGTGAAATGCCTGAAGGGTTAAAAAACTTTCTATATGCTGTTTTGAATACTTTGAGGGGTCTAGTTTTTAAAATGGGGTGTTTTATGGGGGTTTCTAATACATAGGCCCCTCAAAGCCACTTCAGAACTCAAGAGGTACCTTCAAAAAAAGGCTTTTGAAATTTTCTTAAGAATATGAGAAATTGCTGTTTATGTTCTAAGCCTTGTAACGTCCAAGAAAAATAAAATAATGTTCAAAAAACAATGCCAATCTAAAGTAGACATATGGGAAATGTGAACTAGTAACTATTTTGGGTGGTATAAGCGTCTGTTTTTCAAGCAGATGCATTTAAATTCTGAAAAATGCTATTTTTTGTAAATTTTCTCTAAATTTTGCAATTTTTCACAAATAAAGACTGAATATATCGACCAGATTTTACCACGAACATGAAGCCCAAAGTGTCACGAGAAAACAATCTCAGAATCGCTTGGATAGGTTTAAGCATTCCGACGTTATTACCACATAAAGTGAAATATGTCAGATTTGAAAAATGGGCTCTGAGCCTTAAGGCCCAAACTAGGCTGCGTCCTTAAGGGGTTAAACCCTCCGATAAGGGTGGTAACATAGTGATCATGGACCAGGCTGACTATGTCGGCATGGTCCATAGGTTGCTGGATGATAATGCCACCTATGCTATTTTAGGAAATAACCCTACTGCTAATTACCTGTCTGAACTACATACCCTCTTGAGGGATGCCAAAAATGATGGTCTTATTACTGCCGATGAATTCAAATGTTTATATAACCCTACTCCCACTATGGCAACCTTCTATGCACTACCGAAGGTTCACAAAGCAACCTCTCCTCTCCCTGGAAGACCTATTGTGTCAGGTAATGATAGCCTGACACAGGGTATTAGTCTCTATGTCAAGGAGATACTGACACCATTCGTTTCTTCCTTATCTTCCTACCTTAAAGATACCATGGACACTGTCACCAGGATCCATGAGATCAATGTTACTCCGACTACCATGCTGGCGAGCATAGACGTGGAGTCACTATATACCAATATTCATCACGATTTAGGACTCACTGCTATAAAATATTTTTTAAGCGCTAAAGGCATTCAATTTCAACAACATAATAATTTAGTTGTGTCACTTTTACGTTTTCTGCTTACTCACAATTATTTTATTTTCGACAACAAATACTATCACCAAATTAAGGGCACGGCCATGGGCACAGTCTGTGCACCCACTTATGCCAATCTTTTTTTGGGGTGGTGGGAGGACACTATTGTCATCTCAGACAACATCCTTCGTTTCACTTCACATATTTCTTTCTGGGGAAGATACATTGACGACATTCTCATCCTCTGGGATGGGGATGTCAACACTTTTGGTGACTTCATGTCTATGCTCAACACTAACGATATTGGCATGAAGTTCACGCATGAAATTCATGACCATGCCATTAACTTTCTTGATCTCAAGATCTCCTTGGATCCTGGTGGCGGTGTCCAAACGGATATTTATCGTAAGGCAACTGCCACCAATAGCCTTTTACATTGGGAAAGCCACCATCCCCCTGCCCTCACGAAAGGGATACCCATAGGCCAGTATTTGAGAGCCAAACGCAACTGTTCTAGTGAACTGTCCTTCCATGCAGAATGCGATGGACTTTTTAATAAGTTTAGAGCACGTGGCTACCCAAAAAAATGGTTACATCGGGCCTATGCCAGGGCAAGGGCTTCTGAGAGAAGTGACTTATTGTCAAACAGGGAAAATAAATCCACAAAAACAGGATCATCTGGTGCCATTCGATGCATAGGCACTTATGATGCTTGTTCTCCCCAGGTCACTCAAATCTTGAAAAAACATTGGGCTATTCTTACTGCTGATCCCGATCTAAAGGATGCTGTCACGACTAATCCAAGCATCACTTACCGTAGGGGAAGGAATTTACGGGACGTCTTGGTGCACAGTCATTTCTCAAGACAATCTAATATACCATCCACTTGGCTTAGATCACCAGTTAAGGGATTCCATCCATGTGGCAGATGCTCGTTCTGCCCTTTGATGCCGACTGTGAAGAACTTTACTAACCCTACGGATGGGAGAATGTACGCGATTGAACAATATTTGAATTGTCGGAGCAGTGGGGTCATCTATATTGCCAAATGCCCCTGCCCTAAGCTCTATGTGGGCAAAACTACCCAGGAGCTTAGGAGACGTGTGTCTAGACATCTGAGCACTGTCAACTGTAAGGAGGATACTACTCTTTCAAGACACGTTCTTGAATTTCATGGGGGTAACCCTAAGCTGCTCCAATTTTGGGGTATCACCCAAATTAAAATGTGTCCTAGAGCGGGAAATCTTGACCGCAAACTCTTACAAGAAGAGGCGCGGTGGATCCACCGACTTAATACCATGTCCCCCTCAGGTCTGAACGAGGGATTTACTTTTAGTGCCTTTCTGTGAGTGCACAGTAATAGCTTACAGTCGTTCTCTTATGTCTATCCGTATGACTAACTATTTCGGAGACATCCACATGTGTGGGAATCATTATGTATATTTTTACACCAGTCACATACCAACCAACTCATATAGACGTTGTGATCTTTCTATAAATAATCAATGATCATATACATACATATGTCATAGTTTAGACACCTGCTCTTGATGCAATACATGACTGTGACCACATAATAGTAGCGGCGTGCTATCATAGACCAGACATAAATTTTGTCGGTCAGACGTATTATAAATTTTATCTGGAGATGTAATGATGGGCATTTTGGCTTTTTATATCCATCATCGTTATTGGCTATGTGCCTTCACACACCTCCAGATACGTCATTTGACGTGTCCTTATCAGGATCTCTTTCCTGCCGCGCCGCCATTAGCCCCGTGTACCCCTGAGGACGCTACTCTGTAGCGAAACATGTCGGGGGGGCTGTTAGGATTTTAATACCTACCACTGACCGTACTTACTGTTTATTATCAGCTAGTCTAGCAATTTAACTGGCTAGGGAACTGAACACTATTCCCAAGCCTTGTACTACTAATGCCTGTGATCATACAGGTAACTCACATTCCAGTACGGTCTCTAGGTAGTGAAATTTTTAACTCCAAATTTATGTGGTCTGTCTGGCTATACGTAGCCCAATAAAGTTTACATTTTTTTATTTTTTCATACTACTAATTGGTAGTTGGGAAATTGGGCTTGGCTGCTTGCAGGCAGCCTTTCTTTGTACAATTGTTAATATGCCCGCCAACTATCAGAGGTCCTGTTCATTCTTTGTGTTTCTAAGTTGCTGGGTTAATTACCCTCTTTTGCTGACCCCGTTCCTACTTGGAACATTTCACTTACTGAGGTATCCACTCTAATTGATTTGGTATGGCTGCCTTTTTATCTAAAAAGCCTAATATAGAGACGCTGTCCGCTGATGCGGCATACGTCTTCTCTGTGGGCAACATTCCATTACATCAATTTGACGTTCAGACAGCGTTCAGGGATCTCCAAAAAACATACCAAAAATATGTACGATCACGTTGGGAGGTAGCCAGTCTGGAAACCTACATACAACAAAAAATCATATATAGAGGGTTGAGGATCAACATTACACCAAATTCATATCGAGATAACACCGCCTTTGTCAAGGGTTGGGAGGAACTTCTCACTGATAGCTCTATGCGTATGCTTCAATATCTGTTGGAATTTGAGAGGCAGAATTATAGTAGTATTAGTGCAAAATTGGAGAAGGAGATTATAGACATACAGGTGTTTAGCTCTTGTCCTGAGTTTGGCACCTCTGAAATAAAATTGCAGAGGAACATAGAAAAATTACAGGGAGAGATCAAAGAACGGAAACACCGTAAATATATCCGCGATAGGAGAGACTTTGATCTAGGACAGATCTATACTTATAAAACCAACTCATACTCTAATCCAAAACGCACTACGGTGTTCACAGATTTCTCTGAATCGGACGCTTCAGGTACGGAGGAATCCAGAAATAATATTGATAGTCTGAGACTGGGTACTAAACGAAAGATTAGGAACAATAGACCTGGTTCTTCTAAAAGAACTCCAAGCACATCCAAGCAGACTACCAATTTTCCTAACCGTATTACATCATGTCCCTCCACTACACCGAATTCCTCATCTATTTTATCTATGCCTATGTCTGCATCTATGCCAAATTCCATCAATACGCCTATCAGCTCCCAATCCTTTCGCCCCAATCCCAGCCTGAATGGGGGGGACAATGTGACTCACCATCCAATAGGTCCCAACACTACATTTCCTTTTTTGGGCCAGCCCAGTCTGAACTGGGGACTAAAATCCTAACACCTAATATACAGGCAACCAGGGATGACGAGATGCAGATAATGAATTTATCCTCCTATCAACTTAATCCTCATCAACTAACCTTGCTTAAAAAAGGTCTATCATACACTCCAACTCCATCCTTTGATGAATTTGTCTGGGTAAAGGACATCAACCTTTTTGCACGTAAATTGGCACTACACAAACATTTTAAGTCTAATGTATCTGAGAGAGCATCTCAGGATCGTGCAGAATCTAATACTTTGAGGGATCTGGAGAGTCCGCTCTATGAGAGCGATTTTGGTGTTACTGATGCTGTTGGACCACTTTCGTCACTACGTCCCAAGTCCAAGCTCACACCTCCTTTCTCACAATACAGCCATATCGACACTTTCGTCAGGATGGTGTGTAATGACCTAAAAAAATTAAAAACCAATGGATCTAGCACCTTTGGTAACCTTACTAATGAAGAGAGATTGGCAATGGATGATTTATGTAGGAATGACAGACTGGTCCTTAAACCCTCCGATAAGGGTGGTAACATAGTGATCATGGACCAGGCTGACTATGTCGGCATGGTCCATAGGTTGCTGGATGATAATGCCACCTATGCTATTTTAGGAAATAACCCTACTGCTAATTACCTGTCTGAACTACATACCCTCTTGAGGGATGCCAAAAATGATGGTCTTATTACTGCCGATGAATTCAAATGTTTATATAACCCTACTCCCACTATGGCAACCTTCTATGTGCTACCGAAGGTTCACAAAGCAACCTCTCCTCTCCCTGGAAGACCTATTGTGTCAGGTAATGATAGCCTGACACAGGGTATTAGTCTCTATGTCAATGAGATACTGACACCATTCGTCTCTTCCTTATCTTCCTACCTTAAAGATACCAAGGACACTGTCACCAGGATCCATGAGATCAATGTTACTCCGACTACCATGCTGGCGAGCATAGACGTGGAGTCACTATATACCAATATTCATCACGATTTAGGACTCACTGCTATAAAATATTTTTTAAGCACTAAAGGCATTCAATTTCAACAACATAATAATTTCGTTGTGTCACTTTTACGTTTTCTGCTTACTCACAATTATTTTATTTTCGACAACAAATACTATCACCAAATTAAGGGCACGGCCATGGGCACAGTCTGTGCACCCACTTATGCCAATCTTTTTTTGGGGTGGTGGGAGGACACTATTGTCTTCTCAGACAACCTCCTTCGTTTCACTTCACATATTTCTTTCTGGGGAAGATACATTGACGACATTCTCATCCTCTGGGATGGGGATGTCAACACTTTTGGTGACTTCATGTCTATGCTCATCGCTAACGATATTGGCATGAAGTTCACGCATGAAATTCATGACCATGCCATTAACTTTCTTGATCTCAAGATCTCCTTGGATCCTGGTGGCGGTGTCCAAACGGATATTTATCGTAAGGCAACTGCCACCAATAGCCTTTTACATTGGGAAAGCCACCATCCCCCTGCCCTCAAGAAAGGGATACCCATAGGCCAGTATTTGAGAGCCAAACGCAACTGTTCTAGTGAACTGTCCTTCCAAGCAGAATGCGATGGACTTTTTAATAAGTTTAGAGCACGTGGCTACCCAAAAAAATGGTTACATCGGGCCTATGCCAGGGCAAGGGCTTCTGAGAGAAGTGACTTATTGTCAAACATGGAAAATAAATCCACAAAAACAGGATCATCTGGTGCCATTCGATGCATAGGCACTTATGATGCTTGTTCTCCCCAGGTCACTCAAATCTTGAAAAAACATTAGGCTATTCTTACTGCTGATCCCGATCTAAAGGATGCTGTCACGACTAATCCAAGCATCACTTACCGTAGGGGAAGGAATTTACGGGACGTCTTGGTGCACAGTCATTTCTCAAGACAATCTAATATACCATCCACTTGGCTTAGATCACCAGTTAAGGGATTCCATCCATGTGGCAGATGCTCGTTCTGCCCTTTGATGCCGACTGTGAAGAACTTTACTAACCCTACGGATGGGAGAATGTACGCGATTGAACAATATTTGAATTGTCGGAGCAGTGGGGTCATCTATATTGCCAAATGCCCCTGCCCTAAGCTCTATGTGGGCAAAACTACCCAGGAGCTTAGGAGACGTCAACTGTCAACTGTAAGGAGGATACTACTCTTTCAAGACACGTTCTTGAATTTCATGGGGGTAACCCTAAGCTGCTCCAATTTTGGGGTATCACCCAAATTAAAATGGGTCCTAGAGCGGGAAATCTTGACCGCAAACTCTTACAAGAAGAGGCGCGGTGGATCCACCGACTTAATACCATGTCCCCCTCAGGTCTGAACGAGGGATTTACTTTTAGTGCCTTTCTGTGAGTGCACAGTAATAGCTGACAGTCGTTCTCTTATGTCTATCCGTATGACTAACTGTTTCGGAGACATCCACATGTGTGGGAATCATTATGTATATTTTTACACCAGTCACATACCAACCAACTCATATAGACGTTGTGATCTTTCTATAAATAATCAATGATCATATACATACATATGTCATAGTTTAGACAACTGCTTTTGATGCAATACATGACTGTGACCACATAATGGTAGCGGCGTGCTATCATAGACCAGACATAAATTTTGTCGGTCAGACGTATTATAAATTTTATCTGGAGATGTAATGATGGGCATTTTGGCTTTTTATATCCATCATCGTTATTGGCTATGTGCCTTCACACACCTCCAGATACGTCATTTGACGTGTCCTTATCTGGATCTCTTTCCTGCCGCACCGCCATTAGCCCCGTGTACCCCTGAGGACGCTACTCTGTAGCGAAACATGTCGGGGGGGCTGTTAGGATTTTAATACCTACCACTGACCGTACTTACTGTTTATTATCAGCTAGTCTAGCAATTTAACTGGCTAGGGAACTGAACACTATTCCCAAGCCTTGTACTACTAATGCCTGTGATCATACAGGTAACTCACATTCCAGTACGGTCTCTAGGTAGTGAAATTTTTAACTCCAAATTTATGTGGTCTGTCTGGCTATACGTAGCCCAATAAAGTTTACATTTTTTTATTTTTTCATACTACTAATTGGTAGTTGGGAAATTGGGCTTTTACTGCTTGCAGGCAGCCTTTCTTTGTACAATTGTTAATGTGCCCGCCAACTATCAGGGGTCCTGTTCATTCTTTGTGTTTCAAAGTTTCAGTAAGGACCCATTGAAATGACCGTTTTGGGAGACCCTCGGGGAAAAAGGTCATAGATACAGAAGCACGGTCGGAGACCAAGGTCACCCCTATATCAGCTACATTGACAGTTGGCATAATTTGTTCAGATAAGAACAAGTGATCTATTCTATGATAGGTTTGATGCCTCCCTGAGTAAAAAGTATAGTTCTTCTTGTCGGCATGTAAGCTTCTCCAGACGTCCCTGAGGTGTAGTGATGACAGGGAAAGTTTCAATTTACGGAGCAATTTGTGTGGAGGGGAGCGAGTGCTTGCCGAGGAGTCCAAGGCGGGGTTCAAGACTGTATTAAAGTGACCACCTAACACCAAAGTACCTTCTGTAAAAGGGGTAAGAGAATCTATCAGCCAGGAAATTGGCCTAATGTTGGGGGCATATAAATTAACAAAGATAAACAACTGATTTGCGACGGTGCCTTTGAGGGAAAGATAACGCCCCTCAGGATTTGATTGAGCTGTCAGAAGGTCAAAGGGCACGTGAGGTGTGAAAGCAATGCTAGTGCCTCTAGAAGCAGTGGAGTAGGCATTATGGTACCATTTATGAAACGGAGTGTGTAATAAGAGAGGTATATGGTTAACTAGACCCCTTGAGGAATTCATTGTTGTTTTCATGGGGTGCATGTGACTTTTTGATCAGTTTTTATTCTATTTTTAAGAGGCGTGGTGACTAAAAACCAGCAATTCTACTATTGATTTTTTATTCCTTTTTTATAGCATTCACCGTGCGCTATGAATGACATATTCACTTCATTCTGCAGGGCGATACGATTCCGGCGATACCATATGTTTATAGTTTTTTTTTATGTCTTATGATGTTTGCACAATAAAATCCTTTTCATAAAAAATCATTTACTTTTTGTGTTACCTTATTCTAAGAGCCAGAACTTTTTTATTTCTCCATCAAGAAAGCCGTGTGAGGGGTTGTTTTTTGCGTAACGAACTGTAGTTTCGATCAGTACCATTTTTAGGCTGGATTCACACGAGCGTGGCGTTTTTGTGCATGCAAAAACGTGGCGTTTTGCCTGCGCAAAAACCTCTTAACAGCTCCGTGTGGCAGTATCATATGATGCGCGGCTGCATGGTTTTCGCGCAGCCGCCATCATTATGACACTCCGTTTGGATGATTGTAAACAGAAAAGCACGTGGTGCTTTTCTGTTTTCATTCATCCTTTTGACAGCTGTTGCGCGAATCACGCAGTTCGCACGGAAGTGCTTCCGTGTGGCATGCGTGGTTTTCACGCACTCATTGACTTCAATGGGTGCGTGATGCGCGCAAAACGCCCAAAGAACGGACATGTCGTGACTTTTTTTCAGCGGACTCACGCTGAGTAAAAATCACGCACATGTCCGCACGGCCCCATAGACTAATATAGGTCCGTGCGACGAGAGTGAAAATCACACGCGTTGCACGGACGTATTTCCCGTTCGTCTTAATAAAGCCTTAGATAGATGCGACTTTTTGATGTCTTTTTATTCCATTTTTTGGGAGGTGAAGTGACCAAAAAATTGTGATTCTGGTATGGTTTATTATTGTTCTGATAAGGGAAAAAGTAGGATTTTAACTTTTTATTACTTTTAAAACTTTTCTTTTTACACAACTTTTTTTTAACTTTTTTACTTTGTCCCACTAGGGAACTTGAGGGCAGGAGGCCCTGATTGCAATTCTAAGTCTTCATGCCCACTTCAGTCTTTTTCTTCAGGGTGCTAGCCGTTTATCTGACGGCTAGCACCCTGACCCATTCATTTCAATGGGGCCATGCACACTTTAGTTTTTTTGACTGTCCCGTTGCTCCATTTCGACAAAAGTAGAGCATGTGCTACTTTGGTCTGAGAGTCCGTGACCGTGAGGCCCATGCAAGTCAATGGGGCCGTCAAAAAAGCTGAAGGCACACGGAAGGCATCCATGTGCCGTCCGTGTGTGACGGAGCGGTTGCCTAGCAACGGGCGGGCGGGCAGAAGTACATTAGAGATATTACACTAATCGGCAGCCACTTCTCTCTATCCATCACTGATAGAGGGAAGAGGCTGCTGATAAAAATAAAAAGCAGTTCATATGTACCCCGGTCGTTGTCTTGGTGACGAGTCCCTCTTCTTCCTCCAGTCCTACCTGTATGATGCGGCAGTCCATTTGGCCACTGTAGCCTGTGATTGGCTGCAGAGGCGGTCACGTGGGATGAAGCGTCATCCCAGGAGGCCGGCCTTCTGATGTCATCCAGTCCGGCGTATCCGCCACTACAGCCTGTGATTGGCTGCAGCGGTGACATGGGATGAAACGTCATCCCAGGAGGCCGGACAGGAGGAAAATGCAGGGAGTTCTGGGTAAGTATGAACTGATTTTTTTATTTTTTATTTCATAA
This sequence comes from Rhinoderma darwinii, assembly GCF_050947455.1. NCBI lineage: Eukaryota > Metazoa > Chordata > Amphibia > Anura > Rhinodermatidae > Rhinoderma > Rhinoderma darwinii. Next base: position 99,800,414 of record NC_134690.1, read on the forward strand.
ATTGTATTTTGCGAGCGCCGAGCATGGTCATTCTTCAGCGCTAGTCACTGTACAGGATGCTGAAAGAGTTACCGACGAGCAGTGCAGCCCATTAACTCTTTCAGCACCCTGTACAGTGACTAGCTCTGAACAACCCTGCTCTTTCAGCACCCTGGACAGTACCATGCTTGGCGCTCGAAAACGGAAACACTTTTTAGGTAGAAGTCTATCAGCACGGCACATCTTGACTTGGCAATTGTTGCCCACTCTTCCTTGCAAAAGCGCTCCAAATCTGTACAGCCCTCTTCCGGTCGCCCGACAGATTTTGAATGTGATTCCGGTCTGGACTCTGGCTGGGCCATTCCACAACTTTGACCTTCTTCTGGTGAAGCCATTCTTTTGTTGATTTGGAGGTATGCTTTGGGTCATTGTCATGCTGAAGGGTGAAATTACTCCTCATTTTCAGCTTTTTAGCAGAGGCCTGCAGGTTTTGTGCCAATATTGACTGATATTTGGAACTGTTCATAATTTCCTTCACCTTGACTAAAGCCTCTGTTCCAGCCGCAGAAAAACAGTCCCAAAGCATAATTCTGCCTCCACCATGCTCCATAATGCTGCCTCCATCATGCTCCATAATGCTGCCTCCACCATGCTTCACTGTGGGTATGGTGTTCTTTCGGTGATGTGCAGTGTTGACTTTGCGACAAACATACCTTTTGGAATTATGGCCAAAAAGTTCAACCTTGGTCTCATCAGACCATAACACGTTTTCCCACATGCTTTTGGCAGACTTGATGTAGGTCTTTGCAAAAATACCCTGGCTTGGAAGTTTTTCTTTGTTAGAAAAGGCTTCCATGTTGCCACCGTACCACGCAGCCCAGACATATGAAGAAAACGAGAGATTTTTGTCACATGCACTACACAACCAGTATCTGCCAGAAAGTCCTGCAGCTACTTTAATGTTGCTGTAGGCCTCTTGATAGCCTCCTGGACCAATCTTCATCCCGTCTTTTCATCAAGTTTTGAGGGATGTCCAGTTCTTGGTAATGTCACTGTTGTGCCAAATGTAATCCACTTCTTGATGACTGTCTTCACTGTATTCCATGGTATATCTAATGCCTTGGAAATTGTTTGGTACCCTTCTTCTGACTGATGCCTTTCAACAATCAGATCCCTTTGATGTGTTGTAAGCTCTTTACGGACCATGGCATTTGCTGTCACATGTAACATAGAAAGTGTATGTGCACACGCTTAGTAAAAAACGTCTGAAAATACGGCGCTGTTTTCAGACGTTTTTTATTCAGTCGCGTTTTTGGAGCTGTTTTTCTATAGTGTCTATGAAAACCGGCTCCAAAAACGGCTGAAGAAGTGACATGCACTTCTTTTTCGCGGCTGTTTTTAAAAACGGCCGCGTAAAAAATGCCCCGTCGGAAAAGAACGCAGTTTTTCCCATTGAAATCAAGATGTTTGGAGGCGTTCTGCTTCCGATTTTTCAGCCGTTTTTTGGGACGTTTACGGCCCAAAAACAGGTGAAAACACCACGTGTGCACATATCCTAACAGAACAGCTGAACTTTATATGGGGTTACTCAGAATCACTTTAAATAATGGCAGCTCTGTACGGACTAATATTTAACATGAGTTTAAATGTGATTGGCTAATTCTGAACACAACCACATCCCCAATTATAGGGGGTGTTCACACTTATGGAACCACATTATTGTAGTTTTGTTATTTTTATTTTTTCCCCTCTAAATGATTTCAGTTGGTTTTTCAATGGAATTATACAGATTATGGGTCACATTAAAGGTGGAAAAAGTTCTGAAATTATTAATCTTGTACTGACTTTGTAACATGACAAAACTGGCATTTTAACAGGGGTGTGTAGACTCTTTATATCCACTGTCTATACACATAATTCCTGTAAGGACTAAGCCTATTTTGAGATTAAGAATTTTTGTGTCGTCGAATTCAGAGGGCCAAACGTTTTCATTTTTCTGTCGACGTAGCTGTATAAGGCCTCATGCACACGAACGTGCTTTTGCAACCGCAATTCCCCCGAAAATCCACGGGAGAATTGCGGCCCCATTCATTTCTATGGGGCCATGCACACGAAAATAATGGCCGCGGCCATGTGCATGGGCGGCTCGCCGGCTGACAGTTCGCTGCCGGCCGACCAGAAAATCACGGCTTTATTAAACTAGTTGTTATAATTATGGTGACACCAAATATATGTATGTGCGATCTATTGTTTGCTTTTATAATGTTTAGGTATACTCATTATACCAAAAGCATTATTGCTTTCTAATAATACATATAGTCATGGCATTCACCCATGGCAATCTTGGTGGCTTTTGTTAGGTCCCTGGTTTCCATTGCAACTCATCAGCACCGAGCCCCCTCCCTATGTCTAACCAATTAGATGCCACAGTAAAATTCTTATAATCCAGCATCCTCAAAACCATGGAGGTGCTGGATTATCCATCAGTCTCTTGTGTGACAGTGAGAGAAATATTAAAAATAAAATTGGTTTCACAATGTATTAGATGAATGACTTCATTTGTTTCTGTTTAATTTACAGCTCACTAGGAGGCTGCATTCCAGGCATTCCCAATGCAAAAAAAAAAAAATCTCTTTGCTGGTTGCCGCAGCATTATCTGTCTGTTTCTTGCAGATTTATGGTGTTTCTTTCTTTATCGTCACAATGATGATTCTTTTAGTTAACTAAGTCAAGTGGAGAATGTTTGTTCCTGAGAGTAACGACAGTGCTTAGAACTGAGGGGATAAATATACCAATCAGCCGTAACACATTAGCAGCAAATCCTTTACGTCCTGTAAGTTGTGAGGTGGGGCCTCCATGGATTGTACTTGTTTTTACAGCACATCCAACAAATGCTCGATCGTATTGAGATGTGAAAAAGTTAGAGACCAAGTCAACACCTTTTTAATGTTCCTCAAACCATTCCTGAAATTTTGCAGAGTGGCAGGACGCATTATCCTGCTGAAAGAGGCCACTGCCATTAGGTAATACCGTTGCCATGAATACTTGGTCTGCAACACTGTTTAGGTAGGGGGTACGTGTCAAAGTCACATCCACATGAATGCCATGACCCAAGGATTCCTAGGAGAACATTGCCCAGAGCATAACTCTGCCTACGCTGACTTGCCTTCTTTCCATTGTGCATCCTGGTGCCATCTCTTCCCCATGTAAGTGACGCACATGTGATATAAAAGAAAACGGAACTCATCAGCACTATTTATAGGGGAGATATATGTAGGGCACAATCTACAGGGGTGGGCTATATCTAAATGTGGCCTATATGTGAGGCACTATCTACAGGGGTGGGCTATATGTTGGACACTATATATAGGGGTGGGCTATATGTGGAGCACTATCTACAGGGGGAGATATATGTGGGGCACTATATACAGGGGGAGCTAAATGTGGGGCACTATATACAAGTGGGGCAATATCTACAGGGGTGCTACATGTGGGGCACTATCATACAGGGGAGGCTATATGTGGGCACTATCTACAGGGGTGGCTATATGTGGGGCACTATCTTCAGGGGCTTATGTGGGACACTATCTACAGGGGCTCTATGGGGGTCACTATCTACAGGGGAATCTATGTAGGGCACTATCTACAGGGGGCACAGTGTGTGTGCGTGTGTGTGTGTGTAGGACACAGTATATGGCGCTATTATATTTAGGGGCACAGTGTCTGGCACCATGAGAACTTTATCTTCATTTATTGGTGCAGAAATGTTTGAAAAGTGAGAAGCTGAAGACATCTGAGCGTCAAACTGCAGAAATGGGCTGTGGCCAGGAGAAGTTGTCATAGAGGTCTGGACCGGATGGAGAAGAAAAGAGAAAAAGAACAACTAGAACCTGACGTCACCTGTGAGTCACTTAATGTAAATGTTTATTCTGCCTCTAATCTGTACTGTAGTCACTGTATGATCTGCAGCGATATCATGGGTGGTATGATTTTTTTTTGGTGAAACAGCATCTCCCAGCATATACATACCATTGTTTGGGCCATGCTGGGAGCTGTATAAAATTTAGTGCAAAGCTATACGGCAGGGGTTGAACTAAATTGAGCTGTATTTGTGCTGGTATTGTATTTATGTACTGAGCTTGGTTCTGGCGTTGTATTTATGTACTGAGCTTGGTTCTTGAGTTGTATATATGTACTGAGCTTGGTTCTGGTGCTGTATTTATGTACTGAGATTTGTTCTGGTGCTGTATATATGTAATGAGCTTGGTTCTGGCGTTGTATATAGAACTATATTGCTTGTAAAATGTACAAATGGTTTTATGCTTGAGTTACACAAAAAAAAATGTGCGAAAAAACTGAAACCTCATTGACTGGTAGAGAAAACAAACATGGCGAAGGGCGCCAAACTGAATCTTTGCCCGGGTGCTGGAGAACCTAGTTACGTCTCTGGCTAGGGTAATCATCTCGCCTATTTCCAGTCATGATTTACAAATCCACTTCACCATTTGCTCCATCTCAATTCCCAAATAATACACCGCACACATTCAATGTGTGATGTTGGATATAACATACCCGCAACATCAGTATCACTTCTGCTCTAATGTTGCCCCAATCACCGATAACACCGTCCACCTGAAACCTCAGTCCTGTATTCACGCCATCACTAATACTTTTGACTATGCTGAATATTCGCTGGGAACTCTCATACCTCAAACAGGCCACTATTCCCATCCTTTTATCTCATTAAAATACCTCTACCAAAAAGATTGCAGTGACAATTACATTTTCCGTAGGCTGTGACTATTATGGTCAGTGGGTGATAATATTCTGTCTTCCCTCAGCTAAACCTGCTTGACCACCTGAATACTCCTGGCAACCAGGTAAAAACCCTTTCCATTTTTTTCTTTTTTCTTTTCTTTCTGCCAAACCAATTAATCCCTTATCTTTTCCTTAGTCCTAAAGTTTAACCGCCTGCCTAGGGCCTTAATCCATTCTTTCCAAAGCATGGGACATTAATCAGGAGTCAGTGGGTTGGATTTTTTGTTTCTTTGAATTTCTTTTTTGTTATTATTATTATTATTATTATTTTCCTCATTGGCTTCTGGTAAACAAGTAAACAAATCTCATCTACGTGCTACGGAAAAAAATATCTGCAGAAAACACCCAAAATTGACCAGTAATGCGGAAAATCTGCAGCATTTAGGTTACACGTGCAGGGGGTCTTAAGATTATCTTAAAGGGCAGCGTTCACAATGAATGCTGATTGCATATTGAGTGTACTATTCATGTAGAATTTTAAAAAGACAATAAGGCTCAATCCACATGATGCTAATTACGTGCGATTTTGACGTGCGTATTTGCGTGCAGAAAATCTGCAGCGTAATACAATACCAGCAAAATACGCTGCGTTTTTTTTTTCTGCACCTAAATTGACCTGTGGTGCGTATTATAAAATCTGCAACATTTCAATTTATCTTGCGTTTTCGCTTGCGAATTGTATCTGTCTAGTTGTAAGGAAAAACACACCAAAACCCACAGCATCAAAATGTAAAAACCGCACAGAAAAATGCAAGACAGCTCGTTGATTGGCACTCGTTTGCTCCTTTCACACAGAGCAATGATTGCTTATGTATAGGGTCGAGCGATCGTTACGCCGATCGCTCGTCCCCATACATTTTTATCATGTCGGCAGAACTTGCTCGTTCATCGCCTGATCATTGCCCTGCTTGCACAGGGCAAGGATCGGGAATGAGCGTTCATATGAACGCTCGTATGTCCGATCATTGGCCCGTGTAATAGAGCCTTTACACTGGATACCAATTGTTAGCTCACAAAGAAACTGACACTTCCCTTTAAAATGCAGAGCAACGGATACCTCCTACCCAGAGTGTGAAGTTGGAGCTTTGCCAAATTACATGGATCAGGACTTTAAAAATATCTTATTATGACTCCAAACAGGAACTATATATTTATATGCCAGGGGCAGGATCAGATACCGTACTATGGGATCATAAACTTGCAGGCTTTCCTGATCTAAGACTATGAGTTCTGATCCCATTCTTGGCACAAAATATAAAGCTACTGTATATTATGGCCACGTTCACAGAGACTTAGAGCAAGTGTTCCTTTAACATTGGTGCATGTGTTTTAGACCTTATTCACACGAACGTGTCTATTTTGCACACGTAAAAAACGCAGCGTATTTCTTGCATTGCAGTTCAGTGTGACATGCGTGTACGGTGCGCATTTGCATTTTTTACGGGCAAATGTCATCCGTATGTCACACGTTTTTTACGTCAGCAAACAAAACTGAAGGACACATATTTTTTCACGCACCCATTGACTTCAATGGGCTACGTGGTGCGCAAAAACGCACCAAAATAGAACATGCAGTGAGTTTCACGCAACGGACACACGCTGCGTGAAAAACAACGCATGTCTGAATAACCTTATTGATTTTCATAGGTCCGTGTGGTGTCCGTGAAAAAAACGGACAGCACACGGACATGAAATACGCTCGTGTGAATAAGGCCTTAGGGAGTAAAAGTATAAAGGGCTGTGATGAACAGCTGTGTAAGGGTATGTTCACACACTGTGTTTTCAGCCGTTTTTCCGGGCGTAAACGCCTCGAAAAACGCATGAAAAAATGGAAGCTGAATGCCTCCAAACATCTGCCCATTTGAATGGGAAAAACTGCGTTTCGCTGAGATCGGGCGTTTTTTTAAACGGACGTTTGAAAAAACGCCCTGTAAAAAACGCCCTGTAAAAAGAAGTGCATTTCACTTCTTGAGCCGTTTTTGGAGCCGTTTTTCATTGTGTCAATAGAAAAACAGCTCCAAAAAGGGCTCCAAAAAACGCATCAAAAACGTTTGATGCTTTAAAAACGTCTGAAAATCAGAGGCTGTTTTCCCTTGAAAACAGATCCGTATTTTACAGACGTTTTTCGTTTTGCATGTGAAGATACCCTAAGGGTATGTTCACACGGGCTATTTTCAGCAGTATTTCGGGCCGTAAACGTCCCGAAAAACAGCTGAAAAATCGGAAGCAGAACGCCTACAAACATCTGCCGATTGATTTCAATAGGAAATACGGCGTTCTGTTCCGACGGGGCGTTATTTTACATAAAAAGAAGTGCGTGTCACTTCATGAGCCGTTTTTGGAGCAGTTTTTCATTGACTCAATAGAAAAACAGCTCCAAAAATGGTCGTAAAAAACGCAGCAAAAGACTTAAGGCTGGGTTCACACGACCTATTTTCAGACGTAAACGAGGCATATTATGCCTCGTTTTACGTCTGAAAATAGGGCTACTATACGTGGGCAAACATCTGTCCATTCATTTGAATGGGTTTGCCGACGTACTGTGCAGACGACCTGTCATTTACGCGTCGTCGTTTGACAGCTGTCAAACGACGACGTGTAATTTGACTGCCTCGGCAAAGAAGTGCAGGACACTTCTTTGCAACGTAATTTGAGCCTTTCTTCATTGAAGTCAATGAAGAGCAGCTCAAGATTACAGGCGTCAAAGATGCCTCGCATAATACGAGGGGCAGAATTTACGTCTGAAACGACACAGCTGTTTTCTCCTGAAAACAGTCTGTCTTTTCAGACGTAAAAGCCTCTCATCGTGTGCACATACCCTAAGGCTGGGTTCACACAACCTATTTTCAGGCGTAAACGAGGCGTATTATGCCTCGATTTACGCCTGAAAATAGGGCTACAATACGTCGGCAAACATCTGGCCATTCATTTGAATGGGTTTGCCGACGTACTATGCCGACGACCAGTAATTTACGCGTCGTCGTTTGAGAGCTGTCAAACGTCGACGCGTAAAATTACTGCCTCATCAAAGAAGTGCAGGGCACTTCTTTGAAACGTAATTTAAGCCGTTTTTCATTGAAGTCAATGAAGAGCAGCTCAAGATTACGGGCGTCAAAGACGCCTCGCAAAATGCGAGGAGGAGCATTTACGTCTGAAACGACGCAGCTGTTTTCTCCTGAAAACAGTCTGTTGAGTTGGGGAACCAGCAAATTTGCCAATTATCATTTTTATTTTTTTACACTATGTGCTGTGCAGTGTAAAAAACATGTTATCTATTTTCTATGGGTCATTATAATTGCGGCGATACCATATATGTATTTTTTTTATGTTGAACTATTTTTAAACACAAAAATAATTTTTAATGAAAAAGGGGAATGGCTGGAGGGAGTCCCAATCCCTCCGTCTAAGGGGGGATTCACACGAGCGTGATTTGGCAGCGTGTAGGCCGCGTGGTTTTCGCGCGGCACGCAATGCCCTATAGAAGTCTATGGGGCAGTACACACAGTCCGTGTATTTTGCGCAGCGTTTGTTCGCTGCGCAAAATACGCGACAGGTTCAATAACTCTGCGTATTTCACGCATCACGCACCCATTGAAGTCAATGGGTGCGTGAAAACCAGGCAGGTCGCACGGAAGCTCTTCCGTGCGAACCGACTGAAACAGCGCACGAGCTGTCAAAAGGATGAATGGAAACAGAAAAGCACCACGTGCTTTTCTGTTTCCAAGCATCCAAACGGAGTGTCTTTGCGAGGAGCGAACCCCGACAACCGAAGCTAACTTCACCGGGTTCGGCCAAACTCGTTTTGGCCGAACCCGGCAAAAAAAATTCCAGTCCGCGACATCGGGAGACATTCACTGTGCATGGTGCTGAAAGAGTTAAACTGTTTCAGCACCATGGACAGTGACTTGCGATCCCAAAATACATGAACCTGTAAAAAAACCCGAAGTTCTAACTTATCGATTACTCCTGTCTCCTTCCTGCAGTCCGACCTCCCGGGATGACACTTCAGTTCAAGTGACAGCTCCAGCCAATCACAGGCCAAGCACAGGCTGCAGCCAATCACAGGCTGCAGCGGTCACTTGGACTGCCGCGTCATCCAGGGAGGTGGGGCCCGATGTCAAGAGAGGCGCGTCACCAGGGACGCGTCACCAAGGCAACGGCCGGGAAGTTCTCGGTAAGTAGGAACTTTATCTCTTTTTTTTTACAGGTTTTTCGCTGTTGTGTTCGGCATTCACTGTCGAGGGTGCTGAAAGATTTAGCTCTATCAGCACCTTGGACAGTGACGGACGTCGACAAGCCTCATCTCTATGATGCCGGCTGCGCGAAAATCACGCAGCCGCGCATCAGACACGCATGACACACGCAGCTGTCAAATGTTTTTTGCGCTCGCAAAACGCTGCGTTGTTTGCGCGCGCAAAAACGCAACGTTCGTGTGAATCTGCCCTAACTCCTTAGGTGCTAAGGTCGCTATTGGCCACAGCATATAAGGGGTTAAACAGCCAGCAACTGAGCTTTTTCCAATTCCAGCTGTTCCCTCAGGAGTGTGGCTGTCAATCAGCGGTGTCCACAGCTACATTTGGACGTACATGTAATAAAATTGAAGACTGGTGCTCAGGCTTTACACCATATTTATCAAGGCCCTGTCACTTTTTTGTCAAGTGTTGGAATAATAGGTTGTGGTTTACAAGACACACACTGTGTAACTTATTCAGTAAAGATTTCCACTGTACAACCTTGTGCAGTTCTGCTGTATTCCTCAATCAGTACACAAATACAAAAAATGTAGAAGGGAACTGGCCTCATGCCGACATTCTCTAATCGCTCGTTCACATCTGCACTCCGGGTTCCGCTATTCTGCTCCATCAGATGAGCAGAACAACGAGAATACCAGAAGCTCAAGATCCGTTGCATGACGGAAACCAAGGGCGCTCGATGGAGCCCACTGACTGTAATGTATTCTGTTGGGTCTCTGTCATAGTTTCCATCATTTTGCCTGACTTTGGCAAAAACAACAGATGCTGCGACGGAAGCCCCTAACGAAGCATCCAACGCAGATGTGAACAGGGCTTTACATTACAGATTACATTACATGATTGGACAAACAATGCTTGGTTTACCTTGGCTTTCTAATGTCCAAACATGGTGTATACCCACCATACCGGGGGTGTGGTATTAACTAGCTCAAGGAATTATCATTTTAAATTTCGGGGGTTCCTTCCCAGGCACTTGATCTTTAAAATATACTATAATATCTCTGCCATTTCCCAATGTAGAACAGTTGAAGTTGCGAAGGAATGACTAGGACCTAACATTGGAAACAGCTGGGCAGCTCAATTGTCAATAGCATTAGGACACAACATAATAGTACTAGTTACATACAATTTAATTTTGCAAACTTATAATCTTATTTAAAAAAAATAAAAAAATAAAAATAACATCAGATATGATTATTTAGCTGTATCAGAGCTAAGTTTGCCATTTGGTCCAACCGACTAGATTATCTTTACCCAGAGTCAATTATCTGGGTTCCTGCTAGAACTCCAATTCTTCTTGACTTTGCCCAACATACTGCTATGTGGTTTTTTTTTGAGTTGTGGAAAAATTTATAAAATTTACATGGGAAAAATAGAAATATTGAGCTCTGCTTCACCTGTATGTTGACAAAACGAACAGACAAAAATAGATTTCCAAACTAACGTATGCTTCAGTTCTAATTTGACCGTTTGAGAAGAATGTGACTTGTGGTATGTATAATTGTAAATGTCCTTGAGCTGATATAAATAATTCCATGCACCAAGTCCGTACAATGGCCAACGTATTACTCTGCTTTCTGGAAGTAAGACCGTTAAAAGGATCGGTTGTACTGTACCTTTTCACTTTCGCTGATGTATTTCTTAGTCCACAGGCTGTGTTGTCTGAAGTGCTTTACTTCTCCTCTTACCTGCCGGAAATGGCTATTGTATAATGTGATACAGAGTACGAGACAGAGAAAGAAGTATTATCCCTTTCTCCCTGGCAGTAACGTCATACTGCTTGGCAACACTACTACAGTTTCATCTAATGTCTGCAAGTGCAAGACGCTGGCACAGGAGGATGGACTCCCCAGAGTTCTCTTTGTCTTCTGATTAATTATAAAAAATAAAAAGACATTTCTTTGAATGATGCCGGATGAAAGTAAACACAGAATCGGTTATCTGGAAGCCTTGGGGCCACCTCTGCTGGGGAAGAAGGTGTATTTGCCAGTGAATTGATAATGCAGCCAAGTGAAGTTACGTTACATGTGAGGCCTACAGTGACTGGACAAAGATTATGTCATTATACTTAGGCTTGACAGTAATGGGAGGAAAGGAAATGGAGCGGAATTTTCATGGGAAGTATATTAAACATTTTTTATTTATAGTTTCTTCCTTTTACAGGTTTTTGCTAGTTTGGGGAATTGTCCGATACAGAAACAATGCAGTTCCAAAGCAATAGCGGACAAAAATCTGTTGTATTAATTATTCTACTATGAAAAGAAAAGTAATATTTTCATTATTTAGTTCATTAGTTCTTTATTTCATTATTCATTACATAGATATTAAAGCCTATAAAACAAAGAAAAACCTTTTCCAGGACTGAAACATTAATAGCCTATCCTTATCATAATCCATCAATGTTTGATGGGGGTCAGACCTCCAGGGCCCCTGTGAACAGCACAATGAAGTAAAAGGGACTGAGCTGCAGTACCAGAGTTGTCAACATTTGATTTTTTTCTTCCAAGGACACTTAGGGTGTGGCGTCTTTGGTAGGTGTATCTTATGGGTGTGTGGCTTATATGGTGGGTGTGACTAGTGGGCGTGGGTTTCTTTGTAGAATTTCTACATACAAATAAACAAACAAAAATTTCTGCACTAGTTTGGCTGACAACTACTATGATGGCCGGTATCTGTCTCTGGTTATCCGGTTGTTTACAGGCAAGTGATGTCTCACTTTATCACTAGGGCGAGGCGATATGTGCTGACCACTACTGGCAGCGTAAAAACCAGCGTAGATAGTGCCACACTCAGTGCCCCTTGTAGATGGTGCTCCACACTGCCCCAGTAGATATTGGCACGCACTGCTTCCTGTAGATAATGCCACAGTGGCCCCTGTAGATGGTGCCAGATGGCCCCCCTGTAGATAATACCAGTGTCCTCTATAGATAGTGCCACACAGCCCCCCCTGTAGATAGTGCAACACAGCCCCCTGTAGATAGTGCCACACAGCCCACCTGGAGATAGTGCCACACAGCCCCCTATAAATAGTGCCACACAGCCCCCCTGTAGATGATGCCACACAGCCCCCTGTAGATGATGCCACGCACCCCCTGTAGATGATGCCACACAGCCACCATGTAGATGGAGCCACATAGCCCCCCTGTTAATAGAACCACGCAGCCCATCTGTAGATTATGCTACACAGCCCCTCTGTAGATAATGCCACATAGACCCCTGTAGATGGTGCCACACATACCTCCCTATAGATAGTGCCACATACTCCCCCTGTAGAAAGTGCCACCCCACCCCATACCCTGTAGATAGAGCCATTGTGGCTCCCTCTAGGATGATTCCGCTGCAGGAGTTGACCCTGATGTCATTGCCCTTATATGGACAGTGAAGTCAGGGGCTCCGCCTATGAGTGGAATTCCCGGCCAGGACGTCAGCAACGCTTTGGCCGGGGATTCCAGTGCTCCAGGGTGAGCCCCTGACATCATATATGGACAGTGACATCAGGGGCTCCCTCTAGAAGCAGGAGGAGCCCCTGACATCATTGTCCATATATCAATAGTGATGTCGTCAGTAGCTCCCTCTAGGAGCAGAATCCTAGGCCAGAGCATCGACAATGCTTTGGCCGGGGATTCCGGCGCTACAGGAGTGAATGGCAGAGCAGGAAGTGTATCGTTTCCTGCTCTGCCATAGTATTCAATTGTATCTGCGTCCTGAGGGTTGCCCCGAGCGCATCTGCTGCTTCGTTTTAGCGATTGCTGTTGGTCTCAGTGCTCGGACCCCCACCAATCAAAACTTCTGACATGTCACTATGACATATCAGAAGTTTGTCAAACGTTTAGTTACACTTTAACCTTATCATATAGGTTGCATGGTTTTATGATATATGTATAACTGTATTGTGACATTTATGCAATAAACTTTATTTTTTTACTTACGGTAATGATTTTTTTTTCATTTTGATTACAGTGGCTTGCGAAAGTGTTCACCCCCGTTGGTATTTTTCCTTGTTGCATTACAACCTGGAATTAAATAAACTTTCGTTTAGTAAATCTCCCCCACAATATTTTCATGTTCTTCCTGGCTAAGTTCATATATAATAGGGGGAATTTTAATTTTTGTCAGAAAACCGGTGTAAATTATTGCCCAATTCTACCCCAGCTTCTAGCAGGGGTAGATTTCACTCTGTTAGCCGTAGGAAGTTAAAGGACCGTGCTGGGCCTCATACCCCCCTCCCGATCAGACTACCACTTTCCCCATCATACAATAAAAAAAAATAATAATATGTAAGCTCCTGGCCATTCCTTTTTGCTTCTGCCCTCTGGTACCCTTCAGCATGCCGTGACTCATATAATGGGCTGACGACGGTTAGTGGCAGAATGTTTTTTGTGACGTCACACTCAGGACATCATGTCAGGGATCATTACCATGTATATTGTTTGCAAAAATATTATCCTTATATATATATATATATATATATATATATCTCAGTATATTACACAAAGAAATAGAATCCATGGAACAATGGAGGCTGTATGAGGAACACGCCTATGGAAGACACCGCCCTGGAATGCAAGAGGAGTGTACAGATGGACTTACAGCTGAATAGAACCAATGGGGCTTAAGCACGTCCCACATCTCTAGGGAGGAGATTGTGTTTCTTTGTTCAATAAAGTTTAGTTCTTACTTCCTACTTCGCTGAGGGAGGATGTGTACCAACATTTGTCTGCTTGGTATAATTCTTCCATGCATGCCCTCAGTTTCCAATTTACAGAGGTGGCTATTCGGTGTGAAATAACAGGGAAAAGGAAGTCTAACCCTGACAATTAGCGCCCGAAGCGTGGGGCTGCACTCGAGGAGATCTCGGAATCCGGACAACCGACAATCACAGGGTGAAACAGACGACCCAGGACTGCCCACTTATGGAGCCTGATCACCTCCACAATAACACGGTAAGTCATTTGATTTTATAAATCTTCGTCTTATCTGTGTTAGTGGACGGTCTTTTGGTAGTCTGTAGGACACTGGTATTTTGCCTGGATTAGCTCTCAGGCGACAGGCGCGACATCACCGCTGTGTGGTCACGAACCCGTAAGAAATTAGTCGCGCCCGACTAGCCATCCTCTGGATAATTAGGGACTAGATAGAAAATATAACCTGTTTTATACAGGGGCACGATAAGTCGTGAGTAATTTTCCAGCGAGACCTGTGAGCTGCAGACTGGGAAATTGTAATATTCCAGCTAGATTTAACCCCTTAATGACCAGCCTATTTTAGACCTTAATGACCAGGCTATTTTTTACGTTTTTCCATCGTTGCATTCCAAGAGCTATAACTCTCTTATTTTTGCGTCGACATAGCTGTATAAGGTCTTGTTTTTTGCGGGACAAGTTGTATTTTTTAATAGCACAATTTTGAGGTACATATTATTTATTGATTAACTTTTATTAACTTTTTTTTGGGGGGGGAATAGAAAAAACTCTGAAATTTTGCCACGCTTTTTTGCGTCCTAAATCTACGCCGTTTACCGTGTGGTATAAATAACACAATAACTTTATTCAGCGGGTTGTTACGATTGCAACGATACCAAATTTGTATAGACTTTGTATGTTTTACTACTTTTACACAGGAAAAACGCTTTTTTTTCAAAATTATTTGTTTTTGTGTCTCCATATTTGAAGAGCCGTAACGTTTTTATTTTTTCGCCGATGCGGTTGTATGAGGGCTTTTTTTTTGCGGGACGACTTGTAGCATTTATTGGTACCATTTTGGAGTAGATGCGACTTTATGATCACTTTTTAATCACATTTTTTTAAAGTCAGGATTCACAGAAAACAGCAATTTTTCTGTCGTTTTTTATTTAATTTTTTACGGCGTTCACCGTGCGGGTTAAGTAATGTAATAGCTTTATAGTCGGGGTCGTTACGGACGCGGCGATACCAAATATGTGTAACTTTTTTACTTACAGTTTGTAAGGGGGAAAAGTGGGTTTTTCATTTTTTTTTCACATTTTTTTTTAATTAACTTTATTCAACTTTTTTTTTACTAGTCCCACTAGGGGACTTTAATATGCGATTCTGCGATCGCTATTATAATACACTGCAATACTTCTGTATTGCAGTGTATTATGCCTGTCCGTTTAAAACGGACAGGCATCTGCTAGGTCATGCCTGCGGCATGATCTAGCAGGCATTCATTACTGGCAGACCTGGGGGCCTTTATTAGGCCCCCGGCTGCCATTGGAGACACAGACACTCGGCGATCGTATCGCCGGGTGTTGGTGTGAGAGAGAGGGAGCTCCCTCCCTCTCTCCAAAAGCACTGATGCGGTGCTCGCTATTGAGCACCGCATCTGAGGGGTTAAACGGGTGAGATCGATACGAATATCGATCTCACCCGGCAGAGCAGGGACGCTCCCAGCCCTCAGCTACCTCTGGCAGCTGAGAGCAGGGAGATCTGACAGCTCCCTGCTCTGTTTACTTATTACGATGCCGTGATGTAAAAAGTCTATGGCATCGGAATAAGGCCCGTTAGTGACCGACGTAGAAACACGATGGGCCGGTCACTAACGGGTTAATAAATTGCAGACTGGGAGACTGTAATATTCCAGCCAGATTTAATAAATTGAAAACTGCGAAATTGTAATATTCCAGCGAGACTTAATGAGTTGCAGACTGAGGAATTGTAATATTTTGGCCAGACCTCGGTGAACCGGTCAATAGAAGGTTGCAGACCAAAAGGTGTTATATAAATTACGTGAAGAATATAGACGGTTAGAATGGAGAGTTTACAGTCCATATTCGAATCATCAGAATCAACCGTAGCCGGACGATCCTATTCGTATGATTTGGTGAAGCGAAGGGAAGTTGGAAATAAGAAAGGCATTGTATGTTATATGTATTAGAAACCACAGGACCAGCCGCCAACCCTGTAATGGCGGCAGTCCCTCATGTTGGGTGTGTCCTCATTGTGGGCAGCAAAACCCCCCTCACAGCTGAGCAATGTGTTTCCTGTGGGAGAGGCTGCCCCCCACCCCCTGATGAGGTCACGCCCGGCCCAATCAAATCAGTATGAAATGATAGCCTTGTTAATTTTGTCATTTCCCTCAGTAAAGAGCTGACAGTAACACATGCTGCAGTGTTTTCTTCTATTCTAGATTCCGTCACAGGGGTGCAGGACGCTGTGCACTGGTGAAAAGACACGTCATCATAATATAGAGATGGTGGTCGACAGATTGGACACTGTTACAGATTATGTGTTTGATGTTTTGAACGTAGATAATTCCTATACAATAATGTGATGAATGATTGCAGATACGTACGTTCTCTTGTATTGTTGTACAGATGTGTGACTCTTGGAGGTTCATTGTATGGGAGAAAATTTGCCGGCATTGAAATTGTTAAGATTGTGAGAACAGAAGCTGTGAGGAGTGAGTGCGTGACCCCCTCCTGTAGAATGCGATGAGTGATATCGATTGTGTGGGGGAGGGGGGCTGTGTAATATACTGTGTGCAGTGTGAAGTCTGAAAAGCAGACTGGTATAAAGAGTGTGGACTGATGAGACAAGTGATTACAATATTGCACTGCTTTTAGATCTATATTGTATGCTCTTATTTTTAAAACAGCAGTAATGTCTAAAAAAAAATCTTAGTGTTTTGTGTATGGGGTTAAAATCAGTTTCTTTTTTCTGTGTAAAGGAAAGTTTCTTATCTTTGCGCATGCGCTGTTGTCCTAAACTTCACCCAGCGAGAAAAATATTACAGACCGCTGGATATGTCTGCAAAAAGATAAAAGTTATGCTGCATATTTATGTGTTATGATGTGATAAGATTTAATGTGTTTTGATGTTAATTCAAATGTATTAAACGACAGATATTGTGAGACACGTGGTCTTGAAAATGTATGTGCCCCCACTGTTCCCTATTTTTATATACAGTTTATTGGTTTGCAGTAATTAATATTACCAGATATATTATTTTCCGTTTTATTGAATAATTAATTACAATTGTTTTGTTTTTGTTTTCACACATGAGGCACGTGCTATAGTGCTGCCTAAATGTTATTTTGGAAAATGTGAGATGTTTTACAGGTAAATGGTTGCAAGTCATTTTAAAGATAAAATGTATTTTTGTCAGGAGAAAGTCATTTTTGTTCCAGGCTGTTGTGTATTACAGGGGGCCAAACTAGTGCCCCCCAGATAGACTGCCCGACCTTATTATGTAGAGATGTAGTTTTGAACCCTGCTACATTACTTCGCAGTCCAAAAAGCGGGGAATGGTGAAGGGACTGATCAGGTACAATTTTGGTTTGTTTTGAATTTATGAATTTGGTTCCAGGAGATCTACAAAATGTGTATGAGACCCCAATGAGTAATCCACATTAAATGTGTATGAGAGTAACCTAAATGTTGAGGTTTTTTTTTCCTGTGTAGATCCTTCCAGAACAGTAAATATGGCACTGGGTATGCTGTGCTGTAGTCTCCACCCAATATGAGGTATTGTGTAAGAGACCATCCCCCTCCAAAAAATTTACACAAGAGGCCGAGGTCACTCACAGATGAGTCTTTACAGATTTAGTAGGGAAGGAGGTGAAAATGATCTGAACATTGTTAATTTTATGTAAAGATTTTAGTAATTTTTTGGGGGGCGTGGTCTCGGCATGTGAGGAAGAAAGACGTGTTCTAGGGAGCTCCCGCCGACCGTGACTTAAATCGTGACATTAACTACACCAGCGGTTCACAAAACCCCGATACACTGAGGTATGCCCCGGGGGAAGAACCTCAAGCCACCGGAGAAGATTACGCCGACATCCTCGTTGTCCCGTTTCTTGAGGCCACGCACTTCACAGAGGCAGGAGGGATCCAACATGGCGACCGCTGCCCACAGCGTGACTCCACAACGGCCGGCAGTGATCCCACAGCCCCGTCCCGGTACTACTACAGGTGCGTCTACTCCATTGCGGCCCCCCCAGACACCCCAGCCAGTAGACAAGAAGCAGAGAGCTCCCCTGTTGAAGCAGCATGGTCATCTAGCCCTGTCTCCCCGCTTTTATCTGAGACGCCATTGACGAGACTTGATCTATCTGAGGCCCTTAAGCATTTACCATCCCAGAGCTTCTTTGACAATATGTTAGGCAGGATGGAAAAAATGCAACGCACTTGCCTGGAAGAGGTAAATCGCACAGTGGAACAAATGTGCTCACGGGTATCGGCCATTGAACAGCAGACAACTTCACATGGAGATAGATTAGATAGGCTGGAGAATCAAATTCGGTCTCAACAGTCACTAATGCAATCTATGGCCTTGGAACATGACGATTTAGAGAATAGGAACAGGCGCAACAATGTGCGTATCAGGGGATTGCCTGAAGAGAAAGAGGGAAATAATATCCGGGCCTTGGTGATGGAAATGTTTAATGGCATTTTGGGGGAACCTCCGGACAATCATATTGAACTGGACAGAGTACACAGAGCATTGGGGCCGATGTCACAAGACCCGGGGAGACCTCGAGATATTGTCTGCAGAATCCATTACTTTACCGTTAAAGACACCTTAATGCGCAAAATGCGCAACTTGGGTCATGTGAAATTCCGAGGTGCTGAGATTCACATTCTGCCTGATCTATCGGCTCGTACATTGCATATGAGACGTGTCCTACGTCCGTTACTGGACATAATCAGAGAGGCTGAAGCGACATATATGTGGGGATTTCCGTTTCACCTTATTGTCAGAAAGCAGGGCTCGATGTTTACCATTCACTCCCCGCAAGATTTGCCTGCGCTTTTTGTTTTTCTGGATGTTCCACCAAGCATTATCCCAGACTGGATTTCTGCATCCCTGAATTACCGACCAGCGCGACGCGGAAGAAACCGCCAGATGGATCCACCTCAACCCAGACCGCAGCACATCAGACCGGCGAGGCAGCTCCAACCATAAATGGGACTCAACGTTAATAGCAAGTGTTATTTGGAGCTGGGGGTCAGGTCCCTCGAGAGTTCCGAAACATATGTAAACATGTATTACAGATTGTTGTTATGCAGATCTTTGATATCAAAAGTCCTGAGCAGGGCATATGTGTAGTTCCAGGAAGAAGCTGAACAGAAATGTAATGTTGCACTGGTATGGTTAAGTGGTTATGAGAGTCGTTCCTGAGAATTGCTCATGAGTGAATACCGGTTATATTTCAGGAGGTAATGAGGGGTGGGTCTTTCGAGGATTGAGGGGGGATTGTTTGCCCGTAGATCATAATTTAGATTGGCTTCATCTTATAAGAATGTTTATACTTGCTGTTATGAAGGGATAGAGCGGTAAGATATTTCAGTTCGTGCATATGGAGCGGGGACCAGGAATAACTCAGTACAAAGTTTTATATCCTCGATATTGCGGGGGGGACGATAGGCATATCACAGACTGTTTCTGGCAGCTTCTTGATGGGGACATAGGGGTTATGACTAAGAGGGTGCGGGGCACATTTAAGTTAACTAGACAATGATGTGTAGGCTGGGGAACACGGGAGACTGACTGGGGAGGAACTTAGGACCAGACTTTCTGCTGCGGACGAGGAGACAACTGTGGATTTGGGGAGTGTGGAGGATGGTGGAGACTGTCTGTAGGGCAGGGGGCCTCGGGGGGGAAGAAAGGGCCTTGTGAGATTACTGACCGGTTCTCATCGCGTGTCCGGAAACGATGGGGGTCATTTCTTGAATGTCGATTACCCTCACAGGGGATTTAGGATATGGGGTAGGCTATGCATCTGTTGACATAGAATCTCATCACGGCTTTAATTACAGGTATTAGTTAGTTGAATTAAGGTTGACCTCCTAGGGGGGGTTTTGTTTGTTGCTGGTTGTACTTTCTGCAAATTACACGGGAGGTGGTCTCCACTTCCTTAGATACCTTACTTACTCTCTCCTTAGGTGCATCCCTCGAAGAGTCTCGCCGGTCGAGCCTCTTTGAATCCTTTGGACTTCCTTAGAGTATTTACTACTTTTCTCTATCTGTTTGACTATTTTTACTTCCCTCCTTCTTTCTCTTAGCTTTCTTTCCCGTTTTCCCTTTTCTTTCCTCCCTCACAGCACTTGACGACCATGAACACCGGAGTAAAGCTCCTCTCCTATAATGTCAGGGGTTTGAGAACTCCCGAGAAGCGCTCAGTGGTCCTCGCGGAGCTATGGAGACTTGAAACTCAGGTGGCATTCCTCCAGGAGACGCACTTCAGAAAGGATAAGGTACCCAAACTCTCCAATAGACGCTTCCCATATTGCTATCATGGTTGCTCAGAGGATTCTAGGTCTAGAGGAGTAAGCATTCTTATAGCACAAAATGTACCATGGGTCTTCACTGATTCTCTAGCAGACCCCCAGGGTAGATTTCTAATAGTCAAGGGTACGCTCTTTTCACAGAAGGTCACACTGGCTAATCTATATATACCAAACTCAGGACAATCAGGGGCTATTGCTACCTATATGGAACAGCTTCAGTCTTTTGGGGAGGGCCTCATTGTAGTTGGAGGGGACTTTAACGTAGCATTGGAGCCACATTTAGACGTATCCAGAGGAGCGTCGCATCTTCCTTTCTCGCAGCCCTGTTCCATTAAAAAAACAATTCGGGAACATCAGTTGGTGGACGTATGGAGGACTCTGTACCCGGGATCTCGTGATTATTCGTATTACTCGGCAACTCACGATATGTTCTCCAGGATAGATAATTTTTTCATAAGCCATTTTCATCTTGACAGAGTAACGAGGGCGGACATTCATACGTCCCCTATATCGGATCATTCGCCCATTTCGCTTTCTCTCTCTTTCGCTCCGCCTTCCCAGACGCATGGTCGTTGGAAACTTAATGAGTTTTTGCTTCATCACCCGGAAGCACAGGCTGAAATACGCAGTGAGCTGGAGCAGTACTTCGCTGTCAATGATGGTTCAGTGTCAAATCCACTCACGTTATGGGAAGCCCACAAGTGTTACATAAGAGGTTTTTTCATTAAATGGGGGGCGAGGCTCAAGAGAGAGAGAGTAGCAAAGACAAGCGATCTGTTAGCTAGGATTTGTGAAGTGGAGACTAAACACAAACAGAGTCAGACGCCGGAGACTAGGGGAATATTGCAGTCCCTTCGAGAGGAGCTTAGGTCACTCTATGAAGTAAAAGCTAAAGCCACACTGGTTAAATGCCGTCGAATATTTTATGAGTGTGGAAATAAGCCAGGGAAGATTCTAGCAAATGCCTTGAGGGCCCAGAGAGCATCCACGTATGTTCCTCAGATTACTTCAAATACGGGTGGGAAGGTTACCTCCCCGGGGGATATTGCACGCTCCTTTAGGGAGTTTTATTCGTCTCTTTATCAGCTTGAGCCACATTCTCCACCCACTAGTGTAGCTATCCAGGAATACATAGCTTCCTCGGGTCTTCCTCAACTGTCTTCCGATGATTGCGCCGCATTAGATCACCAAATAACCCTTGAAGAACTTTCGAGGGCAGTGCATGACACCAAACCAGGGAAAGCCCCGGGCCCAGATGGACTGACGGTGAGCTATTATAAAATGTTTATGGCGCAACTAGCGGACAGATTTCTGGGGGCTCTCAATGCAATATCATCGGGCAGTTCAGTCCCTTCAGATTCCTTGAATGCTACTATAGTGGTTATTCCAAAAGAAGGAAAAGATCCCTCCTCTTGTACTAGTTACAGACCAATATCCTTGCTCAATGTAGATCTGAAATTGTTTTCCAAAATACTGGCTAACCGGTTGGCCCCATTGATGACCACAGTAGCACATGGAGATCAAACAGGTTTCATTCCAACTAGGGAAGCGAGAGACAACACGACTAAGGCGCTTAATCTTGTCCACTGGGCCAACTTGCAGAAAACTCCTGCGATTGTTTTATCTACAGACGCAGAGAAGGCCTTTGATCGGGTCGGGTGGCCTTTCCTGTTTGGAACTCTGGAATTCCTAGGTCTGGGACCCAACATGCGAACTTGGGTGGGTGCTTTGTATTCCTCGCCTTCGGCTTCTGTGAGGGTAAATGGTACCTATTCTTCTCCCTTTCAGATTCATAACGGTACGAGGCAGGGGTGCCCATTGTCACCTTTGCTTTTTGATCTAGCGCTAGAACCCTTTTTATGCAAAATCAGGGGTAATGTTAATGTACAAGGCTTGAGGTTGGGGGATAAATCTGTAAAAGTGGCAGCGTATGCCGATGATCTACTATTTTTTGTCACCTCTCCCCATATTTCTATGCCCAACCTTATGAAAGAATTTCGGATATATGGATCATTGTCCAACTTTAAAATTAATTTCCAGAAGTCGGAGGCGATGACTTTAAACATTCCACGGGATCAAGGGAGGGTTTTAGGTGTAAACTTTCCCTTCAGGTGGACAGGTGACTCGATTAAATATCTAGGTATCAAACTACCGAGTTGTGTGGAGCGGACATTTCAACTCAATTTTCCGCCGCTCCTGCAGGTGTTGAAGGGGGATTTGGCCCGGTGGACAAAGGGAACCTTCTCGTGGTTTGAAAGAGTGGGCATCATTAAGATGAATGTCCTACCTAGGCTTCTATACGCGCTACAGGCACTGCCAATTAAGATACCCTCTTCCTTTTTTAAAACAATATACCAATATCTTACGTCATTTGTGTGGGCCAACAAACACCCTAGACTTCAGAGGAAAATCCTGGTACGGGCCAAACGTCATGGGGGGATTGGGCTGCCTGATGTGGAGCAATATTATCATGCCATTCATTTGACTAGAGTGGTGGATTGGTGCCGCCATGAACCCTTTAAAGATTGGATAACGGTGGAACAAGGTTTTACAAACATCCCATTGAAAGGTCTACCCTGGTTGTCTGTGAATCATTGGAGGTTTCTAAGTGATCACCCTACCATATATCCAACTTTACAGGTGTTTAGAAAGGTACGGAGTAGAGAGGGCATATCGCAACTGCTATCACCCCTCACGCCAGTTTTGGGTAATCCGGAATTTCACCCGGGTCTGTCAGATCAGATTTTTAAGATATGTGCACAACAGGGGCTTTTTAGAGTAAGTCATTTTTACAGGGGCGGTGCTTGGCTACGTGGAACAGAGCTTTCCCAGCCAGAGGGTCTCCCAGAAGCGTCCCAGTGGCAGGTGCTACAATTGACTCATTACTTGTCGAGACTACCGACTCCGGCTTCCCATGATCGAGCTCTAACTCCCTTTGAAGCCTGGTGTTCTCAAGCGGGGCATATGAGACGAGTCCTGTCCAGTCTTTACGGTGTGCTGCTCACTCCTGCTGAGGATGTCATTCCACCATACATCACGAAGTGGGAAAGAGATCTTCAGATTACACTAACTCAAGAGCAAAGGGAAAAGATCATGGTCCTCACACATAAAGCGTCTATTAGTAACGCCTATCAGGAAACTAGTTTTAAAATACTATCCCGGTGGTACAGAGTCCCACATGTGCTACATAAAATGTTCCCTGAGGTTTCTCCCTTATGTTGGAGATGTGGCAGAGAAGAGGGAACACTCTTACATATATTGTGGAGTTGTGAGAATCTTCACACTTATTGGGCAGAGGTTCAAGAAATCATTTTGGAGATCACAGGAATCTCGTTGGGAGATGATCCGGCTTGGATTTTTCTGCATCACCACGATATACCTGTGGGGCGTTACAGGAAGATGCTAGTGAGACATTTGTTGAATGCAGCTAAGGCTTGTATTCCGGTGGGTTGGAGATCCTCTGAGCCTCCAGTGACTAGACAATGGCTGGAGCGCATCCACGAAATTCGGAGAATGGAGGAGTTGCTCAATTCTGCACCTGAACGAGCAACGCAATTTCAGAAAACGTGGTTCTACTGGTTTGACTTCTGCAAGTCGGACAGATATAGGAGGGTTATGGGTGATCGGAGTGGTGGAGATCCAGGAAGCTCTTGAGTTCTCTCTGGTCTGAGACGTGCTGTGGGGGGGGGAGAATTTCTCTCCCTTTCTCCCTCTTAAGTTTTCCCTATATTCCCCCCCCCCCTCCCCCCCTCTTTTTTCGCTCCTGCTCTTCTACCCTGTCTACCCTTCGTTTACTTTCCTAATTGGATCTATCGTTACTAGGAATTGTCAGAGATATGGGTATGGAGGGGCGGATGAAGGTGTAATGCTGATATTCTTGTCTTGCTTTATTAAGGCTTGTAGCATATCGACAGTGTGATGTTGGGAGGACCTTGATTGTATATTTACTTATGGTTGTTGGAATATAGGTTGAAATGTCCAGCCCTCGTGGGCTTTTTCTGTACCCATGTCACCCCCTTTTCTTTTTCTGTATCCCCATTTCTTTTCTTGAAAATAAAAAAATTTGAAATATAAAAAAAAAAAAAAAGGATTTTAGTAATTTTTATTTGTTTTTATATTAATAAAGTATTTACAGAACCTCATAAAAGTGAGATTCTCAAAGTGTTCTGGATAATCAGATGAGTGTGGAGAAGTGTATAATATTTGTTTTTATTTTTGAGAATGAAGACGCCACCTGTTTCAAATGTTCTATCTATATGTGACATGGGTTTTTAATGTAAATTTGTAATGTAGATATACTTCATACAGTATGTGCAAGACAGGATACGAGGCACCACGTAAATCATCCAGAAACCACTCTCACCTTCTTGTTCATCTCAAGGAGTGGAGCTGGAGGTGCTCGCTGAGGCTGTAACCTGGCAGAAGGTAAGACGGCCGACATTTACACTGACTCTAGGTACGCTTTTGGCATCGCCCACAATTATGGGCCCATTGGTAGTAGGAACTTTATTGGATCATCGGGTAAGCCAATTGAGAGCGTAAGAGAAGACAAAACTGACAACAAGAGAATGTGCAGCCAGGTGTCAGTAAATTGACTTGTCCCTGGATACAATAATGCCACCACTAGGTTTTTTGTAGCAGCCTGCATGATGTGCGCACGGCATGACATAGGTAAAACAGCAAAGGTACCTGTGAAAAGTGCAGCCCGGCCAGATTACCCGTCCCAGCGACTGCAGAACATACAACTACCCGAGGTAGAAGTGTATGACAATGGGCTCGTATGTGTAGACCTGTTCTCAGGGGGGCCTGAAGCCCGGCCAGTATCTTCCAAACTGCAGACGTTGTGTGTAGTGACAGGGGAACAGTATTATCCCAAGTATTGACCTGGTGTTTGTACAATGATAAGATGTCAGCAGTTCTCCAGATGTTATCCCAAAGTTAGTTTGTTTAATAACAATATTCAAAAAGTGTTGTGGGAATATTAAATACTGAGGTTAAGTGTAATGTGAAGTTCTGGATTACCCTTAGCATTGGACTATTGGAGGCATCAGTATTATGTTTGTGTAAATGAGAACTTCTCAGTGCAAGTAGATTCCCATTTGAAAATATTTTTGTTGTGAAAGGAAAATTTTAGAGCAGAGTATTCTGTGCAATGTATATGTGTATGTATATATATATGTATATATATATATATATATATATATATATATATATATATATATATAAAGAGAAGAAGAACCAGTTTGTATGTATCCGTTTTAGTTACTGCCCAGTGTGAACGTTTAACATAAATGTGTAATTGTTAATGTTTTTCTTCAACTCAATTATCTGATTAAGATCAATTACTGATTATGCGATGAAAAGCTTGTTCTCCACAGGAAGTGTCCAACTGGGAGCGAAAGGTGTGAGAACCAGATTCTAACAGAATGTGGACGGATAAAGGAAGGTAAACCGGTAGCACCCAAGGCACTCTTGATGGCACTTGCATTGATGGTGTGACCTCACATATGCCCCAAGACTGCAAGGATCGATGTGGTAAGATCTAATTGGTATGTCCCAGGTTTTACAGCTGATGCTGCTAAATTCTGTTAGAGCTGTTTGAGTTGCCTACAGAACAGTCCTGGCAGACCGGTGCCAACCTTATAATCACACCCGCCTCCCACAAACAGAACCGACCTTGAGAGGCCTTCCTAGGTAAAACAAACCAGAGTAGGGGGAGAAAAATTGGTTTGAGACACTTGTCAGATAAACATGTGGAATCTGTGTATATTTCTGTGAATAGGAGCTGTTCCAGGTAATCGGCTGAGATCAAGGTACAAATCCTGCTGGAAAGTGTGACACCAAGTGCAAATACAATGTACCCAGTAGTTACACATCTTCTAGGTGCCCTGTCCAGTGGAACAGAGAAGTTTTTCTTATATAAAGGTGTTTGATGTCGTTTAAGGGCCTGTCATTATTATTGTATGTACTTAGAACAACGTTTATAGTGTATGCGGATGATGTTATCACCAGATTAGCATTTATTTTAACAATTGACAAGGGTTGGGGGTCCCCGGCAAGTGCCAATGAACATGAACAAGAAGACTTTTAATATGATGAACTCCATCACTGAGATGCGGCAGGCGCAGCCGGAGCCAACACAACACGTTTATCATGAACTAACGGCAGTGTCACATTTCTAAGCAGCCGCCCAGACAAGTAACTTACTGGAGGAAGAGGACAGATGCGGAGAGTTTGTGGTAGTCACAATAAAACTCCACTACTCCGTCTACGTGGGATCTCACCCCAGGCTCACAGCATGAGGTGCTATGTACAGCCCGGTGACGTATACTAAAAGAGACGGTGTCTGACAGATGAGAAGGACCAAACCAAGTCCTGATGACATCAGCAAAGATCAAAGTAAAGACCGAAGACCTGAGTGAATTTGTCAGCAGTATCAAGTGTTTTAATAAGTAAGTGACCAGGTGGAGGATAATAATAAATTCCCCACTGGACACCACTGTGCAGTCTGACTTGACAGAAGACAGGAGAAGAAGGGGACGATGATGTACAGGACTTGCAATGAACTGATGGGACCCAAAACCAGAGGGTGATAGCATGAGATTGATGATAGCATTATATTATTAATTGAGGCCCTATTGTTTATATTGTCTGAGGAGTTTTATGTGGAGGTGTGAGGTGAAGGTCACTGGTTGTTGTCACTCATATGTAAAAAGTACATGGCAGCAATGACAGCCCGGAGGTTATAATGGGAAATTTTGCAAATACCCTCTCATTTATATTATATAGAGTGGGTGATGAGAACCACAAAGGTGTATACCACCAGCTTTGCACAAATATTGATTAGGGAAAGGGAAAGCGGGGATAAGGATTGTGGTTCAGTTGAGAATTTTTGGATATAATAAAATAATAAACTTTATTAATAGACTTATTAAAAATTGTGTATAAATTATTACAATTATCTAATGCAGGTCCGATTTGAATTGTAGTGCGGATGACCCCCTATCCTACACCATAAAGGGCACAATTTGCCTTGTGAATTACTAGCTATCAAATATTACTATCTTGCAGTGGCAATGTTGCAACAGCTACCCATTATCATTACTAATAGGAATGTCAGTATAGATTACAGGGGTAGACAGTGTATGTATAAGAGTGTCACCCTATTTGTTTATTATATGGTGAATCATACTCAAAATATTTTAAATTGCTTGTATTCTTATTCCCATATAGTAAATCCTATTTTTATAGATATGTTAATAGCTCTGAAATGAGCTGTATGGGAGCTTTATAGCAATAGCGCAGTAGTCCGCAATCCGAGTGCAATGTATTGCATGCACTCTGTATTAAATGCTAGTTGCCGAGTAAAAGACACTGGACCAGTGTCTTATCGTTCACACCGCCGGAGACGGGAGAGACGACAGGCAGCAACAGGATGAGGTTCTCGGGCTGAGCAAATTGTGTGCGCCGCTGACCTGACTCTGAGGCAGCTGTCAGTAAGATCATCTGACAGTGTATGTTGAGACGGTGTGTCTCGCTCACACCGCTCACCTTGCTAGGAGCAGAGGCCGCGTGTGAGAACGAATTGCGGGCATAAACTCTTGAGATGTCAATTGCAGACAGTGATAGATAGAGATGGACCTATTGCATTAGATTTTAAAAGGCTAAACACACGACGCGCGTTTCGCCGGCATTCCGGTTTCCTCCAGGGGTCCCGGAGGTTATGTTATCTGGGTGTCTTGAGGTTTGGGGAAGATGCTGCCCATGACCTGTTGTGTTTGCAGGGGTAAAAGTCCCATTAGGACAGTAAGTGACAGTGCGACAATTATTACCATTAATAAAAATGTAGACTGGATTAATTATATATATATATTACAACCAGCAGCGGTTTGTAGATTATACCAAGACAATCACCCTGTATCCTGAGGAGAATAGGGAAAGTTAGGACCACTCCGAAACCTTGGAAGTCCAGGTACAAGGGGGGGTTACTCATAAGGAGTAGCTCGTCTCAAGCTGGTGAAGAAATCCAAAACCCCTACCCGCCTGGTTCGAGTGGTCAGTGGTAGGTTGATAGGCAAGACTCAGGGATAGAGTAATAATATTTTTAGGGGGGACTGTCAGGGATCATTACCATGTATATTGTTTGCAAAAATATTATTCTTACATATATATATATATATATATATATATATCTCAGTATATTACACAAAGAAATAGAATCCATGGAACAATGGAGGCTGTATGAGGAACACGCCTATGGAAGACACCGCCCCTGGAATGCAAGAGGAGTGTACAGATGGACTTACAGCTGAATAGAGCCAATGGGGCTTAAGCACGTCCCACATCTCTAGGGAGGAGATTGTGTTTCTTTGTTCAATAAAGTTTAGTTCTTACTTCCTACTTCGCCGAGGGAGGATGTGTACCAACATTTGTCTGCTTGGTATAATTCTTCCATGCATGCCCTCAGTTTCCAATTTACAGAGGTGGCTATTCGGTGTGAAATAACAGGGAAAAGGAAGGTTTAACCCTGACATTCACAATGTCCCCCACTGTGTGTGAACATACATAGATGACTGCTGGATCAAACTACACATAGGGTTTGCTTGTATTCTAAAACCAAGATTTCCATAAAAGCTGTATACAACAAACGGTGGGATATTTTTAATCAAGACTATTTGCACAGTTGTTTTGTTTTTTTCATTTTAGATACATAGTCGAATTTTATATAAAATGGTTGCAATAGTGTACATAGTTACTTCCTCACATGCGTAATATGTGTGTTGGATAAATATGCTTCTTAAAATTAAAAATTGCTGTGTTCACACATGTTCCTTTTGTTTAAAGTGACAAACATGTAATAATAGTTGACATCTGTAAGAGAATATTTTTTTATAGTACTGTATTATATATGTAAATGTGCATATATGATCTGTGTGTATGTGCATATGTAATTTCTCTATGAAAATTATGAAATAAAATTGAACCGACTAAAGCACAGCTTTCACTTTCCAACCTGCAGTGAAAATTAAAGCTGGAATCAGATTGGTTGCTCTCTGTGTTATTCATAGGTCTACCATAACAGGGTGTTGATGTATAATCCTGCCTTTGGCCTCCATGTAATATTTATTTAGATAAGATACGTTGAGATAACGCTTCAATTAGCTCTGCATAATGGAAGTTATGATTTCCATATTTAAAGGCCGGGTTTCCACGGGTTGGATACGCTGCGTAAATATACGAAGCGTATCTGACCTAGAACCCGCAGCCCATTCCGTCCGAAAAATCGCACTATATTGTGGTGCAGTTTTTCAGGCAGAATTTCTGCTGCAGAAAGCAGTGCTAGAAAAAACACAAAAACGTTGTTACTTACCCCGGTCGTAGCTGTGGCGACGCGCCCCTCCGTTTTCGTGCAGTCCGGTCTCCCAGTATGAAGCTGCAACCAGTGGCGTAGCTATAGGGGTCGCAGTTGCGACCGGGCCCCTAAGTCTGGGGGGCCCACTAGGCCCTCATTGCCATACAGCATGCTAGTTAAATAAATTTTCTGTGCGGTGAAGCCGGCACTTCCTGGTTACGGTCACATGACACGTCTCCAAGCCAGTGCAGTGGAAGAGCCGGTGCGGAGGACTCCAGGTGAGCTGCAGAGTCTGTATTGTAATGTAAAGTAATGTATTGTGTTGTTGTAATGTATTGTATTGTGTTGTATTGTATTGTGTTGTCTTGTAATGTATTGTGTTGTATTGTGCTGTCTGTTTGCGGTGGAGAAGGTGGGGCCCGTTAAATTACAGCCCCCCTCCTCTCTCCACTGCAAACTGCACAATACAACACAATACATTATAAACTATGGGTCGCGTCCCCCTGGGGGGTCGTGTGAAGACCTCCGGGGGGTTGCAAGTCACTCATCGAGGTCCCGGTTCCATTCAATGCTGGAGCAAGGAGCTGACGTCTCCTTGCTCCAGCATTCACTGTGCCCTGAGCTGCGCGATGCAAGCAGGCGCGATGTAGCGACATTATCGCGCCTGTCTGAGCAGAGTCACTCATAGCACACACCGGAGGAGGCGAAGGATCCTCCACCCGGCGTGGGAACGGGGATAAGTAAGTAATTATGTTATTTTTCTATTATGCACATATGGGGGCATTATACTGTATGGGGGGCTGATATGGCGGGGGGGGGGGGACATTATACTCCATGGGGGGGCTGATATTGGGGAATTATACTGTATGGGGAGCTGATATGGGGGGCATTATACTGTATGGGGGGGCTGATATGGGGGGCGTTATACTGTATGGGGTGCTGATATAGGGGCATTATACTGTATGGGGAGCTGATATGGGGGGTATTATACTGTATGGGGAGCTGATATGGGGGCATTATACTGTATGTGGAGCTGATATGGGGGCATTATACTGTATGGGGAGCTGATATGGGGGGCATTATACTGTATGGGGAGCTGATATGGGGGCATTATACTGTATGGGAGCTACTATACTGTATGGGGGCAGCTATGTGAGGCATTATACTGTGGGGGCTGATATGGGGAGCATTATATGGTATGGGGCAGTTATGGGGGGCATTATACTGTATGGGGCCAGTTATGGAGCATTATACTGTGTGGGAGCAGCTATGGGAGCATTATACTGTTTGTGGGCATTATACTATGGGGCTGTTGTGTAAAACGGCTGGACATAGGCGCGCGCAGGCGTCTGGTGATGTTGGGATGGGGTAGGGGGGCCCAAGCTGAATTCTTGCACCCGGGCCCATGAGCCTTTAGCTACGCCCCTGGCTGCAACCAATGTGACCGCTGCAGCCTGTGATTGGCTGCAACAGTCACATGGGATGAAACGTCATCCCAGGAGGCTGGCCTGGAAGAATAGCTTTTTTTCTGAGTTGCGATTTTTGTGTTGGGTTTTACATCCACATTGAATCTAATGAGGAAAACCGCAACAAAAAATACAGCATGCTGAGGATTTAAAATCCGCACCGCAGGTAAATTTATGAAAGTTTTCGCTGCGATTTTTTTTCCGCAGCGTAGGCATGAGATTTTCTGAGTCTCATTCACTTTGCTGCTACTGTAAATGCTGTGAAATTTCCACACAGAATTCCATTGCGGAAATTCGGCAGCGTTTACGCTACATGGGAACCCAGCCAAATAGTCAACCTGGATTTCTCTCTATGTTTGACACCTGGCACTCTGTTAGAACGCCAATAACTGATGTCGGCTCCGTTGTCAGTTACATCGAAGTTGACCAAATGTTTTGGCTGAATTGAAAAAAGAAAACATAAAAAGTTAATTTAGATTTCTTAGTGTTGCAGATTAAGAAATGTGGCCCCATACAATTAGTTAGTACACCTGGAAGGTCTGCTGTCATTGGCCACACAAGTAATGACAACACATAATAACATGTTCACTATTGTTGCAATGCCCTCACAGTAACATCACATTTTTACTCTTTAGGCGATGTTCAGACATCTAGAATTTGCCTATGGTATTTACTGCAGGATCGGCAGCAGAAATCCGGTGTTTAGTTCAGATTTCTGCCGCAGATGTACAGTTTGATGTGCGGCAGAAAAGCCTCATACAATGGAGCTAATTCACTTGTGAAAATCCAGCGGCATTTATTGCGCAGGATACGCATCAATAAGTGACATGTCACTTATTTTTTTCTACGACAAGGATTTGAAATCAAAATTTCCGCCACATCTGCACAGAGACGCAGATTCCCATTAAAGTCAATAGAACACGGATTTCATGCAGTTTTCGGCACGCAAAGTGGCCTTGGTGTTTTGAAAAATGGTGCTCGCAAAACCTGCTTTATTGCCCAATGGCAGAGTTTCAGAACCAGGATTCCTTGGAAAACTGCTGTTTCTGGGAACCTGATCAGGGGTTCCCCAGAAGACATAAGCAACAATTTAACGCCCTTAGAAAAACCTTCTTGAAGAAACTTTAAAACATCTGAAAGGGAAATTGAAAGGACTTGCGCATCGGAGCACCAGGACCTAAAACATTTGGCTATCCGATCGTAGACCTTAACAGTAGACTCTCTTTTTGAGGACACTAGTATGTTTACTACATCTTTTGCTAATACCCTGACTCTCAAGTTCTGCCGATCAGTTTCAAGGCTGTAAGACGGAGTTTCTCCGGGCGTGGGTGAAATCGGCCTTCCTGTGAAAGTAGATCCGGACCGAGGGAAATTTCCCAAAAGGATCCTTCCGAGAGACTCGGTGCTATTGGGAACCAAGCCCTCCTGGGCCAAAATGGTAGTATCGCAATTGCAGAGACTTGTTCCTCTATGATCTTGCTCAATACCCTCATGATTAGAAGCAAGGGGGGAAAACATAAATAAGTATCCCCTTCCAGCTGATTGCTAGACCGTCTGGATGATCTTCTCTGAAGAGGGAACAAAACGTAGCTGTTTTCTTGTTCATTTTGGTTTCTATTACATCCAATATCGGACGCCCAAACTTCTTGATTTCGAGAAATACCTCCGGATGAAGGCTGAATTCTGCGTCAGGAAGTTTCTGCTGAGCCAGTCCGCTTCTATATTCAAGGATCCCCTGATGTGCACCACTCCGATGTCTAAGAGGCATTGTTCTGCCCAAATCACGATGACCGTTTCTTAAGCCGTAAGGATCTCCTAGCTGTGGTAGATAAAGTCAACACTTTGGAACTTAATCTAAGAGCATCAAGGGGAAAGTCAGACAAAAATTCTGTGGCTAATATCATAGCTGGCAAAGACTGGAGTATCTCTTCCCTCAGGACCCCTTCCTACAGGTCTCTGGAAAGCTAAGCCAGATTCTTAAAGCTCTAGCTACTGGCACAGTGGCCAGAGATGCTTTACAGACAGATGCTGCTGTTGAATAAGTTCTCTTCAAAGACGCATCCACCTTCCTGCCCATCGGAACTCTAAGTAATGTAGAGTCCTCTGCTGGAAACATGGACTTTTTAGACAGCCTAGCTACTGCCAAATCGATCTTACGGGGGGCTTCCCACTCGAAGTCTTTAGGGTCCAGTCCAGACTGCTTTAAATCTGGATCCAATATCCAACTTTTTATCTGGTTTTGACCAGTCCACCTGCATAACTTCATTAAGCAGTGGTTTGTCAGGCAAAAACCTATGTGGTTTTTTAGGAAAATAGGAAAGTGCTTCTTTTTTAGGAAGTCCTTCTTTAATTTTATCGACTTTGACAGGTTTTTTTTTCACTGCCTTAGTCAAGATGTCTGCTTTCTCCTTATGGAGGAGATAATAATCGTCCTTTTAAAATTGGCCCTAGTGTGTGTATGTGTGTGAGATATGTGCGAGTGATGACAATTTCTGGATGGAACTGGAGAATATGTGCCCACCAAACCCTCTGGTAACCCTGTATCAGAATGAGAATCTGAATCAGATGTAATCTCTCCTTCTGACAGCACCTGTACTTCAGAGTCTGATGACGCTGAAGAAGGGGTTAGACATCTTGAAACTTTACATTTCTTGGCGTCTTTATGAGAGGATTTAACCTCTTGAATGGCTTCAGTAAGCTGAGTTTTAAATCATCCAAAAGAACTCTTGAGCTTTCACCCTGAACCCAGAGTCCTCAGCAGGGGGGGGCACAATCAGGACAGACATCAGAAGGATGATTATCTTGCAGGGGCTGACCACACTGCATACATATCCTATGTTTATTCTTACGCTTTCTTTTTCCTGATTCTCTATGACTGGACATAAGTAAAAATGAGAAATATGCCAGATACTCATAAGCACATGTCACCTAAGCTCATAGACAGCATACAGCTGCCTTGAGCAAAAACACAAAAGCAAAAGAAGCTGCTGCCCGGCAGAGTGCACAGAATCACACTGCCGACAATAATTTTAAGCTTACCAGGTCCTGTGATACAAACGGGGTTCCCGCACATGGACTTACCACTCGTGCGCACGTGCCCAACTTCTGGCAGCTGGATCATGAGAAACCACGCCAGGGAAGGCAAAAACAGAGCGATACCAGCGCGTCAGGCTTCCTGAGCAGCAGAATGGCCGCAAGGTGGATGCTCTCACTGGTTGCCAGGAGGCACCTACAGGCAGAGCCAGAAGCATGGAATCCCTGTTGGAAGCGTCAGTACAGGATCACCCTGACTGCCGTCCATTACGCCAGGCAACTAGGAAAGACAGGGAACGGCTGAGCCGAGACAGTCTCGGTATGCCACAAGAGATCGGAGCATCAACCTTCTTCCTAGGGAGAAGAAAATAAGCTTGTTGTGGCCTCTGGGGGTGTTTTATGGAGCTGCCAGAATGTTAATTAATGTGTTTTCTTCTGTCCTAGTAGGAAAAGAGTGGGTGTTAACCCTTTGATTTGTGCTGAAATGGAGTTTATGTTGCTGATTTATCTGCGGATTACGTGTGGATACGCAGCACTGTATAATGTAAAATAAAAACTCTGTTTAAAAAAAAAAGAAAACTGCTATACTCACCTTCCCAATCTTCTCCCACTACATTGTAAACATTAGTCTGGTCCCCCAGTGGTCTCCGTATCCTGGCCTCCATTGATGACGTGTCGTGCAGCCAATCACAGCCTCCAGTAGTCACATATAATGACACGTCATTGCTGGAGGCCAAAATGCAGAGACTAATAGTGTACCAGGCTAGCATTACCAAGGGAGTGACCGAAGATTGTAAGGGGAGTATACAGATTTGTATCTATTTTAGCAAAAGTTGCACAATTTGGTGCAGAAAATTTTGCACAGCAAATACAGTACTTGTGGATGTACCCTTAGTAATCAATTTCCCTGCAGCATCACAATGCCCATTCAACGCAATGAGTTGTCTGTGTAATGCAGGACAGCATTAGTAAGTAGATTAAGATGCTCTGTAGGCGCTTCATGGATGTACCTGCCTATGGACCTGCGGAAGAGAGCGGTATGTTCTTGAAATGCGCAGTCCAATAAAACTCCAAGTGTCTGTCAATACCTTTGGCATCTTTTTACATTCAGGAGGTGCCCACAGGAGAAACATCTTAACATCACCTGCAAAATTCTATACATTGAGTAGGATTGGTACACATTCGATCTTGGTTGAGGAGCAGCCCATGATCACACCATACAAGCCTTTAAAGAGGCTCTGTCACCACATTATAAGTGGCCTAAATTGTACATGATGTGATCGGTGCTGTAATGTAGATTACAGCAGTGTTTTTTATTTAGAAAAACTATCATTTTTGACTGAGTTATGACCAATATTAGCTTTATGCTAATGAGTTTCTTAATGGACAACTGGGCGTGTTTTACTTTTCAGCCAAGTGGGCGTTGTACAGAGGAGTGTATGACGCTGACCAATCAGCGTCATACACTTCTCTCCATTCATGTACACAGCACATAGCGATATAGCTATATCGCTATGTGCAGCCACATAAACACACTATAACATTACTGCAGTGTCCTGAGAATGAATATACATTACCTCCAGCCAGGACGTGATGTTTATTCAGAATCCTGACCACTTCGCTAACACAATCCCGACACTACAGCACAGCAAGCGTAATCTCGTTTTAAATGACAGTTTACAGCGTAATCTTGCGAGATTACGCTTGCTGTGTCGGGATTGTGTTAGCAATGAATTGAGACTCGATTTAAGAGTCAGACCTTCTTGTCCAAACAAGAAAAATTCCACAGCACCGGACCACAAGTGGGTGCACGCCTCAATAGGACCAGGTCCACGGTCCTCAATACTGGGCAATTGAAAAATAGACAGGGAGGCAGCACTTCCAAAAAAACAGACCGCTTTAATCACCCATGCAACGTTTCAGTACAACAGTACCTTTCTCAAGCATGAGCATGCTTGACAAAGGTACTGTTGTACTGCAACGTTGCACAGGTGATTAAAGCGGTCTGTTTTTCTATAGACCTTCTTGTCCAACATCAACGCTAATCCTCACAAATGCGCTTTTGGTTGCAAGGCACAAATTCCCACAGACACACTTTAAAATCTTGTAGAAAGCCTTCCCAGTAGAGTCAAATATGTTATAGCCGCAAAAGGAGACCCAACTCTATATTAATATTCAGGCTGGATTCACACGAGCACATTACGTCCGTAATGGACGGACGTATTTCGGTCGGAAGTCCCGGACCGAACACAGTGCAGGGAGACGGCCTCCTAGTATCATAGTTATGTACGATGCTAGGAGTCCCTGCCTCGCTGCCGGACAACTGTGCCGTACTGTAATCATGTTTTCAGTACGGGACAGCAGTTCCACGGAGAGGCAGGGACTCCTAGCGTCGTACATAACTATGATACTAGGAGCCCGGCTGCCTGCAGTGTGTTCGGTCCGGGACTTGCGGCCAAAAATACGTCCGTCCATTACGGACGTAATGTGCTCGTGTGAATCCAGCCTCATGGTTTTGGAATGGGATGTCCAACAATCTTATATAGGTGTCATGATCAGGTGTCCATATACTTTTAGTCATATAGTATATAAAATGTCTTGTAAAAAGTGAGATATGTAATGCTTTTCATACCAAAAATGTTTTTAAGTGATTTACAGTGTTTCTAGCATATAAAAATACCTCATCTTTTTTTTTTGCTTCTATGTGTCCCCCCTGGTGCTGCTGCTAATCAGTGCTGCTGGACTCCGTCTTTTCCCCCCTCTGGCAGCTCACATTTTAATGCCTTCTTACTTTCCCTGCAGATAGTTGACATGGGATTCAGAGGATGAAGCTATATAAACATCAACAGTATACACTCCCTTAGAAACCAATAAAAAATATAATGAAATAAAACAAAAGATTAAGTGGGCATGTGCAAGTTTTATATCAGGTGTCAGGATGCAGAGTCCTAACACTCTAAGGAATCCCCCCAGCTGTACGGTCATGCTACTGCAGTGGCTGTGCTCCTCGGACAGAAAGCGATTTCTATTGGTTGCTCTGCAGGGAACAGAGGATCCCTATGTAGAGACCCAGCTGTGGGGAGAATTACTAAGCATGCGTGTCTACCAGACCTTCGCTTATTAGGTGGACATGAACATCACTGGACATTTCTTTATGTATTTTTTAAACAGCATGTAAATGGCAAACATTGTTCATTTTTTTATGTTTATATAATGAATTTAGGTACGGTAACCCCTTTAAATCAAACCGAGGAACTAGACGAAATTAGAAAAGTTACAAAGCAATCCTGTATAGAAAATATAGTACAATGCATGCCTTGTATACGTACAATATGGTCTGATACGGCTTGTGTAATCGGCGTTTTAATTATCCACACAGAATAGACGTAAATGGATTTGTAATTAAAGGGCTGTAAATGAAATATCTCCAGACAGGTGGTCAGGAAACAAACAAGAAAATGTATTAACCACTTAGGCCCCATGTACACGACCATAAAATCGCCCGTAATTACAGGCCCATTCATTTCTATGGCCGACGGACACCTTCCCGTATGTCTACGGGAGCGTGTCCGTGCTATAGAAACCTGCCGAAAAAAATAGGACATGCTATTTTTTCATTTTACGGACCGTGCTCCTATACTTTATAATGGGAGTACAGCTCGTAAAAACGGGCAGCGGTCCGTGGCCAGCCGTGCCCGTAATTACGGGTCGTAATTACAGGCACGGGCGTGTGCACGAAGCCTTAGTGACCAGCCTATTTTAGGCCCTAATGACCAAGCAATTTTTTTTTTATAATCGCATTCACAGAGTTAGAACTTTTTTTATTCTTCCGTCGACATAGTCGTATGAGGACTTGTTTTTTGTGGGATTAGTTGTACTTTTTCTTGGCGCCATTTTGGGGTAGATATAATTTTTAGATTAACTTTATTAACTTTTTTTTTTTGGGGGGGGGGGGGGGGAATAGAAAAACCCCCTTGAAATTCCACCATTGTTCTATGTGTTTTAAATTGACACCGTTCACTGTGCAGCATAAATAACACGTTACCTTTGTTCTATGGGTCGGTACGATTACGACGATACCACAAATGTATAGGCTTTTAATGTTTTATTTATGGCGCTTTCCAAAAGCAGTAATTTTTTTTTATTTTTCCATCAACGTAGTTATATGAGGGCTTGTTTATTGCGCGACGAGCTATAGTTTTGATTGGTACTGTTTT
Organism: Rhinoderma darwinii; assembly: GCF_050947455.1. Classification (NCBI taxonomy): domain Eukaryota; kingdom Metazoa; phylum Chordata; class Amphibia; order Anura; family Rhinodermatidae; genus Rhinoderma; species Rhinoderma darwinii. The sequence goes on from NC_134690.1 coordinate 99,838,781, forward strand.
TGGGTATGTGGGACTAAGGCTGGGTTCACACGACCTATTTTCAGGCGTAAACGAGGCGTATTATGCCTCGATTTACGCCTGAAAATAGGGCTACAATACGTCGGCAAACATCTGCCCATTCATTTGAATGGGTTTGCCGACGTACTGTGCCGACGACCTGTCATTTACGCGTCGTCGTTTGACAGCTGTCAAACGGCGACGCGTAAATTGACTGCCTCGGCAAAGAAGTGCAGGACACTTCTTTGCAACGTAATTTGAGCCGTTCTTCATTGAACTCAATGAAGAGCAGCTCAAGATTTACGAGCGTCACAGACGCCTCGCATAATACGAGGAGCTTTTACGGCTGAAACGATGCAGCTGTTTTCTCCTGAAAACAGTCTGTCTTTTCAGACGTAAAAGCCTCTCATCGTGTGCACATACCCTTACTGATTAACTTTTATTATGACTTTTTTTGGGGGGCAATGGAAAAAAATATTAATTTCGTCATTGTTTTTTGCAGTGTTCACCTTGCGGTTTATATTACATATCGACTTTATTGTTTGGGTCATTAGGGTTGCGGTAATACTATATATGTGTAGTTTTATTTATTTTTTATACTTTTACTAAATAAATATACAACAAAGAGACAAATAAGAGCCTTTAACGCCAATGTATATATATAAAAGTATAAATCTTTATTACACAAACACTGTACATAATTAAAATAACAAAGAGACAACTCTAGTATAAATAAGCGGAGACCGCATCAAATATTGTTGCTACCTATCATCCAGGGGTAGCTATATGACTATTACAGTAAGCATCTAATTACAAATCATCATAGCAGTAGTACACCATTCCTTAAAATGTAAGAGAAAAGAGAACAATGTCTCCATAGGTAACAGGTTTTAAATAGGCAGAGGTGTAATACATATCATAGCAGATAGTGATATACTCAGAACATGACTGCTAAGTCACAGGCTTACCTATAGGTAGGATCAGGTGCGTATAAACAGGTGATGTCCGCTCCGCTGCATAGACCTCGGTGACTTAGCAGTCATGTTCTGAGTATATCACTATCTGCTATGATATGTATTACACCTCTGCCTATTTATAACCTGTTACCTATGGAGACATTGTTCTCTTTTCTCTTACAATTTAAGGAATGGTGTACTATTGCTGTGATGATTTGTAATTAGATGCTTACTGTAATAGTCATATAGCTACCCCTGGATGATAGGTAGCAACAATATTTGATGCGGTCTCCGCTTATTTATACTAGAGTTGTCTCTTTATGTTATTTTAATTATGTACAGTGTTTGTGTAATAAAGATTTATACTTTTATATATACATTGGCGTTAAAGGCTCTTATTTGTTTCTTTGTGGTATATGGATTATCATAGAGCTGCCTATATGATATGGGGGGACAGTTGTGGTGTAAACAGCTCCCAGCCCTTGTTACAACTCTATTTGGAGTCTATATATTGATTTTACTACATAAAACCAGTTTTTATGGGGAAAAAAAATGTATTTATTTTTTTTACTGTAATTTTTATTTCACATTTATTACTTATTTTTTTTAGTCCCACTAGGGGACTTTACTATGCAATCCTCAGATCGCTGCTATAATGCTTTGGTATACTTAGGCAATAATGCTCTGGTATACTGTCAGTGTAAATCTGACAAGCAAGTATTAGGACGTGCCTCTGGCACATCCTAATAGGCATATACCCAGGGCACACCTAGGGGCTTTTATCAGGCCCCTGGTTGCCATGGCAACCCATCGGAGGCCCACAATTGCATTTGCAGGCCGCCGATTGGTGAGGGAGAAGCTCCCTCCCTCTGCAAAGGATTTAAATGCCGCGGTCAGTATTGACCGCGGCATTTAATGGGTTAAACGGTCACGATCTAAGTAAACTTCGATCGTGGCCGGTGGAGCAGGAGCCCGGCTGTCAGACAGCCGAGCCCCGGCTCCAGGCTGTACGGGACACCCGTGCAGGGCTTAGACTGGGCCGCCATGAAAAGGCGTCAGGCTAGCCTAAGGCCCCTTTGTGACCGCTGTGAAAAGGCGTATTGGTGGTCACTAAAGGGTTAAAAGTGGAGGCAATTACCATCCAATAGTGATGGTCAACTTTGATTTGGTTCGCATCATATTTAGGCAGAGTTCTTTTCAAGCGATTAAAAAGAGTGCTTCTAGGAGGTTATAAATTAACCCCTTCGTAGCCAACCAAATTTAGGTCTAAATGGCCAAGAGAGTATTTTATCTTCCCATTCACAAAGCTATAACGTTATATTTCTCCGTTGATGATTTGAAGCGAAAAAAAAAATCAAAAAAAAATCACAACAGCCTCCAATTTGAGGGCATGCTGTGGAAATGAACCATTTTCAGGTTACAATCCTGTGTGAACATGGCCTTACTGTGCAATGAATCACCCCATTAAGGTACATTAACAAAGACTACAATTATGGTAAAATAGGACAGCAATTAGTGGCTAGCAAACGCTCATTCGTCAGCTATTTGATGTTTTATGATGTCCTGAAAAGCATAGCTGTCGGCAGCACACCTCCCCATGTAAACAGGGAATGTGCTGCTGGCATTACTAGTCCTTCTCAATTAATTAGAATATCATCAAAATGTTAATTTACTGCAGTAATTCAATTCAAAAAGTGAAACTCATATTATATAGATTCATTACACACACTGATCTATTTCCAGCATTTTTTTTTTCTTTTAATGTTGATGATTATGGTAACAGTTAAAGAAAATCCAAAATTTAGTGTCTCAGAAAATTAGATTATAGAAGCCCAATTTCAAGAGGCTCTGTCACCAGTTTATAAGTGCCCCATCTCAAACCTAATCTGATAGGCACTGAAATGTAGATAAGTGGTTTTAAAAACGATAATATTTGAGCAAGTTATGAACAATTTTAGATGCTAATTAGTTCTTAATGACCAAATTGGTGTTGTAAAGAGAAGTGTATGACGCTGCCCAATCAGCGTCATACACTTCTCTTCATTTCAGCCCAGCTTGTTTCACTGCACAGCGTAATCTCGGACTTCCGGGACTTCCTCCCACAGGTCCTTCACCGGAGTGATGGAAGAGTCAACAGACCGCCTTCAGGCGTGCGAAGACGTTTATCCGAATCTGCAGTGGCTGGTGGAGATATCTATTCAGTCTTCCATGGCTCCGATGAAGAACTTGTGGAAGTGCCGTCATAGCGTGATCTCGCGAGATCACACTGTGCAGTGAAACAAGCTGGACATGAATTAAGAGAAGTGTAGGACGCCGATTGGACAGCGTCATACACTTCTCTTTACAACGCCCACACGGTAAAAAGTTAAATGCCCACTTGGTCATTAACCCCTTCCCGCTCCTGGACGTACTATTAGGTCATGGTAACTATAGCGTTCGCGCTCCATGACCTAATAGTACATCTCGGGAGTAACGGCCGTTTCGGCCGTCCTCCCGACACATACAGGAGCTGTGACAGCTACTGTCTCGTACAGCAGCTGTCACAGCTCCTACAGCGGGGACCGATCGCTGTGTCCCCGCTGATTAACCCCTTAAAAGCCGCGTTCTATAGAGATCGCGGCTTTTTAGGGGTTAAGCTGCCATCGCCGGCCTGCTACACGATAGCGGCCGGCGATGGTGACTATGGCAACCGGACACCAAACAATGGCGTCCGGCTATGCCATAGACGGAAGCCTAGTGGGTCCTGACAACGTCAGGACCCACTATGCTTGCTGTCAGTGAGTAGCTGACAGTTCTAATACACTGCACTATGCATGTAGTGCAGTGTATTAGAATAGCGATCAGGGCCTCCTGCCCTCAAGTCCCCTAGTGGGACAAAGTAATAAAGTTAAAAAAAAAAGTAAAAAAAAAAAAAGGTGTAAAAATAAGAAAATAAAAGTTTTAAAAGTATTAAAAGTAAAAATCCCCCTTCCTACCTTATCAGTCATTTATTATTAATAAAAATATATAAACAAATAAACTATACATAATTGGTATCGCCGCGTCCATAACAGCCTGAACTACAAAATTATTTCGTTATTTATCCCGCACGGTGAACGCCGTAAAAGAAAATAATAATAAACCGTACCACAATCACAATTGTTTGGTCACTTCACCTCCCAAAAAATGGAATAAAAAGAGATCAAAAAGTCGCATGTAACGAAAAATGGTACTGATCGAAACTACAGTTCGTTACGCAAAAAATAAGTCCTCGCACGGCTTTATTGATTGAAAAATAAAAAAGTTCTGGCTCTTGGAATAAGGTAACACAAAAAGTGAATGATTTTTTACAAAACGTATTTTATTGTGCAAACGCCATAAGCCATAAAATAAAACTATAAACATCTGGTATCGCCGTAATCGTATCGCCCCGCAGAATAAAGTGAATGTCATTTATAGCGCACGGTGAACGCTGTAAAAAAAAATAGTAGAATTGCTGTTTTTTAGTCACCACGCCACCTAAAAATAGAATAAAAACTGATCAAAAAGCTGCATGCACCCCAAGAAAACTACAATGAATTACTCAAGGGGTCTAGTTTCCAAATTGGAGTCACTTTTGGGGGGTTTCCAATGTTTTGGCACCACAAGACCTCTTCAAACCGGACATGGTGCCTAATAAAAAAAAGAGGCCTCAAAATCCACTAGGTGCTCCTTTGCTTCGGAGGCCGGTGCTTCAGTCCATTACCGCCCGAGGGCCACATGTGGGATATTTCTCTAAACTGCAGAATCTGGGCAATACTTATTAAGTTGCGTTTCTCTGATAAATCCTTTTGTGTTGTAAAAAAAATGGTATAAAGAGGATTTTCTGACAAAAAAAATAAATTTAAACTTCACCTCTACTTTGCTCTAAATTTCTGTTAAACACCTAAAGGGTTCATAAACTTTCTAAATGTTGTTGTGAATACTTTGAGGGGTCTTGTTTCTAAAATGGAGTGTTTGATAGGGGTTTCTAATATATGGGCCCCTCAAAGCAACTTCAGAACTGAACTGGAACCTAAAAAAATAAATAAATGAGGCAATACTTTGCTTCTTACATTATGCTGATAATGAGCCGTGCCCACCCCGAGATGACCCCAGTTTTGACCGTTTGTATAAACGGAGACCCCTATTAGACCGTTTCAGTGCCCGCTTTTCCCAAGCATACACCCCCGAGAAGTGTATTTCTATTGATTAGTCCTTGGTACATTTTAAAGGGAGGGTTCAATTCCGCGAGTACCTGCCGGGTAAGAGGGCAAGGTATGGCGTGAAGATGTATAAGCTGTGCGAGAGTGCATCAGGGTATACCTACAGGTTTAGAGTATATGAAGGAAAGGCCACCCCCAAACCAGACTGCATCCTGGACTACAATAGGTACATGGGAGGGATGGACTTGTCAGATCAAATCCTGAAGCCCTACAGCGCCATGCGGTGTGGTATAAGAAGCTGGCCGGGCACATCATACAGATGGCTTTGTACAATGCGTACGTGCTACGTCGATGTGCAGGCCAGACGGGAACTTTCCTGGAATTTCAAGAGGTGATTATCAAGAACCTAATCTTTAGGGACCAAGCGGGGGGGGGGGGGGGCACCCAGTACTTCTGGAAGCGGGGCCACACGCATCGTACCAGGGCGGCAACACTTTCCAGGAGAAGTTCCCCAAACTGGCAAGAAGGGAAAAATTCAAAAGAGGTGCAAAGTCTGCTATAAGGGATGACACAATATATCAATGTGTCACGTGTCCCGAATAACCAGAGCTCTGTATGAAAGAGTGTTTTAAAATTTATCATACATCCCTTGGTTTATAATTGACCCCAATTTTACTTACCCTGATGCACTCCGCACAGCTTATCCCCCCTCGTCTTTCCCCTCTGAGCCCTGCTGTGTGCCCAGGCAGCTGATAACAGCCACATGTAGGGTATTGCCGTACCCAGGAGAACCCACATTACAGTTTATAGGGTGTAGGTCTCCGGTCAAAATGCTCACTACACCTCTAGATGAATGCCTTAAGGGTGTAGTTTTTAAAACGGGGTCACTTCTTGCGGGTTTCAACTGTACTGGTACCTCAGGGGCTTCTGCATACATGATTTCGCACTAGAAAATCCCCAGTAGGCCAAATGGTGGTCCTTTCCTTCTGAGCCCTCCCATGGGCCCAAACGGCAGTTTATCACCACAAATGGGGTATTGCGGCACTCAGAACAAATTGCGCAACAGAATGGGGTATTTTGTTTCTTGTGAAAATAAGACATTTTCAGCCAAAACGACATATTATTTGAAAAAAATAATTTTGTTTTCATTCCCAGCCCAATTCAAATAAGTTCTGTGAAGAAACTATGGGGTCTAAATGGTCACATTACCCATAAATGAATTCCTTGAGGGGTGTAGTTTCCAAAATGGGGTCACTTCTGGTGGGTTTCCATTGCTTTGATACCTCTGGGGCTCTGCAAATGTGACATGGCACCCGAAAACCAAACCAGCAAAATCTGCACTCCAAAGAACACACAGCGCTCCTTCCCTTCTGAGGCCTCCCATGAGCCCAAACGGCAGTTTATCACCACAAATGGGGTATTGCTGCACTCAGGAGAAATTGGGCAACAAAATAGAGTATTTTGTTCCCTGTGAAAATAAGAAATTTTGATCACAAATGACATTTTTTTCATTTCACAGCCCAATTCAAATACGTGCTGTGAAAAAACTCTGTGGTCAAAATGGTAACAACAACCATAAATGAATTCCTTGAGGGGTGTGATTTCCAAAATGGGGTCACTACTGGTGGATTCCTACTGTTTTGGCACCTCAACACCTCTTCAAACCTGGCATGCTGCCTAAAATATATTCTAATAAAAAAAGAGGACTCAAAATGCACTAGGTGCTTCTTTGCTTCTAGGGCTTGTATTTTATTCCACGAGCGCAGTAGAGCCACATGTGGGACATTTCTAAAAACTGCAGAATGTGGACAATACATATTTAGTAGTGTTTCTCTGGTAAAAACTTCTGTGTTACAGAAAAAAAAATGAATAAAATTGAAATTCAGCAAGAAAAATGAAATTTGCAAATTTCACCTCCACTTTGCTTTAATTCCTGTGAAATGCCTGAAGGGTTAAAAAACTTTCTAAATGCTGTTTTGAATACTTTGAGGGGTCTAGTTTTTAAAATAGGGTGTTTTATCAGGGTTTCTAATACATAGGCCCCTCAAAGCCACTTCAGAACTCGAGGTACCTTAAAAAAAAGGCTTTTGAAATTTTCTTATGAGAAATTGCTGTTTATGTTCTAAGCCTTGTAACGTCCAAGAAAAATAAAAGAATGTTCAAAAAACGATGCCAATCCAAAGTAGACATATGGGAAATGTGAACTAGTAACTATTTTTGGTGGTATAACCGTCTGTTTTACAAGCAAATGCATTTAAATTCAGAAAAATGCAATTTTTTCAAAATTTTCTCGAAATTTTGCAATTTTTCACCAATAAACACTGAATATATCGACCAAATTTTACCACGAACATGAAGCCCAATGTGTCACGAGAAAACAATCTCAGAGTCGCTTGGGTAGGTTTAAGCATTCCGACGTTATTACCACATAAAGTGAAATATGTCAGATTTGAAAAATGGGCTCTGAGCCTTAAGGCCAAAACTAGGCTGCGTCCTTAAGAACTAATTAGCATAAATCTCAAATTGTTCATAACTTGCTCAAAAATGATCGTTTTTAAAAATAAAAACCACTTCTCTACATTACAGCGCCTATCAGATTAGGTAGGAGATAGGGCACTTATAATGTGGTGACAGAGCCTCTTCAAAAAAAGATTTTTAATACCGAAATGTTGGCCTACTGAAAAGTATGTACAGTATATGCCCTCAATACTTGGTCGGGGCTCCTTTTGCGTGAATTACTGCATCAATGCGGCGTGGCATGGAGGCGATCAGCCTGTGGCACTGCTGAGATGTTATGGAAGCCCAGGTTGCTTGGATAGTGGCCTTCAGCTCGTCTGCATTGTTGGGTCTGGTCTCTCATCTTCCTCTTGACAATACCCTATAGATTCTCCATGGGGTTTAGGTCAGGCGAGTTTGCTGACCAATCAAGCACAGTGATACTGTGGTTATTAAACCAGGTATTGGTACTTTTTGCAGTGTGGGCAGATGCCAAGTCCTGCTGGAAAATGAAATCAGCATCTCCATAAAGCTTGTCAGCAGAGGAAAGCATGAAGTGCTCGAAAATTTCCTGGTAGACGGCTGCATTGACTCTGGACTTGATATAACACAGTGGACCAACACCAGCAGATGACATGGCTCCCCAAACCATCACTGACTGTGGAAACGTCACACAATTTGGATTCAGTGCCTCTCCACTCTTTCTCCAGACGCCAGGACCTTGATTTCCAAATTAAATGCAAAATTTACTTTTATCTGAAAACAGGACTTTGGACCACTGAGCAATAGACCAGTCCTTTTTTTTCCTTAGCCCAGGAAAGACGCTTCTGACTGTCTCAAGGAATGCGACCGTTGTAGCCCATGTCCTGGATAGGTGTGTGGTTGCTCTTGAAGCACTGACTCCGGCCGCAGTCCACACCTTGTGAATTTTCCCCAGATTCTTGAATGGCCTTTTCTTGAAAATTCTTTCGAGGCTGCGGTTATCCCGGTTGCTTGCGCACCTTTTTCTGCCACACTTTTTCCTTCCTCTCAACTTTCCATTAAGACGCTTGGATACAGCACTCCGTGAACAGCCAGCTTCTTTAGCAATGTCCTTTTGCAGATTACCCTCCTTGTGGAGGGTGTCAATGACTGTCTTCTGGACAACTGTCAAGTCAGCAGTCTTCCCCATGATTGTGTAGCCTACTGAACCAAACTGTTGGACCATTTAAAAGCTTAGGAAACCTTTGCAGGTGTTTTGTGTTGAGTAGCGGATTAGGGTGTGACACCAAGAGTCTACAATCTTCAACTTTTACCCAATATTATAATTTTCTGAGACACTAAATTTTGGGTTTCCAGGAACTGTTAGCTATCATCATTAAAAGAAAAAAAATGCTGGAAATAGATCACTGTGTGTAATGAATCTATATAACATATGTGTTTCACTTTTTGAATTGAATTACTCAAATATATTAACTTTTTGATCTTCTAATTCATTGGGAAGGACTAGTATGTACACTGTATGGAGACCAAATAATCAGGTTAACAATTGTTCGTCCCCATACAGTTTACATTGGCCCATGTAAGGTCGATTTAAACAAGCATCAGCTGCCCATATAAACCCAGTTTTAGGCCTCATGCTCATTGCCATATTTTGGCTCAGTTTTGTACAAAGTATTAGCGCTGACATAGTACAGTCTGGAGCTTTACTGTATCACCATATGTATCCGATTTCATACGGAGACACACAGGTTTTTTTTGTTTTTTTCTATCAGAAAGACCAAATCATGACATGCTCCATCGGAAGCTGTACATAGATATATTCTCCAATCGAAGCATTGCTTTTAGGGTAGAATAGATCCGTACATATGGTACTTGACAGAGCACTTTCAAATCCAATTGTTCTCCCCTTTTGATTAAGCTTTAAGCCAGGTTCCCACAGGTCAGAAACGCCCCGTAAAAACTGTGCAGCGTATCGGACCTGGAAACCTCAGCACCTTCCATCCGAAAAACAAACGGAATTTCCGCTGCGGGCAAAAACATTAGGGAGAAAAAAAAAAACCTGATCATACTTACCCCCTCCCTCTTTTCTGCACGTAGTCCGGCCTCCTGGGATGACGTTGCAGGCCATGTGATGCTGCAGCCTGTGATTGGCTGCAGTGGTCACATGGGATGCAACGTTATCCCAGGAAGCCAGACTGCAGGAAGGAGAGCGTTCTGGGTTAGTATGATGTATAAGATTATATATATATATTAATTTACTTTTTTCTGAGTTGCAATTTTTGCGGCGGAATTTGCTGCGACTCCACTGCAAAAGTCGTAACACTTTGCTTTCTATTGGGTTTTGCATCCCCATTGAATTCAAATGGGGAAAACCTGCAACAGAAAATCAATGAAAACAAACTCCTGCAGCTGCACAGACAATAGCTCATGTTTGCAGACCATGCGAGTGTACAGAGCAGGAGTTGTGCACTGCAGACAAAGTCATTCAATTATAGAAGCAGCTATAATTTAGGACTGAAAGAAATTCATCATTCTAATTCTTTCAGTAAATAAATCAAAAATATGGATCCGAGTTGTATCTGAAAGAGTCGGCTTTATAAAGTCACTAGCAAGTATAAAGGAATATTGCATGGTTACGATTTCATAAACGAATATAAATGTACCTCTTGCTTTTGACACATTTTCAGTGTTATGCTTCGGGCCAAACAATATTATGTCAATATGACTTCACTTTATTGTAGACCCCACTCAATACAAACATAATAGACATAAAAATACTACGCTGAAACACCTGAAAAGCTCCGATAACTTGACAAGAGTGATAAAATCCACTGCTACAGAATAAAAGTTCCATTTAATCTATTTTGGTTTGAAGGTTCAATCTCATTATTCAAGCATAAATAAAATAACAATCATATACATAAAATAATACAAAGAAACCCTTTAGCGGGCCGTTTGCCCTATTCTAAGATTAGAATACACTAAACCAGGAAAATCTTAGGACTAGCTCATTTTTTCTTACTTAGTCATACAAAATTATAGAAACTGCAAGTCGAGAATGTTACACCTTTTATTCCCCCAGAAATGTGCATTGCAATGTAAACATGGAAGAGTAAAAACCCTGTTTATTGCAAATTTGCAGGCTCTTATTACCATAAATGTATAGCATAAAATGGTCTTTTAAAAGAATATAGTAAACAAGTAAAATGTTATTTACAACGGCAAACACTGGAACATATTCTTTCGTCTGTGGCAATGTATGTGAATAAGAATAGAACAAGACTTGCCGAGATTCAGTAAATGACCGTTTGATGGGCACCTTTCACATGTTTATGCGGCTGGGGAAAATAATTCACATTAAATACGAACATGGTGCAGATTAATATCCATTTTTAGCTATAAAATAAACAAAAAGGCTCAGGACAATGTATTTGGACTTGCAAAGTCAACGCTCAACATGCATATTGGTACATAGGGCTGATTTATAGAACCACGATTAAGGAGATTTGCCCTAAATATGCTGTTGGTAGAGGAGACAAGAAGCAGTGTGTAACGGTTGTGTGATAAATCATGTGGAAAAGGCATCACTTTAGGAAAATACAGTGGTTATATACGCTTGATGCATAGCAGGTTCTACGGGGGTTTCACGCTTTAGCAATAAGCAGTTCTCCGCATGTTAAAAGCATACTTTTCCAGAAGATCACAGGCCGTTGCGAAATTGGTGTCTTGAGCAATTGCTTGAATAAATAGGGTTAAACATACACCAAATAAACACTCCTGCCTTACAATTTGAAGTTGCCAATAAACAGCAAATATTACTTTCCAGCCGCCTCTCCAGGGTTGTGACCAAGTGGAAAGCCTGAATCCTCCACAAAAGAAGCAAGAGTCAAAACAGTGCTGATCTTCATTGAGGGCTGATGGTCCAGAGTGCCAAAAATAAAAGGGGGGGGGGAAATGTACATCAAGGTAGACTAAGACTTTATCTTAAAGACAAAGACATCCATGTGTTTTAACTTAAAATTTATGTGCAAGGATCAAAATAAACAGCAGCCCAACACCCAACCTGGCATTGTAATGACGTTCCTGTGTTTAATACTACAAAAAAGTCATTTATTCCCATAACCTGAACTGCAACAGAGAACTCGGCATTTCCATACCCTTAAAGAAAAGCATTAGATTCAGCAGATGAACACAAACACCACCACTAACGTTCGGGGGCAGGGAGTAAGTTCCCCAAAATTTTATTAACTTGACTTGTATTTTCTAAATTTTTTTTATTTATTTTTTATTTATTTATTCATTTTTCTTCCTTTTTGGTGTTTCCCGTTCATTCCATACGGTATCGAAAGAGAAATCTGGGTGTTAACAATTCCACAAAGGAACTGTATAAATGATATCTACAAAGGCCCCCCAAGGGAATCTGATGTCGTAAAATCTTGTAGGCTTGTCGTGCATGTTCTAGGACACGTACTGTAATTTAATAGATGACGCTCGTAACCGTGTAATGATTTAAGAGAACTTCCCAGTCCATGCGAAGGGTTATGAAGTCCAAGAGTAAATCAATTAGCAGGTGGCATTTTCTATGCTACGTAGGTGTATACTTTGCGATCCTCAGGTGTTCGTGCTAGATATTCACGTTCAATAAGTCCTTCAATACGTTTTTTAATAACAACTGGACTCGGAAGGAATCGGGCCTTCAATTGCTGTGTTACCTGTAGAGGGGGGAGAAGAAAACACATTAAAAATTGTGTATATCGTGTGATGTCGAAGTGACGAGAACGTGTAACACTAAATAAATAGGCCTTACTGAAAACTCTTTATATTCTCTACATGATCAGCATCTTTACTTCACCAAATACAGACATATATAGGAATGGAAATCAGATATATCCATAAAAAATAAATTAAAAAAAATCACTGTCATCTGTATAAACCGTAGCAAACAAAAATGCTTTCTACTACTTAGTCTAATATTTAAGACACAATACAAATTGTACATATGTAAAAAAAAATATATATATATATATATATATAATGCATCCCATTATACAGAATTAATTCCTACTGGATAATTGCCAAGTCTGGGAGTCATATCAGGACAAAACTGCTACAACAGGCGCGCAAGCCAATACTAGAAGATCATTGCATTTCATTTCTAACATGTCCTCAAACCACTTACATGTCTAAGAAATTGCCATATGTGTCCCAAATAAGGTTTAAAGGGTTTGCCCATAAGTGACATTAATGACATATCCACAGGATATTTAAAAAATGTCAGATAGATGCGGGTCCCACCTCTGGGACCCGCATCTATCTCTAGAACGGGGCCCCCTAAACCCCATTCTACCTCTCTATGTTGCGGCTGAAGTGTGTGATTTCCGACCATGAAGAAGAAAACAGCGTAGCTCGCTGAGCTACGCTGTTTCCGTAAGTCCCATAGAACTAAACAGGAGTTACGGAAACAGACTAGCTCAGCGGTTTTCATTTTCATGGTCGGAAATCACATGCTTCAGTCGCAACACAGAGGTAAAACGGAGTTTAGGGGGCCCCGTTCTCGAGATAGGTGCGGGTCCCAGAGGTGGGACCCGCATCGGACATTTATGACACATCCTGTGGATATATCATAAATGTCCTGAACAACTTTAAATCGAATATTTCATGTCTCAATAATTAAAAAAGAAATTGTTTCAGTGTGGTAGTGTGTAAAAAAACTAAAAAAATAAATAAAAATGTAATACCTCTGCTACTAATACGTTGTGCTGCATTTTCTTTCTAGATTTCATAATCCGAACTATAGCAGCTTCTATCTCATGTTTTCTGTCGTCATCAACTTTCTGTCGGGTTTCTTTTCTTTCAGGGTCAGATTCACCTTGTTTGGCAGCCACTGAAAAAGGAAAGTACATATTTATTGCAATCTAGAAAAGGGGACAGTTTCCAACACGATTTAATGTACACCACAATGTGTGTCACCTATGAAGGCTGAAAATGTCAAAAACGCCTTAAAGGAACAGTGTCATCACAAATTATTTTTTTATATGTTAAAGATGTTAGTGCTTTATTAAAAACGTTTATATTCATTTGTGTGTTTGTGTTTTACTTTCTTATTTTTACACTTTTTCTTCCCTATGGGGGCTGCCATTTTTTGTTCCATTTCTGTCTGTGTCGATTAACGACACATACAGACATGGAATACGGCAGCCACAGTCCCATAGGGACTGCGAACAGCTCCCGTCCCATTGACTTCAGTGTACGGCGTCTGTGTGGGAACTGCGCATGCGCCGCTCCCACACAGTCCAATTCGAAATTGGCGCCGTCCGGCGCCATTTTCCTGTGGACCGGAAGTCGCGGCCGGACAGTAATATTACTACTTCCGGTCGCGGCTTCCGGATTTGTGCACTTGGACCAGCGGCAGCAAACGGAGCGGACGGGCCGGAGGGAGCCGCGGCGGCAGGAGCAGGTAAGAGATTTCAATGTATGTTCGTGTTTGTGTGTGTTTACTACTGTATGTAAACCTACTACACTGCGTGTTAGCTCAAAAAATGGCGACACACAGTGTAGGAGGTTACACCGTTCAAACCCCTCGTTTATCCCGGCACTAGCCAGGATAAAGGAGGGGGGGATGCTGAGAGCTCACTAGAGCGCGGGCTTTTTACCCAATTTTGCAAAGCTGCAATTTTGGGAATAGCTCCATCTAGTGACCAAAAATGGGTAGTATTATAAATTAGAATTAATTTATAATATTTCCTGACTCGTGAAAAAAATAAAAAAAATTTGAACAATGTTTAATCACCCACACACTAAATGTTTAATTTAAAAAAAAAAAACATGTTTTTCTGGCAACACATTCCCTTTAAATTGACAAAATTTGTGTAAACTTTTTCTAATATGCACTTAGCCTTTGTATTTTAACATATATGACTATGCACACTTCTTCGCTCCTAAAGACGACATTGTTGGCACCAAGATATGCCAGAAGCTCGAAGAAATACACTTTGTTGACCAGTGAAGCCGGGAGCCCAAGTTTCTCTACATTTGAAGCTGCTGTGCAGGTCTAGAAGAGCCAATTGTGGGAATGGATAGTCAAAAAGAATTCCTAGAGTTTGAATCAAGTTTTTATGTTGCAGGGATGTAAATAAATTTTTTGTATCTCACAGAAAATTTGATGGATATGCAACTTGTGCCGCTGCTAAAAAAAAAACAGGGGTTCAGGTGGTACCTGCTCTTGGTAAGGCCAGCTTTACCAGCACTAGCTGTTCCTATACGGCTGTACTCACCTGTTTGGATTTTAACTCTATGAAGTTTGGAAGTGAACTGATCATTAACAGTGAACATGTGCCCACTCTCTATTTCTTTCGATTTGGGTTCTTTTGTGAGGACTCGTTGCGTTGGCTTTCCACAGGCCAGAGACTGAAGTGCCCTCACAAGCTCCCTCTCTGGGATGTCCGTCTCTTGCTGAATTTCCTAAAAAGGTAAAATAATAGTTTTTATAGTGCTTCTTCTACACACAAATTGCACTAGCATGAACAAAACTTTGGGGGAAATGAATTAACCTATTCTATGCCAGCGAATTGGCATAGAAAAGTCACGAAAGGGCCCAAGAGTCGCCCTTTGCTGACTTGTATGTTAATCCCCCTAGTGCCGGGCCTCAAGTGTCCTCGATCAAGCTTTTGCAGGAAGTGCCTTTTTTTTGTGATAAACACTGACTGGCTTGTAGTTAACCCCTCTATAAGAGGTTCTTCAGCAGCTGCAGTGTGTATTATACAGTTCTGTTGCAGCACATAACTGAAAAGCTGCAGACCTTGTCTATAAAAAGAATATGGTGGACAGGCAACTCCCCTCATTTTACAAAAAAGAGGTTCTGCAGCCACGGAGCTGTGTACCATAAGGAAGAGTGTATTTTCTACTATAAACTATTAAGAATATGAGAAATTACCGGAGTTCCACAAGATAAAATAACCACAGACGTGTCATTTACAAAAAAAGTCACATTATTTTAATTCGGCAGGAACAGGACCAGATATGTATCACCTCATAGTATTCTGGAATATTCGAGGGATGTCCTGAAGAAAACCCTCAAAATAAACCGTTTCTTAACCGGGGGTAATTTGGGCCTTGATGTCCAGAACAAACATTTTACCCATTGAAACGCTGCATTCTAAAAGAAGATTGTTAATTTTCATTTTTTTTAAATGGAGCAGATCTCTTTTTTAGCTGATATATTAAAGGAAAAATGGTCATAAACAGGAAAAAAAAAAAAAACCTTTTTCCCATGCCGTTTTAAGGGAATTTCTTATTTACCCCAAAAATGTATCCTCCAATTCTTTTTGATAGCAATCCCAAATATGTGTACAATGTCTAATGTTTTACATAAATCTGCGCCCCTTACTTTAAACCCATGCGATCAACCAGGTACAAAAATTGATGGCAGGCACTTGTAGGAATTCTGGTATGTGTGGGTTTGGAGCCCCCCCCCTTTTACTTTTTTCAACGTTTTATAAATTTTTGTCATTTTATTCTTTATTTTACTATATTTACTTATTGCTTTTTCACTCTAAGGGTCCTATTACACGGATCGATGTGGGCCGTGTAAACGAACGCAGATCAACGGAACAGCTGGTTGATCGGCACTCGTTTGCTCCTTTCACACGGATCAATGATTGCTTATGTATAGGGATGAGCGATCGTTAACTCCGATGGCTCGTCCCTATACATTTTCATCATGTCGGCAGCGCATCATATCATATGTTTACATAGGGAGATGTGCTGCCAACAAAGTTTGCATGAAAGAGCAAATCAGTGATTACACAGGGCAATGATTGGGAACAAGCATTGATCAGTGTAATAGGACCTTTAGGTAGCAAGGAATACATGGTTTGTGTGTTCCCTGCTGTCCCTATATACAGACCACTGATAAGTGATATAGTTGTAACAGCCCATTAGATCATCCTTACAGAGATATGCAGAGGAGACGCTGCTCAGGTCTACTCTACATGACGCCAAGGGAATCCCTGTGACATCATCAATGTTGTTACAGGAATCCCTAGCAGCCATCTGGCTTCCGCATTTGGCAACACAGCAATAAGTATGAGCGCTGTGTTTGTGGTCTTTAGTGACCGCTAATTGAATATATTAGTGTAAAGGTCTGATCCGATCAATAGCATTGCGTACATGAGCTTGCAGTGGCATCAAAGGGAGCAAGTAAATTTACAGGTTAATGACAGGGCAGACAAAGAGGAGTAAAAGGGACACTCCAGTAAATTCTTTAGTGTGGCCGTTTAGAAAGCACACCCAGGTAAAAGGTAGGACAGATCATAAGTTTACCTGTCGCTTTGCTGCCGATTTCTCCTCCCACCGTTCTGTCATACGACTCCCTGATTCCTAGTGTCTGTTGTGTTACTTTCACTGTGTATTCCTAGGAGATGGTCAATGTGAGTCTCATAGGAATACATAGTGAAAGGGACTATGGTCCACAGAGCAGATGATGTAGGAATTGGGCAGTCACATTGCGGCGGATGGGATCGAAAGAAATAGTTTGGCAACAAAGCACCCGGTAAGAGGATGACCTACCTACATTTTACAGGGGTGTCCTTTTGGAACAGGGGCCTTGATCAAAAACAAATTCACTGTAGTGTTACTTTAAAATTATACCATACAATAGGGAATATATACTAATGCAGTCCAACATTTAGGCCCAATGCAAGCGACAACAAAAATCGTCCGTAATTACGGACCAATTCACTTCTATTGTCCACAGAGACCTACCCGTTTATTTACGGGAAGGTGTCCGGGCCGTAAAAGTGTACTGCAAAAGATGGGACATGTCCTATCTTTTGCTTTTTACGGTCCGTGCTCCCATACTTTGTGTGGGAGAACAGGCCAAAAATGCGGACGGCTGCCCATGGCGGCCGGCTGTGCTTGCAATCGCGGCCCGTGATTACAGGACCGGCCGTGTGCATTGGGCCTTAGACTGCATAAACTTACACTAGGCAGTCAGAAGATGTGCCAAATTTAACAGTGGCACACACTTTATGATAAACTTAGTGCATCTTGCTAGACATGTTAGACACTTCGTTTTTCTTTTTTAGAGTCTAAACTTGATGTGACATTATGCACCAGAAATGTGACACATTTTACGACTAGATCTATTGTCACACATTGGTTAAAGCGGTAATCTGGGATTTAAAAAAAATGTTGGCTATCAATATTAGATTGGTGGGGGTCCAACTCTCGGCAACCCTGCCGATCAACGGTTTGAAGTGGACAGCTGGTTCACACTTGCACACACTGTTCCTTGAACAGCCGCTAAGAAAGTAATTGCAGCATTGTCCTATTCGAGTGAAAGGGACAGTACTGCGATACCTTACACACCCGTTCCGAATGTAATTACATGTGCAAATTCGAACTATAATGAAATCTATGTAAGCAATCGAGTTGCCACGGCCCCTTCAAACAGCTGATCAGCGAAAGGGTTGGGGGTGTTCATGAGTCAAATTTTTGGAATCAGAATTAAATTGTCTTAATATTCAGATTTATTGTCTTTTTTTTGTTTATTCCATTCCAAATGCTATTTTTTGCTAAAGTGTCAATCAGGTCCGCCACCATACTGTACAGCCTGGGAAAGTGACCAGTTTATTATTACATGCTAAGAAGCTAAAGCAAAACAGACTAATATGGCAGCAGATCCGCTGCAACAGTAAAGAAGTTATGTCTGTAAGCTCAAAAAGGAGGGAATTCTGATATGAGATTGAGAATTTTTTTTATTTTTTGATGAAAATGATCTTTTAAACAAGAAAGTCAGATAGAGTACATAAATACTGAAAAAAATAGTGCCCAGTGATATCACCATGTATGACCAGACCGCACAGTTTCAAGTTTTTTTTTGGTTTTTTTGAAGGTTATCTTATTCTTCATCAACCACACAAATAGAATGTGACATATTGTAAAGAAGGTTTTTAATACCTCACCTCAAACGTATACTTTTCTCGGTTGTTGAAGAGCATTAGTATAGTCATCTGGAAGGTTGAGACCTGCAGTATGTGTTTTCGTGTGTTAGAACCAGTAACTTGTGCGCCTCCAACGCCGACCTCTGAACCGTCCTCCTAGGACAAAATCACACGCGCACCCTATAAAATCTGAACATACCAATATCTACATAATGTAAGCTGTGCGGCACCGCCCTATCATTTTATCATTGTGTAGATATCCGGTTTACTGTACCTTTTTTACGGGCCCATAGAACGTGGCATTGAGATCTGCTGAGCCCATGTGATGCTGCAATGTGAGCTGTCGTCCACTGTGCTTAGCAAGGTAAAACCTTTAGAGGCAAGAGAAAGAAAATCCACAATAATTATTTGGAGTCGCGTGAAAGTGACAGAATGTAATAATGGTAAATAAAGTAATATGGAACACAATGAATACAAATCTGGTTACATCAGAGATGGACAAGCACGGATGGCACAAAAACCCTTCTCCTAGCATACCCTGTACAACTTACTGTGTCATTTATATTATTGGTGCTCAAAGAAGCCTCCGCGCCTGAACATGCCAAGCCGAGGAGGCCATCAGGATCACCGGTGGAATCAAGGTCTTATTGGAGGGGCAGGGTTCCTCCTTTTAGTAACAGAATTTCTGTCACCAGGCAAAACATAATTTTTATTTTCTTCCAATAATAAAGTTGTTCTACAGCTGGATTCACATCTGCGTTTCCCATTCTGCTTCTATATAGGAGCCGAACAAGGAAAAAACGTAAGCGCCAAAATAAACGGCACCCGACAGAACTTATTTACTTTCAAAAGGTTCCGTCAATTTTAGTAGCTTTATTGTAGAAAAATTTCCGGTGTTGTAAATCGGATCTGCGATGGAGGGTCTTAATGGACTCTCCAACGCCAGATGTGAACATACACAATCCCTCGCTCTAGGGGTGTCACGAAACCAGAATTTAGACATGGATACCGATACCTCGTGTTGTATTGTGATTCTCGATACCAGAACGATATTTTGCCAACAATAAAAGAAAAAAAAAAAAAAGTCCTTCCATTTTCTGGTGTGAGAGGCAAATGGTGTTATGAATTTTGAACCTCCATGTGCCTGACATTAACCCTATCATGTACCTCACAGCCATAAGGGGCAACATTGGGTTAGTGTGAGGCACATGATAGGTTTACTAGCAATGTGAGGCACATGGATGTTCAAAATTCATACCACCACGTGCCTCACATTAATAAATGACCCCGTCATATCCCTCATAATGGCAACATTGGAGTTAACCCCTTAGAGACACGGCCAAGTTTGGCCTCGAGGACCAAATTTTTTTTTTTTCAATTTCTTCTTTGCATCCCGCACTCATACCTTTTACATTATTTGGTTGACGCAACTGTATGAAACAGTTTTTTTGCGGGACGAGTTGTACTTTATGAAGGTGCCGTTTTTTGGTACATTTACATTATTGTTTCATTTATAAAAAGCAGGAAAGAAAGCCGTTTTAATTCAGCATACACCGATTATAAATGACGCTATAACTTTGTTGTGCAGGTTATTAGGGTCGCGACGATACCAAATGTATATAATATTTTATGTATTGGGACTTAAACATTATTAAAATATATTCTATTTTTTATTTTTTTTACTTTTTAACCTTAATATACTGGCATATATCCATTTGCCAGTACATTGGCCTGTGCACGGATACCTAGGTATGCCATAACAGGAAATATGGTCAGGCAGCCCTGGGGTCTGTCAATGGACACGGGCTGTCTGTTTATATAACGGTATGTCCCTCGGGGAATCCCTGTGACGAAATCAAAGGGGGGCCCCCCTTCTCAGCTTTGATCGCGGCATTCAAGTGGATAACGGCGAAGAGAAGAGGTTTCTCTGATCTCCACAGTAAGAGCGGAGCTGCGGCTCTGTATTAAAGCCATTGCCCCACTCCTTATCAGATCAGCATGATGTGATGTGACATGCACTGAAGACAGAACATGAGGGTGCTTTGCCGTGCGTGTGCCATCCTTCTCTGTCTTCAGGCCGATGCAGACGCTCATTAGCGCGGCGCCGGCCTCATCACATGCTAGTGACTAAATTCATGTATTTTGATTATGAGCCTTTTGGCCTCACAGCTTAGTATCGAAATACATGAATTCTTGGTATTGAACAGTTGGCGGGTGCACAGCATCAAAATAGTATCGATATTTCGATGCAAAATGCAACCCTACCTCTGTCAAGATTTGTCTTATTAGCTGAATTGAATTATTATGTACAAATTTAAAGTCTATTTTACACATTTTTACATTTGACACAAAAACCTGAATCATAAAAAAATTCAAATACAAAAATAAAAAAAAGTAGATTATACCCCAATACCCACATATATATTTTTTGAAAGTAAGCATCTAGCACTTTACAGTCATGGGTGCCTCTATGGAATTTGGCATTAAAGACTGAAAAAAATTGCGTAAAAATTCAGGTTTGTGTCTAAAAGTCTGACCCAGGCAGAGACTAAGCCGAACAAAACCTCCTAAAAATAAATGCTCACTTTTGTCTACATGCACATATTTTCACAATCACCGGAACTGAAGAGACCAAAAAACGTCTGAGGTCCTGATGCCAGAAAACATTCAAGTCGGGGAGTCCACAAACGTCCTGATAATATGCAGGGGGGGGGGGGGAAATTATATTTTTCCTACTGAAGGGCTAAGCAGCAGCACATCCAAAGCCCCCCGAAATGTGACATTTAGAGAGCAAATAAATGTCCTCTCTAATTGGTAAGAGGAGGTGATGACATGAACATAAGTTCCTGCACTCAGACCCCTCTGGGGTTACCGGCGGGCTGCACAGGGGGGGAGAGCGGACAACAGGCGGGCTGTGATGTTTCTTCCTCCTCTCCCTTGAATACACACAGAGCCAGGAAGTAAAACTTTTCCTGATGATCCTGAGCTCGTGCCGTCCACTGGACATGCCATTAACATCACTTCAAAGTCCAGCACGTCATTTCTTCACTGAAACCCATCTATTCATGGATTCCTGACCAAACCATTTTCACCAGACAAACGTTTCAGATAGCAGATCTGACTCTAGTAAACATGTTTAATACAGAATTATTGACTACATGGCTTTCAGTGAAGAAATGACGTGCTGGATTTTCTTTTCTTCGGTAAAGACACATCCCAGCATTTCTGTGACACGCAATAGATCACATAAGGAACAGTTCGTTTCAGTATACAAATGGTGTTAGTCATGAACACCATATTTATTAAGAACCCCCTCCCCCCCTTAATTTTTCATACTCCTCGGCAATTCTAAAGAAGAATGGCAGGTATGACCGGGCATTGTTCAGTAGCTGCGCTGTAACAGGTGAACGCAGCAGCGTTGGGAAAAATAGTGCTTATGACTGGCGCACTGCGGTCTTCATAAACGTGGCACATGTACTTATAGAAATAAAAAAATAGTGAGGATAAGATGGTTAAGAAAGTGCCATGCAGGGAAAGTAAACTGCATTGTGTTAGATTGACAAGAACCAAATGAGCACAGACTGGGTGGGAAATATTTGTATAGAATTTATACATGTAAAAATCAGCAGATAAAATAACCATTATTTCAGCAAACCCCCCATCAAGCAAAAAGCAACTAAACAGAAGTGTCCACCAACCGTAAACTCTGAAAAAGTACATACAATATTGGGCCACGTTTATCAAAACTATCCATAAGAATAACTGGCCTCATCTCCCAGAGCAACCAATCAGAATGCAGCTTCTATACTCCTCTGGAAGCAGCAAAGCTGCACTGCGATAGGTCGCTATAGGTAATAAGGGCAGTGCTTCAGTTAGACAGTTATGATACGTGAGGCCCTTTAATGAGTGTAGCTTCTCATTTGTTAAACATACCTTCTAAATATTTCAAAAGCATGCCTAGGAGCTGGTGGGATGTTGCATTTTGGTGTGGCAGATTGTGTGGGCCAGTAGCCAGTGGTAAGTACTCTGACTGTGAGATCTACACCCCCTAAGGAAACCTGAAATGTAAAATCAGAATACACTGACATGACCACACAGTTGGACTGTAGAAATAAACACAATGTCAACATATAGATTTATAAATACAGACAAATGAATTATTTTTATCATACCCCCGTGGTCTGTAAGTGTTGCCGGAATTCATCCATAGTGGTGTTTGAGATGCTCATGTCTCTGAACATGCCCTCCAACTTTGATGTAAATTGGCAACCGCACTCAGTCTAAAAGAAATGTAAGCGTGCCGACTATTATTCATCCTCATAATATCGCAAAGCAGTTTCAGTGTATTTAAAGAGCATCTGTCATCATTTATGTGTGTGTATATATATATATATACACACATACACACATATATATATATATATACACACACACACACATATATATATATACACACACATACACACATATATATATATATACACACACACACACATATATATATATATATACACACACATATATATATATATTTGTTTTCAAACTGTTTTTATTAAGAATGTCACAGAGTCATATAACAATTCAAGTATTATGCTTTTCACATTCTTGGTTTTACATAAAAAACATAGTACAATCATTCAACTGTTTATGTTAATCGACTTTAACCATGAGGAATGTACTATGAAATCAATTCTTTAATACATAAACTTAACAAGATAAATTAACCATAATTTTAAACATTCATGTGGTATATCATGGAGCTTCTTATGGATCACGTGAAACGAGTAACAGTCACAGTCTACCTGCCCCAGGAGAAGTCAATGTCCCTCTTGGTATGACTCTCTTTAGTACCTTCTCTAGACGGATCTGGGTTTACCCAGATAGGTCATCCATGGTGACCAGGTATATAGAAAGCCCACCCTCGTTTGCCTTTCCCAGTGTAGGAGTTCTTCGAACCTACGTATCTCTTGCACCTTCCTAATCCAATCTTCTATAGTGGGTGACTTGGTGGATTTCCACAATAACGGAATCAACAATTTAGCTGCAGTAAGTAAATTAGTCGCCAGATCTTGTTTCTTGGGCGTAAATGAATCAGACGATAACCATAGAAGTATCACTTGTGGGGACACAGGAATTGATGTTAAACAAATCGAGTTAATTTCTGAGATAACCGCTTTCCAAAATCCCTGTATCAAGGTACAGTCCCACCATATATGCACTAAAGAACCCTTTTTCAGTGAGCACCTCCAACATGCCTCCGGAACATCTGGATTTATTTTGTGTAACCATACTGGGGTTTTGTACCACCTGGTGATAAGTTTGTAAGAATTTTCTCTGATTCTAATGCATTGCGAGAACCCCTGTGAGCGCTTCAGTATAATTCGTTGTTCCTCCACTGAAAAGTTAGTCTGGAGGTCCTGTTCCCACCTAGTGATTAATTCCAGCTTATCCTCTTTTTCTCCCAACAATAGCCTATCATACGATCTAGCTAAAGCACCTTTTTGAATTGTAGGTTGCTGTAATGCTTTTTCAAGTGGGGACAGATGTAGAGAATTAACAAAACAAGCTGTGTATTTATCACATACTGTCTGAAAATCTTGCCTCTTAATGAAATCAGAAAGAATTAGACCTGTATGTCTAAGTAATAGGGCTGTCCAATCTCGAGACTCCGACTCAAAGAATTTGGACACTGTGATATTATCCATATGTTTCCAAAAGGAGCTTACTGGGATTCTCTTCTTATCTACCAGGTAAGGAAGGAGGCTCATAGGTAGTAGCGGAATGTTTTCCGACAAAAGCGGGTCCCTTCCATTTACCTCCTGCCACACCCTTATAGTGCCCTTCACTAAGGTGCTAGAGCATGTGGAATTTGGTGAGAAGGGCCTCAAGCCCCATAGCGAAAGTCTGTCTGATAACTCTAGTAGCTCTCGCTCTAATTCCACATATATATTGGACTGTGTTGTATTCATCAAAGAATGCCATCTATTCAACTGGTTAGCTTTGTAGTACATGAATACGTCTGGTACCCCTAAGCCCCCAAATCGCGGTTTCTGTATCAGTAGCCTGTATTTAAGGCGTGGCCTAGCATTATTCCATAAAAATGAAGAGAACATCTTCCGAACCCTATCAAAGAACTTTCTAGGTAGCCATATCGGTAATGCTTGTATCAAATATAACAGTTTAGGTACAATATAGGTTTTTAATAAATTCTTGCGTCCCATCCATGACAGAAAGGGTACTTTGAGTTCTTTTAATTGCTTTTGTATAGCCTCTAGCATAGGTATGTAGTTATACTGATACAGATGTGTTGGGTCTTTCGCGATCTGAATGCCCAGGTATGTCAGAGTACTGTCAGGCCATTTAAATAGAGAATTAATTTTAATTAGATCTATGACCGGATCTGGTATAGAAATATTTAATATTTCAGATTTCCCAAAATTTATTTTAAAATTGGAAACTTCCCCAAACTCTGTGAACAGGTTCGTAAGGTGAGGAATCGAAGTCTCAGGATTGGAAGTCATCACTAACAAATCGTCAGCAAATGCTGCTGTAGTATGTGTGTAAGTTCCGACCTGAATGCCTTGTATTTGTGGGTCCTGCCTTATTTTTTGAATCAAGGTTTCCATGACCATAATGAACAGAGACGGCGATAATGGGCAACCCTGACGTGTGCCATTATTAATATTAAAAGGCTTGGAAAGAGTCCCATTTACCCTAATTCTAGCACTAGGTTCTTTATATAAGGAAAATATCGCCTGAATAAACAATTGAGGGATCCCAAATTTCCGTAGGGTCGCTTCTAAATACTCCCAGTCAACCCTATCAAAAGCCTTTTCGGCATCTGTACCCATGAGGACAAGGGGAACTCCATGTGACTTGGCGTATTCAATTAGTCTTAATACTCTACATGTGTTGTCTTTACCTTGTCGTTCTCTAACAAAGCCAGTTTGTTCTTGTCCTATGAGTTTAGGTAGTAGTTCACCCAATCTAGCTGCTAACGCCTTGGCCCACCACTTTATGTCCGTATTCAAGAGGGATATGGGTCTATAATTGCCGCAACATGTGGGATCTTTCCCCTCTTTAGGTAGGATTGTGATGTGAGCTTCAAGAGCTTGTTTTGGAAAGTGTTCCCCCCTGAGTAAGGAATTGCATAATTTGGTGAAGTGGGGCAATAATGTAGCTTTAAACTTTTTATAGTATCCCACTGTGAACCCATCTGGGCCTGGGCTTTTTCCCGACGGGATAGACATCAATATCTTTTCTAATTCCATTTCCGTAAATGGATCTGTCAGAATATCTAGGTCTTCCCCCTCTATTATGGGAAGGTCAATAGTGTCTAGAAATTTAGTTATCAGGGAAGTCCTGTCAAGGTCTGGTGTTGATGTCCCCAAAGTATGCTGTAAATTATATAGGTTGTGATAAAAGGCCTGAAAGGCCTCTGCTATTTGAGCAGTATCTGTAGCCACTCCCCCCTTCTCCTGTTTAATCTCTGGTATAAAAGTTCTGGCTTGTTGTTTACGGATTAATGCCGTCATCATCTTGTTTCCCCTGTCCCCATGGGCATACTGCTTATATTTTGATATTTGAAGGAGGTGCGCAGATTTAACATTAAGTACATCTTTTACTTTTTCTCTGAGACTGGTTAATTCTTCTAGTGAGGAAATAGCTACAGTTTTCTTATGAACTCTTTCTAAAAGTGCAATCTGGGAGAATAGGTCATTTAATATTGCATTTGTCTTTTTCTTGACATGTGTTCCCAATGAAATTAATTCCCCTCTCAACACTGCTTTGTGGGCTTCCCATATAATTGGGTCAGAGATAGAATCTGATGCGTTATGTTGAAAGTATTGAGATAGATGGTTTTCTACTATCTGAATATTACTCTTGTCTGCAATAAGAGTGTCGTTTAATTTCCAACACCAGTTCCCCTTAGGGACTCCCGTCAAACTGAGAGTCACTGAAATTGGCGCATGGTCTGATAGTAAAATATGTCCTATGTCCGCTGTTCTGACCAGTGATGTGTATTTCTGTGACAAGAAAATATAGTCCAGCCTGTGATACGTATTGTGAGTAGGTGAAAAATATGAGTAGTCCTTATCTAGAGGGTGTAATAATCTCCAGATATCTGTTAGGTGTAGGGAATGAAGAACCTTATTCAGTTGTGCCAGCCTTTTGTATGAGGTATGTTGTGACCCTGTGGTGTCTAATATCGGATTAAGCGGTATATTCAAATCTCCCCCCATTACCAAAATCCCCTCAGAAAAATTTCTCAGAACGTTCAAGACCCGAATGAGCCAGGAAGACTGCCCAGCATTGGGTGCGTATAGGTTAGCAAAGGTATATACAGTGTTACCAATTTTCCCTTTTATAAACAGATATCTGCCCTCTGCATCTTCTTTTTTCAT